>NW_022436950.1:21352122-21357582 GCF_009761245.1 Sapajus apella | reverse complement strand
AAAAAAAAAAAAAAAAAATTAGCTGGGTGTGGCGGCAGATGCCTAGAATCTCAGCTACTCTGGAGGCTAAGGCAGGAGAATCGCTTTAACCTGGGAGGCAGAGGTTGCAGTGAGCCAAGATCACGCTACTGCGCTCCAGCCTGGGCAACAGAGTAAGACTCCGTCTCAAAAAAAACAAAAAAGAAAATACACATAGAGCACTTAGAATGATGCCCGACCTGTGATATACAGGGGCAAATATTGGTTATTTTCATTAAAGCCTTACAACAGTCCAGCAAGTTAATACTGTTATTATTATTCCCATTTACAAATGAAGAGATTGAGGCATAAAAGAATTGAATCACTTGACCAAGATAACCTAGCTAGAGTGTGATAAAGTCAAGATGAGACCCATGACTGACTCCCAAGCCCCTGCTGTTAATCCAGCCTTCTCATCACTTCTGCCATGGTTTCCATCTAAGACCCTCTCATGACAACAGGAGGCTGACGCAAGCGGAAGCCAAACCACTCAGGCCCTCCACACCGCCACGGGGCTCACACCCTGTCCAATGGCCCCAGGAGAAGAGGGTGGCCCAGAACTAAAAAGAAATTCACCCAAGGCCAGCCAACCCCTCATGTTACCAACTAGACAGCCAGAGCGCAGGGACCTGTTCATGGTTACCAAGCTGGTCCTGGGGACGGGACAGGATCCTAGCTGTCTACATAGAGACCTGGGCACAGAAGAGGAAACCCCAGCATTAACGCTAGTCAGGGGAGTTGCTCAACTCAGCCACGCTCACCTCTGAGCAATGCCAAGAACACGTCAGACTGGCAGGAGCCTCCGGGGCCCAGGGCTGCTGGGCTTGGCAGCGTTAGAGCCTGCTCTTGGGCTTCTGCCAGTCTCCATGAGGGCCCTGGCCACTTCCACATCATCAAGGCCTCCAGTAGGGATGAGCTTTGGGGCTGGCACCTGCCTAGGTAGCAGCAAAAGGGGGAAGGGATCAGGTTTACTTTCCTAGCTATGTCAAAGGGTGGAGGCTGGAGAAGAATGGAGGGTGAGGGAAGGAGGGAAAAGGGGAAGAAGATCATGAGACTGACAGAGAGTGAGGATGATACCCAAAGACTAGAAATCAGGTCTTCTGGGTTCTGCCGGCAGCTAGTAGAGGGGCTCACAGTCTGCAGGGGCTAAAACGGAACTTTAGGGTTCCTACTGGAAGCCTGAATTTTCCTAAAATGCAG
Source organism: Sapajus apella (assembly GCF_009761245.1). Lineage (NCBI taxonomy): Eukaryota > Metazoa > Chordata > Mammalia > Primates > Cebidae > Sapajus > Sapajus apella. Next base: position 21,356,364 of record NW_022436950.1, on the reverse strand, counting down.
TAGGCATTCACCTTCTGCTTGGTTTTTTTTGAGAAGAGTCTCACTCTGTTGCCAGGCTGGAGTACAGTGGCATGATCTCGGCTCACTGCAACTTCCGACTCCCTGGTTCAAGCAAGTCTCCTGCCTCAGTCTCCCAAGTAGCTGGGATTACACTCGCATGCCACCACACCCAGCTAATTTTTGTATTTTTAGTAGAGACGGGGTTTCATCATGTTGGCCAGGATGGTCTCGATCTCCTGACCTCATGACCCGCCTGCCTTGGCCCCCGGTCTTTTTTTTTTTTTTTTTTTTTGGTGGAGACAGGGCTTCACCATGTTGGCCAGGCTGTCAGGCTCCTGGCCTCAAGTGATCAGCCCACCTCACCTGGGATTACAGGCGTGAGCCACCGCATCTGACCCACCTTCTGCTTGAAGGAACTCCAGCAACATGAAGCAACCCTCTTGTCTGCAGGCAGCTCGAATCATTAGAACTTTCTTCCTCGCCTCAGAATGCCTGTTATTGAGGCGTTCAGACTGTGCCCTATCCTTGCCCATTACAGATCTAAGTTTACTCCTCTCTCAGGGCCCCAGCCCCCCATTAGGAAGGAACCATCCATCACCCCTGCTTTCTACCACAGTGGCAGCACAACAGCACAAGTGGGTGAGCTCAGACAGCAGGACTTGCTGGGTATCAAGGTTTTCAGGTGCAGAGGTAGAAGCACCTCCTCCCCTGGAGGCCTCTCAGTGTGGTAATCCTGCTACCAGCCTACTGAGGCCCCAGCTGGGGCTCTCCTGGGGCCACCTGAAGAGTTAAGGCTTTGGAATCTGCAGAGGAGGCCTGAGCTACTGAAGTTACAGCAAGAGGAGCATGTGTGTACTGGAGGGAGGGATGGAAAGGAGCAGCTGACTGGTCCAGGCAGCCTGCCCTCCTCCCTGCCAGGGACGGATGCCCAGAGTGGAAAGAACAGCTCAGAATGCGCATCTCAGGAAACCCCACCCAGCAGGCCAAGGAGCACAGCCCAGATCTGACAGTTTCCTCCCCTCCCTTTTCCTTTATCTGCCCCAACTCCAACATAAGAAAACACTTTATCCTCCTACCCCAGGGCACAGCTGACCTCACAGCCACAAGGGCAGACGAGGAAAAAGACATACTTGTCTGAGCAAGTCACCAGGTCTGATTCTGAACCAAGGGGGCCCAGAATCAACTGAATCTCCTTCTATCAGCCTGGACTTTGGGATTAAGAGGATGATGTCACAGGGATCTAAACACTAAAATATCAGAGCTGGCTTAGACTTTGGATATCATCCGGTCATTTGACAGACAAGGAAACCCCAGAGCCAAAAAACTTCCTGCTCTGCCCCAGAACAGGCCCTCTTGGTCATGGGTTTGGAACTTCCCTTCCCAGCCCCGCCTACTCTGAGTGACAGACATCAGCACACACTCTCTCCCAAGGAGGAACCAGAACAAGCCACCATTCCCCCAGTTCTCTAGTGACCTCTCAGCTCAGAAACAGTTAAGGCTGCCAGCCCTCGACTTCTGGCCCCCAATTCGAGGCCACCCATAACAGCCCACTCTCTAGCAAGAGTGGCCTCTCTCTGGACCCTTAAAAGCTCCCAGGAGAGAGAGGCTGTCCTGGGGATCATGAGAAGACCCAGGCACCACCCTTGTCTGGAGCAGAATCTTGTGATTAGAGTGGTAACTTCAAGGACCCCACCCAAGTCAGGTCTGGATGGCCTGGGAGTACAGATAGGAGAAGAGGAGGCCATTAGCAGGCTGACACCTTCATGCTTTCATCTTTTTTTTTTTTTTTTTTTTTGGCACCGGGTCTGGCTTTTTCTCCCAGGCTGGAATGCAGAGGCTCAATAGATCTCGGCTCACTGCAACCTCCGCCTCCCCGGTTCCAGCAATCCTCCTGCCTCAGCCTCCCAAGTAACTGGGACTACATGTGTGTGCCACCATACCCGGCTGATTTTTTTGTATTTTCAGTAGAGACAGGGTGGGGTTTCACCGTGTTAGCCAGGATGGTCTCCATCTCCTGACCTTGTGATCCCCCGGCCTCGGCCTCCAGAAGTGCTGGGATTACAGGTGTGAGTCACCAGGCTGGCTGTAATACTTCTGAGCACAGTCCCAGTCCACCGCCTTCTTTGTTTCATTATCTACTGTCTTTTCATTGAACTTCAAGATTTGGAGGGGAAAGAGACAAATGAAACTGATAACCAACCTCACAATAAAGAACTAGGGCAGGAAGAGAACCACTTAGAGTAATGGAAACATTTCCATTAATTACTACACAACTAAGGAAGTACAGACTAAATATCTGTCATTTCCAAAATCCAAAATGCTCCACAACTGGAAACTTTTTGAGCACCAAGATGACACTCAAAGGAATGCTCACTAGAGCTTTTCTGATTTCAGATTTTCAGATTAGGGATACTCAACTGGTAAGTATAATACACATAGCCCCAAATCCCAAAAAACCCAAAATCCATGTGCTTCTGCCTCTGTAGATGTCTGCTCCTATGGCTATGGTGCCTGTCTCCTGGGGTAGGCAGGTAAAGTGTTTTCTCGGGGGTGGAAGGGAGTTGGGGTATGTAAAGAAAAAGTGGGCCGGGCGTGGTGGCTCACACCTGTAATCCCAGCACTTTGGGAGGCTGAGGCAGATGGATCACTTGAGGTCAGGAGTTCGAAACCAGCCTGTCCAACATGGCAAAACCCTGTCTCCACTTAAAAAAAAAATATATATAAAAATTAGCCAGGCGTGATGGCAGGCACCTGTAATCCTAGCTACTCAGGAGGCTGAGGCAGGAGAATCACTTGAACCCAGGAGGCAGAGGTTGCAGTGAGCCAAAATCGCACCACTGCACTCCAGCCTGGGCAACAGAGCGAGACTCCGTCTCAAAAAAAAGAAAAAAAAGGCCGGGCGCGGTGGCTCATGCCTATAATCCCAGCACTTTGGGAGGCCGAGGCGGGTGGATCACGAGGTCGAGAGATCGAGACCATCCTGGTCAACAAGGTGAAACCCCGTCTCTACTAAAAATACAAAAATTAGCTGGGCATGATGGTGCGTGCCTGTTATCCCAGCTACTCGGGAGGCTGAGGCAGGAGAATTGCTTGAACCCAGGAGGCGGAGGTTGCGGTGAGCCGAGATCGTGCCATTGCACTCCAGTCTGGGCAACAACAGCGAAACTCCGTCTAAAAAAAAAAAAAAAAAAGGAGGAAAGGGAAAGGAAACTGTCAAAATGATCCCCATTTTGGATAAGGTATACTCAACCTGTAGCAACTAATGCACATGTGATCCTCACAGCAGCCCTGTGAGGTATTCTTACCCCTATCCCACTGTCTAGATGAGAAAACTGAAAGTCAGAGAAAAAGAGAAGTAGGGTCCCACAGCAGGCAAACAGCAGAGGTGGGTTTAAGCCCAGATCTCATGCCTGATTTAAAATTCAGCCTCTTTGCTTTTTTTTTTTTTTTTTTTTTTAATGCTACTGGCAGGATCAACCAGGTAGCCTCTTTGCTTTTATATCCAGCAGGAGTAGAAGCCTCTGAGGCACCCCTAGCAGGCACCTGCATGACCAGGCAGCACCGAGGGTGGGGGCCAGGCGGCAAAGATCAAAAAGATAGAAAGGCGCTGAGCAAGCTGTTCTACCAATTTCTTTTTCCTGCAGAAAGTTGATCTGAAGCCTGGGTCCTGGGTTAGGAGGCAGGGACCTGAATTCTTGTCCTGGTTTTGGGACTGACTCCAATTTGAGAGCTAGAATGTGAGAGTCACATCTCTAGACCCAGTTTTAACATCAGTAAGATAATTCCCCTGAACTGAAAAATCAGCCAGGTGCCGTGGCTCACACCTGTAATCCCAGCACTTTGGGAGGCCGGGCCTGGCGGATCATTTGAGGTCAGGCATTCAAGACCAGCCTGGGCCGGGCGCGGTGGCTCAAGCCTGTAATCCCAGCACTTTGGGAGGCCGAGGCGGGTGGATCACGAGGTCAAGAGATCGAGACCATCCTGGTCAACATGGTGAAACCCCGTCTCTACTAAAAACTACAAAAAATTAGCTGGGCATGGTGGCACATGCCTGTAATCCCAGCTACTCAGGAGGCTGAGGCAGGAGAATTGCCCGAACCCAGGAGGCAGAGGTTGCGGTGAGCCGAGATGGCGCCCTATGACTCCAGCCTAGGGAAAAGAGCGCAAACCCCCGCTTAAAAAAAAAAAAAAAAAAAGACCAGCCTGGCCAACATGATGAAACCTTGTCTCTACTAAAAATAC
>NW_022436950.1:21343647-21347122 GCF_009761245.1 Sapajus apella | reverse complement strand
TGGTGAAACTCCATCTCTATTTTAAAACAACAACAACAACAAAACTGAAAGATCAAAGTCCATTCTAACTGCCAGTCTCTGATTCTGAATGAATAGCCTAAAGAAGGCTTAAGGGCAGAATGGCATGGCTCCCCAAGAACCTATACCAGGGAGTCACTACTAAGGTGCAACTGTTTTAGAGGACATCTTCAGAGGCAGAAGTACATGGCATATTCTCAGTATAGGGCTGTCCATAATTCTCCCTCCCAAACTGTCCCCATAATGCTGTCTGGCCTCACCGGCCAGCTCTTCCTGGGTGATCAGTTACCCCCAAGCTAAACAGTATTACCCTCTAGAAACGAAAGAGTAGGAGCCGGAAGGAAGTCCACTGACCTCGGTTCATGAACTAGCTGCAGGAATCCGGGCAAATGACCTCCCCTGGCCTCCTTTTATCCCTAAATCAGCCCACGTCGGGGAAAGGTGTAGCGACCCGTTTATGGGAGCCAGGGAGTGGAGAAACAGAATCACCTAGCCAGGCATTTCCCAGACTGCTCTAAAGAACACGCCCCAGGAGACATTAATGGATGAGTGCTGGAAACGGATGAGTCTGAGAAACAATCCACACCCCCTTCTTGGAAACTAGTGATGGCATATTCAGCCCCTGAGAAGTCCTGCAGCAAACAACACTGTTCAGCTTTGTTTAACCCAGCGTTCCTTCAAACTTCCTTAAGCCTGAGCCACTTTCATCAAGGAAAACCTATTAAAATGCTGTGGGATGCTGATACAGGCCACCCGTTTTTTGAGACGGAGTCTCGCTCTGTCGCCCAGGCTGGAGTACAGTGATGCAATCTTGGCTCACAGGAACCTCTGCCTCCTGGGTTCAAGCAGTTCTCTGCCTCAGCCTCCTGAGTAGCTGGAATTACAGGTGCCCGCCACCACACCCGGCCAATTTTTGTATTTTTAGTAGAGATAGGGTTTCACTATCTTGGCCAGGCTGGTCTTGAACTCCTGACCTTGTGATCCGCCCACCTAGGCCTCCCAAAGTGCTGGGATTACGGGCATGAGCCACTGTGCCAGGCCTCAGGCCACCTTTGTATTACAGACATCCAACCCTGAGAATCATTCGTAACTCCTGGTCTCTTAAAACCTCTGTGTGTACACCCAGCTGCCCCTCAGAGCAGTCACATGAAGTAATAGACATGCCCTCTCACTGTCAGGGGGTCAGCCTGGTGCCAGGATCCTCAGCGAGGGTCCTCCCCTTTCCCCATCCCACACAGCTGCTATCCCACTGTGGGATTTACTGCCAAGGGCTGGGGGACATCTCCAGCTAGCACAAAACCAGAAAACGGGCACCCCCCCCCAACCTCACCTCTGTGCAGCAGGGCAAAGCACAGATAATTACAGACAAAAGTGGAGACTCATTATTATCTCCCTCCCCACCAATGGAAGTACCTGCCACTGTGGCCCACAGACTTCTGGATATCATTACTTCAAAACAAGACCCAGGTTTTGGCTTAGAATCCCAGACTCCTAGGGTTGGAAGATTCTGTCAAGGTCATCCCTTCCACAGTGTCCCCAACAAAATAATAGGTCCGGAATGCCCCTGTCACAGTCAGCCATGTTGTTAGCAGAACTTCTTCCCAGAGAATTGTATGAGCTTCCACTCTCTGGTCCTCCCAGTTCAGCCCTCTGCAAACACACAAGTGTGTGTGTCCCTTCTCTGTGGCTTCTGCTCTTTCTGAAGGGCCCAGGCTGAGGTCTGGGGTTGGAGGTGCTCTGAGGTAGGCAGCATCTGGCAGAGGCACCCATTCCCAGGGGAGGAGGCTGAGCCCAGGTGGCTATTACCCCAGCTCATGACATGAGGCTCTCCCAACACTTACGGGATAACCCATCATTACCTCTCTGATGTGCTCATTTTTACGAGTGAGGCCTTGAGGTCATGACAGAAGAAGACAGGAAGAGAGGGCCCCTGACACTGTGGTCCTCCCACTTCCATTTAAGCTATAAACTGGTTCTCTGGATCCTCATAACTAGAGACAGGGAGAAGAGGTAGGTGAGGAGGAAGGATGGCTCCCCTTTTGCGCAGACAAAGCAGCCCCAGGAGGCACCTGGCTCCCCTGCCACCGCTGGCTGGCCCAAAGGCGCCAGCTTTGAAACCAAAGCTCACCAATGAGATGAATATTTCAGAGCCCAGAGAACTGGACACCTGAGGACCCTTCCATGACATCTGGCTCTGACCCTGGTTCCCATGCCTACTTATCCCATGTCCAGGGTGCTCAGGTGGAACCCCAAACTCCTGGGTACCACGCAGAGGCCACAGCCGAGTGAGAGGAGATGGAGACCCCACAGGACAAGAACTGGTGCAGACCCCACAAGGTCAGGGCCATGCCTCCCAGCAGCCTTCCTCTGCTTCCTCCCACTAGTCCCTGGCTCCTGCCCCAGCCTCTCCACTTGCTTTCCCTTTTCCCATTTCCCATTTCCCTGTTTTGTTTTCACTCTGACCCAAAGAAGTCACGAGGAGGCTGGTACTCCCTTGTAACTCTGTGAAGCCAGCCTAGGGACAGTGGCTGGAAGTGGGACAGGCTGAGGGCAAAGTAATGGTGACAGAGGTGGCCACTTCCCCATACCAAACACTTGGGCTGCCCACTGGCTTCCACCCCAGCTGCAAGCTAGGACCCCCCTTCCCTACCCCTGAAATATTCACCTGTCTACACCAAGACGTTCCCCCAGGTCCAACGGGGGCAACCTGGGGTCCCGGCCAGGCCCTGGCTGTCTCCCCTCCCTCTTCCCTCTTCTCACCAGCTGAGGGCCATGAAGGCCCTCATCCCACACAGCTGGCCACTCCAGCTGGCACGGTCGACAGGCCCTGAGACAGAGAGGGCACTCGTGCCCGCAAGAGGGGACACAAAGACACTCTCAGACCCTGGCTCCGCTCACCGGTGCCCACAACACGCTGCTGGGCTCCCAAGGCTAACCAGGTGCCACAGACCCGGCCGCCCACCCGGGCTCCCAGGAAAAGCGAAACGCCAAGGGCCAGTGCGAGAGATCCCCATTCTGGGTCGGGCTCCCTGGGCCCGGAAGCTGGCCAGCCGGGAGCGTGCTCCGAAAAGTTTAGGGGCCTGGGCTCGGGGCCGCCCTGGCCCAGTCCCCACCGCCACCCACAGCCCCCAGGCTTGCCTGCGCCGCAGCCGACGGAATGTTCCGAGCAAGTCCGACTGCTGCAAGTCCTGCCGGGCGAGGCAGGGCTGGGCTCGGCAGGGGCTCCGCGCCCCGCCCCGTCGCGCGGGTCTCGTGGGGCGGGGCCTCGGGGCGCCGCCAGGGGGCGCAGGGGTCTGTCCCGGGCTCGCGGGTCTCTCCGGGTCCCGACGACGTCTCACTAATAACACGGGGTATTTTCGGATTTAAATACAATACATGATATTGATGGGAAGCTAGAAAAGACATAGAAATGCAGGAAAGAAAGTAACTTCACTCCTATTTCTCAGGGGGAAGCGTT
>NW_022436950.1:21333200-21343547 GCF_009761245.1 Sapajus apella | reverse complement strand
TTGACCAGGATGGTCTCGATCTCTTGACCTCGTGATCCACCCGCCTCTGCCTCCCAAAGTGCTGGGATTACAGGCGTGAGCCACCGCTCCCGGCCCTGGCCACTGTATTTCTGTGTGTATTTTGTTTTTCTGCAGTGGGGTCATATTGTATGATGTTTTATTTACTGCCCCTCTTTTTACTTAATATTTCGTCATGAACATTTTTCTTCTCACTAAATAGTCTTCAAAAGCATAATCTTAATGCCGTCAAGTATTCCATTGCATGGCTATGCGGATTTATTAAATTAATGTCCTACTGGAGGCCGTTTGTTTCCCATTTTTACATTATAAACAAATCAGTAATTAAAATTCTTGATAATTCTGTGCTTTTGAGATAAACGCACTTTTCGATTTTAAAACTGCAAACATGCAAATCTAGAGATGGAACTTAGACTCTCTGTTTAAAATTACTCAACCAGCTGGGCCCAGTAGCTCAGGCCTGTAATCCCAGCACTTTGGGAGGCCGAGGCCGGTGGATCACGAGGTCAGGAGTTCAAAACCAGCCTGGCCAACATGGTAAAACCCCCATCTCTACCAAAAATACAAAAATTAGCTGGGCGTGTGGCGCTTGTCTGTAATCCCAGCTACTGAGAAGGCTGAGGCAGGAGAATCGCTTGAACCCAGGAGGCAGAGGTTGCAGTGAGCCGAGACTGCGCCACTGCACTCCAGCCTGGGTGACAGAGCAAGAATCTGTCTCAAAAAAAAAAACAAAAAATTACTCAACCAGGAAAGTAGGTGTTTTCCTGGAGTCAGAATTCCGGAAGTCCTGACTTGAGATGTAGATTACTACTGTTAGCAAGTTACACTGGGCTGGGGGCCTTTGCCCCCAGGCTTTAACCTCAACCCAGTGAAGAATCCAGTAGCAAATAATACACTTGAGGAAACAGGTTCAGAGAAGTTTTGAAATATTACTGGGGTCTGGGCATGGTGACTCACACCTGTGATCCTAGGACTTTGGGAGGCCAAGGCAGGAGGATGGCTTGAGCCCAGGAGTTGGAGACCCAGCCTAGGCAGCATAGAGAGACCTTGTCTCAATTTCAAAACAAAGAAACATTAGTGAGGCTTGCCTGAGTTTCTGTGGTTCCAAAGTCCAAGTTCTTTCCATGACGTCAGGCTGCCAGTAGTTGACCAATTCTGTTTAAAGTGCTTATCTCGTGTTAATAGCTACAGCTCAGCACCACACCACCACTGAATGTCTTTTTTTTTTTTTTCAGACAGGGTCTCACTCTGTCGCCCAGGCTGGAATGCAGTGGCGCCATCTCCTCACTGCATCCTCCGCCTCCTGGGTTCAAGTGATTCTCAGCCTCAGCCTCCTGAGTAGCTGGAATTACAAGTGTGTGCCACTATGCCCAGCTAATTTCGTTTTATTTGTTTTGTTTTGTTTGTTTGTTTTGTAGAGACGGGTTTTCGCCATGTTACCCAGGCTGGCCTCAAACACCTGAGCTCAAAGCAATCTACACTTGGGCTCTGTCTTAGTCCATGTGGGTTACTACCACAAAAATACCTTAGAGTGGGTGATTTAGAAACAGCAGAAATGTGGTCGGGCACAGTGGCTCAGGCCTGTAATTTGCGAGGCCCACCTTGGCCTCCCAAAATGCTGGGATTACAGACATGAGCCACTGTGCCCAGCCCCAAAACAGAGTTTTTTTTTTTTTCTGAGAAGGAGTCTCACTCTGTTGTCAAGGCTGGAATGCACTAACGTGATCTCAGCTCACTGCAACCTCTGCCTCCAGGATTCAAGTGATTCTCCTGCCTCAGCCTCCTGGGTAGCTGTGATTACAGTCATGAACCACCATGCCTGGCTAATTTTTTTTTGTATTCTTTTTTTTTTTTTTTTTTTTTTAATAAAGACGGGGTTTCACCGTGTTGGTCAGGCTGGTCTTGAACTCCCAACCTCAGGTGATCCGCCCGCCTTGGCCTCCAAAGTGCTTGGACTACAGGCATGAGCCACCACACCCAGACTTTTTTTTCGTATTCTTAGTAGAGACAGTTTCACCATGTTGGTCAGGCTGGTCTCGAACCCCTGACCTTGTAATCTGTCTGCCTCAGCCTCCCAAAGTTCTGGGATTACAGGAGTGAGCCACCACACCCGGCCTAACAGATGTTTTTAAAACTGTTCCCCATACACACACTATGTATGTTTATTTATGTAGATATAGTTTAAGTAGTGATTACTTAGGGGGACTGGTGGCCATTATGGTGGGCTAGCTCTCCCAAACACCCTTCAGTTTATATTCTATGGGCCAAGAACCTCATTTTAGGAAGTCCCCATCCAAGGTGTGATCTCACCAGAGCAAGTAGAGTTCTCCTCAGTTTCTGTCTCCCCCTTACTCAAGGAGTAGCGCCCTAGGTGAAATGCATGGCCCCGTGGAATCCGGCCAGATCTCCGATGTCTTTTCATGCTCTCTACACTTGGGCTGTGCCTTAGTCCATCTGGGCTACTACCACAAAAATTCCTTAGAGTGGGTAATTTAGAAACAGCAGAAATGTGGTCCGGCACAGTGGCTCACGCCTGTAATCCCAGCACTTTGGGAGGCCAAGGTGGGCAAATCACCTGAGGTTGGGAATTTGAGACCAGCCTGATCAACATGGAGAAACCCCGTGTCTACTAAAAATACAAAAATTAGCCACATGTGGTGGCGCATGCCTGTAATTCCACCTACTCGGGAGGCTGAGGCAGGAGAATCACTTGAACCAGGGAGGCAGAGGTTGCAGTGAGCTGATATCGCACCATTGCACTCCAGCCTGGGCAACAAGAGTGAAACTCTGTCTCAAAAAAAAACAAAAGAAAAGAAAAAGAAACAGCAGAAATGTATTGCTCACCGTTCTGGAGGGTGGGAAATCCAACATCGAGGTGATACCAGCCGGTTAGGAGTCTGATGAAGCCTCCTTCTGCTCTTCATAGATGGTATTGTCTAGCTGCATCCTTTTATGGCCATGGAAGGAACAAACAGACACCCCACCCCACCAGCCTTTTCTTTTTATTTTCTTTTCTTTATTTTTATTTATTTATTTAATTATTTTTGAGACCAGGTCTCACTCTGTGTCCCAGGCTGGAATGCAATGGCACAATCACAGCTCAACGTAGCCTTGACCTCCAGGGACAACCAATCCTTGCACCTCAGCCTCCTGAGTAGCTGGGACTATAGGCATGCGCCACCACACCTGGCTAATTTTTGTATTTTTTTGTAGAGGCGGGGTCTCACTATGTTGCCCAGGCTGGTCTTGAACTCCTGGACTCAAGCAATTTTCCTCTCTCCACCTTCCAAAGTGTTGGGATTACAAGTGTGAGCCACTGCACCTGGCCACCAGCTTCTTTTTTTCTTCCTTTTTTTTTTTTTTTTTTTTTTTTTTCTGAGACAAAATCTCTTTCTTATCGCCTAGGCTGAAGTGCAGTGGCAAGATCTCGGCTCACTACAGCCTCCGCCTCCTGGTTCAAGCAATTCTCCTGCCTCAGCCCCCTGAGTAACTGGGACTACTGGCATGTGCCACCACGCCCAGCTAATTTTTTTGTATTTTTAGTAGAGACGGGGGTTTCTGTAGGGCAGAAGGCCCAACAGGGTCGTGAAGTGTCCCTTATGCTGTGCTGAGGCACAGGATCCTAGACATAAAGAGACAGGACACAGAAGTACAAGGAAAACGCAGCTGGGCTCAGGGGGCCATGCCACCTGTGAACGGAGTCAGGCAAGGCCCCAAATGTCCAGAAGCGTGAGTATTTATTGTGTATAAGTTAGGGGGCAGGGCAGTGAGTGAAATCATCTTTAAGGATAGTGAGACGGTCGTGAGCAATAAGACAAGGGGCCCACCCCCATTAGGTCACCTGGGCTAGGAGGTGGACAGTGAGCAGCAAGGGGTCCATTCCCATTAGGTCGTTGAGGCAAGGGCCGTGTGCAGTAAGGGGTCCACCCCCATTAGGTCACCGAGGCATGGAGGTGGGCTGTGCCCAGTGAAGAGGGTGCAGTGTGCAATACCTCTGTCTGCGGGCAAGCTACTTCTAAGATTTATGGGGGGATGATTTAAGTCACACAGTAGTGACAGAGTTGTCAGGGTTACTGCCACCTGCTGGCAGCTTCCAGTGAGTTCTATGGGAAGCTGCTTTTGAGCAGCACAATAACAAGAGCTGATAAAGTTCACAGTCACCAAGGTGCAATTACCAGTCTGAGGGCAGCCTTCCACAAGAACTGGCGCAAGGTCCTACAACTCCTTTATCAGGAGGAGTGGCTCTTGCCCCAAGCCTGCCATGCAGCGGGTATCTTTACGATACTGAACGCTGCCGCCTGGGCCATGGGTTCTTGTCCTGGTATAACTGTTTTCCCTTAAATCATGCTCTGCACTGTGTCTGCTCCAGACATTCCTCTGACTATAAGCTGCTTATTCCTTAAATCATGTTCTGTACTGTGTCTGCTCTAGGCATTCCTCCGATTATGAACTAAGATATAATTATATATATGTAGGGAAATATTCTTTAGGCACTCATACTATGAACTAATATGTGATTACATAGAGAGGATTTTATAAAGGGAAATAACTGAGTAGTAGCACTATAAACAGATAATCTTCAAGCCCTAATTCTATAAACCAATATAGGATTATATAAAGGATTATACAAAAGGAAATAACTGAGTAGTAACACTATAAATTGAGATATTCTTCAGGCCTTAATTGTGCCAGGATTCTGCTTAGCTTTCCTTCCTCGGTGCCTATATGGGGGGTTACCCGCAGGTTTCACCATGTTAGCCAGGATGGTCCTGATCTCCTGACCTCGTGATCCACCGCCTCTGCCTCCCAAAGTGCGGGGATTACAGGGGACAGCCACCGCGCCCGGCCTCACTAGCTTCTTTTCTAAGAGCAGGAATTCCATTCCAGAGGGTTCCACTTCATGACGTAATCACCTCCCAAAGGCCCCACCTTTTAATACTATCACATTGAGGGTTAAGTTTCAACAAATGAATGGAGCAGGGACAACAGCATTCAGAACGTAGCAAGCCCCTTCTCCAGAAAATACCCTCCACTTTCTAGAACCACCAGGATGGTTGCTCTCCAAGGAAATTCCCTTTCCAGCCAGCAATCACCGGTAACTCACATCTGCCCGACTGGGGGAGTGGAACGTGGGGCACAAGAGGCAAGCCCACACAAGCCTTGCTGCGTGCTTTTCCTCCGGAGCCCCTTTTCTGACTGTGGGGTCAAAAATAACACCTGAAGCAGCAGGCTCAGAGCAGCAGTGCTTCTCGGGCAATAGGCATTCAATAAACGATGTTTCTTTTCTTGGGCCTTATCTGCAAAATTATTAAGTAAGCTCTTATTGTCTGCCAAGGAGACAGGAATTTCCAGTTCTAGAAATAAGACAGCTGAAAGGACACAGCCTCTGCTCTCAAGAAACCCACAACCTAAGGGAGCCAGTAAAAGGACAGGTTATTACCATGTTGACAGCTTGACAAAGGCTGGCAGGTAAAGAAATATTCACTTGATTCCTCCAGATCCCAGAGAAAGCTCCTAATCCAGTGTGGGGAAAGGGGTGGGGGCTCAGGAAAGGTCTTCAGAGGAGCTGACATCTGACTCGAGTGTTAAGGGGTGTTACGAACCAGCCTAGTGGGAGGAGGGGAGAGGGTTCTCTAGGCAGAGGGGAGAGGGTTCTCTAGGCAGAGGGCAGAGGGCGAGGGGCTTAGAGCCAGTTGTCCCAGCAAGCTAGGATGGGAGGCGGGGGGTGCAGTGGGGTAGAAGGGGTAGGAAATAGGGCTGGGCAAGGAGGCAGAGGACAGCAATTGAGATTTTACCCTGAAAGCATTGGGAAGCCAGAAAATAGCCACCTAGAGGGAGTTTGGGAGGGTCAGGGAGGCTCTGGTGGTGCCCCTGGGGCAGGGTTCCAGCTTTAGCCAATAAAGATGCAAGGCAACCAGTTAAATTTGAGCTGCAGTTAAACAATAAACCTTTTTTTTTCCTCGAGACAAGGTCTGGCTCTGTTGCCCAGGCTGGAGTGCAGTAGTGCGATCTTGGCTTGCTGCCACCTCACCTCCCCCTCCCAGGCTCCAGCCATCCTCCCACCTCAGCCTCCCGAATAGCTGGGACTACAGCCGTGAGCATCACGATGCCCAGCTCATTTTTGTATTTTTTGTAGAGATGGGGTTTTGCCATGTTGCCCAGGCTGGTCTCGAACTCATGAGCTCAAGCAATCCACCTGCCTCGGCCTCCCAAAGTGATGTGACTACAGGCATGAGCCACTGTACCTGGCCAAACAATTTTTTTTCAGATAAGCATATCCCACTGCCCCATATAATATTTGGAAATACTTAACACTAAAAAAGCACTCATTGCTTATCTGAAATTCACACTTAGCTGGGCGTTTGTATTTTTCTGGTAACGCTATCTGGAGGAGAGTGGAGTCAAGTCCATGGCTGCAGGAAGAGGGGTGGAGGAGGAAAAGGGATTAGGCTGATGTTTATTTTAGGACTGGTGTAGCTAAAGCTTAGTGATTGGTGGGAGGGGGTGGTGGCAGCTTGGAAGGGGTGGGCCCAGGTGGAACCTAAAGGACATGGGTGAGGAAAACTTAATTGGAGCAGTGAATCCCGAGAACTTTCTCTGTCTCCACCCTCCAGTCCAGCCCCAGGGCTCCACTAACTGGTCCTCCAAACCCTTCTAATAGCTGCCTGATTACCCTGCATTTAATGTGTCACTCTACCCAAGCATTGATCACTAACTTTCTCAAAGAAGTTGCCTTTTTTCTGTTTTATTTATTTATTTATTTATTTATTTTTTAACACAGAGTCTCGCTCTGTCACCCAGGCTGGAGTGCACTGCCACGATCTCGGCTCACTGCAACTTCTGCCTCCTGGGTTCAAGCAATTCTACTGCCTCAGCCTCTCAAGTAGCTGGGATTACAGGCACGTGCCACCGCGCCCAGCTAATTTTTATATTTTTAGTAGAGACAGGGTTTCGCCATGTTGGGCGGGCTGGTCTCGAACTCTTGGCCTCAGGTGATCCACCTGCCTTGGCCTCCCAAAGTGCTGGGATTATAGGCTGTGCTCCGGCAAAGTTGCCTTTTTTTCAGAGGAGGTATTTACTGAATGGAGGCATTGAACCCAGCCTGAGGTGAATGTGCTTGTTTCTCCCCACTGAAGGGCAGTGACAATGTCTCATTCACCCCTAGGCCTGGGCACAGCCCTGACCCAGCATCTGTTAAGTTGAATGCTAATATTCTTTTTTTTTTTTTTTTTTTTTTGAGACGGAGTTTCGCTCTTGTTACCCAGGCTGGAGTGCAATGGCGCGATCTCGGCTCACCGCAACCTCCGCCTCCTGGGTTCAGGCAATTCTCCTGCCTCAGCCTCCTGAGTAGCTGGGATTACAGGCACGCGGCACCATTCCCAGCTGATTTTTTGTATTTTTAGTAGAGACGGGGTTTCACCATGTTGACCAGGATGGTCTCGATCTGTTGACCTCGTGATCCACCCGCCTCGGCCTCCCAAAGTGCTGGGATTACAGGCGTGAGCCACCGCGCCCGGCCTTGAATGCTAATATTCTAAGGTGGGATGAGGGAAGGCTCTCAGGCTTGAATGATAGATGTATGGGGGAGGTGGGGGTGGGGGTGGGGCTCCTCCCCCCAAAAATTGGCCTTATTATTCATAAACATTATTTAGCACTTTCCTAAGGAAATAGGGAGTGGAAAGAATGGTGGAATTGGATGTCTCAGGAGTGAGGGTTTTGTTCCAGCTCTGGCACTAAAGGACTGTGAGGCCGAGGGCCCATCTCTCTACTTAGAAATCATACTGCAGCGGGTTGCAGTGTCTCATGCCTGTGACCCAGCACTGTGGGAGGCCGAGGCCAATGGATCACCCAAGGTCAGGAGTTCAAAACCAGCCTGGCCAACATAAAGTGAAACCCTGTCTCTACCAAAAATACAAACAATTAGCTGGGCGTGGCAGCACATACCTGTAGTCTCAGCTACTCAGGAGGCTAAGGCAGGAGAATCGCTTGAACCTGGGAGATGGAGGTGAGAGGTTGCAGTGAGCCGAGATCATGCCACTGCACTCCAGTGTGGGTGACAGAACAAGACTCCGTCTCAAAAAAGAAAAAAGAAAGAAAGAACGAAAAAGAAAAAAAAGAAATAATACTGCAATTGTCTACCTCCTGTGACTTCTGAAGCCGCCCTCAGCGGAGAATATCTAGTGAAAGGTAGTGAGAAAGGCATGTGGCGATGTTGATGGTGTCTGAAACTGCTAGAACTGGAAGCCGGGCCACGGAGCCAGACTGGCATCCACCGTGCTGCGGTCAGGGCCAGCAAAGTGCTTTCCAGTGTCCCCTGACCCTCAGAGTCACCTGAGCTGCTTGTGAAAACATGCATGTTCCCCTGGGGATACCACTTTCCAGACCTGTGAATCAGAATCTTCAGTAGAGGTATAAACAAAGGCTCCCAGGTGAATCGCCAGCCGCACCAGCAAGCTTTGGGCTAGACAGACCGGGGTTTGGATTCAAGTTCAGATGTCTTTGGTGTCTGTGTGACCTTAGGCATATTACTTAACTGCTCTGAGCCTTGGTGCCTTTTCTATAAAAAGGGAGCTAATAATATAGGGTAATTGTAAGAATGAAAAATAGCAGTTGTCAAGTGCTTGGGGCAGAATTAAAATGTCCATTGTTGTTGTTTGTGAGATAGAAGCCAGTCATTCTCCCAGCGGTGAACACAACCTCCTTTCACACTAAGCAGGGCCTGGAGGGATGGACTTGCCCAAGCTGCTCAGCAGGGCCAGGCTCCAGCTGTGCCCTCACACCCTGCCCTTTCGCCACGGACCTCAGCCACCTCCGACAGCCAGACCGACCTGGGGATTCTCAGCATTCGAGCCCACTCCTCGTCCATCTTGGACTTCATTTTCCCACTCTCCTGCCCCCCAGTTAGGAAGCTCCTTCTCATGGTTCACTTGCTTTTCTCTAAACAACTCCACTCCCCAGGAAAAGCCAACAGCGATTTCCTCTTATTCCCAACCCAAGATATTAGCTGCCTGAGAGCCTCTCCTTACCACTAAGTGCAGCCCCTCCCTCATCTCGATTTCAGGCACCCCACACTGTGACCACCATCTCCTGTCTTTCCAGCTCTGTGATCGTGATTTGACAATTCTCTGACTATATCAGGATCATCAATCTATTAATCTTAACACCTATTTCTTTATTTAATGTATTTATTTATTTGATTTTATTTATTTTGAGACCGAGTTTCACTCTTGTTGCCCAACTTAGAGTGCAATGGCAGTGCAGTGGTGTGATCTTGGCTTACTGTAACCTCCGCCTCCCAGGTTCAAGCCATTCTCCTGCCTCAGCCTCCTAAGTAGCTAGAATTACAGGTACCCACCACCATGCCCAGCGAATTTTTGTATTTTTAGTAGAGATGGGGTTTCACCAGGTTGGCCAGGCTGGTCTTGAATCCTGACCTCAGGTAATCCACCTGCCTCAGCCTCCCAGAGTGCTAGGATCACAGGCGTTAGCCGCTGTGCCCAGCCTATTTATTTATTTATTCGTTTATTTTTGAGACAGAGTTTTGCTCTTACCCAGGCTGGAGTGCAGTGAAGCAATCATGGCTCTCTGCAGCCTCAGCCCCCTGGGCTCAAGCCACCCTCCCCCCTTAGCCTCCTGAGTAGCTGGGACCATAGGCACACACCACTGCACCTAGCTAATTTTTATAATTTTTGAAAAGATGGGGTCTCCCTATGTCACCCAGGCTGGTCTTGAACTCGGGGGCTCAAGAGATCTCTCCTAGCCTCCCAATGTGCTGGGAATACAGGAGTGAGCCACCGCGCCTGCCCACCACCTCTTTCTTATTCCTCACATCCTCATGCTCCTCCTTGACCAACATGGATTTCAGTATTATAATTACTTCTTTGCATACAGCCTCAACTCTGCCTTATGGCTCTCAGCAGCAACATCTCAGCTCTGCACCCACACAGCCAAAGGTGACCATTGACTCAGCTCTGCAGTGGTCCTGACTGATCTCACTTTAGGTTCATGAATACTAACTTTCCATTCATACTAACACACTCATCCTAAGCAGTTACTTCACACTTCCTCCGTTTACTTCAGAACTCCCACACCGCCTCTGCAGCCTCACCCTCAGCCCCCACCTTGCCTCCTAGGCCTCTGAGCAAGCAATCAGAGAATTACTGCCTATATCGCCACTTGGTTGTCTAAAAGACACTGCTTCTCAAACGTTAATGTGCAGATAGATCGCTTGGGGATCATGTTAAAATGCAGATTCCGCTTCGGTAGGTTGACAGTCTATATTTCTTGTCTTTTCTTTCTGTTTTTGTTTTTTTTTTTTTTTTTTTTTTT
>NW_022436950.1:21315608-21333100 GCF_009761245.1 Sapajus apella | reverse complement strand
TGTTACCCAGGCTGGAGTGCAATGGCGCGATCTTGGCTCACCGCAACCTCCGCCTCCTGGGTTCAGGCAATTCTCCTGCCTCAGCCTCCTGAGTAGCTGGGACTACAGGCACGTGCCACCATGCCCAGCTAATTTTTTGTAGTTTTTAGTAGAGACGGGGTTTCACCATGTTGACCAGGATGGTCTCGATCTGTTGACCTCGTGATCCACCCGCCTCGGCCTCCCAAAGTGCTGGGATTACAGGCTTGAGCCACCGCGCCCGGCCGTTCTTTTTGTTTTTTTGAGACGGAGTCTCTCTCTGTTGCCAGGCTAAGTGCAATGGTGCAATCTCAGCTCACTGCAACCTCCGCCTCCCAGGTTCAAGCGATTCTCCTGCCTCAGCCTTCCAAGTAGCTGGGATGACAGGCATGACCCACTACGCCCGGGTAATTTTGTATTTTTAGTAGAGATGGGGTTTCCCATGTTGGTCAGGCTAGTCTTGAACTCCTGACCACAAATGATCCACCCGCCTCAGCCTCCCAAAGTGTTGGGATTATAGGCATGAGCAGCCACAACCAGCCATAGGTGAATTTTTTTTTTTTTTTTTTGAGACGGAGTTTCACTCATGTTACCCAGGCTGGAGTGCAATGGCGCGATCTCGGCTCACCGCAACCTCCGCCTCCTGGGTTCAGGCAATTCTCCTGCCTCAGCCTCCTGAGTAGCTGGGATTACAGGCACGCACCACCATGCCCAGCTAATTTTTTTGTATTTTTAGTAGAGACGGGGTTTCACCATGTTGACCAGGATGGTCTCGATCTCTTGACCTCGTGATCCACCCGCCTCGGCCTCCCAAAGTGCTGGGATTACAGGCTTGAGCCACCGCGCCCGGCCCATAGGTGAATTTTTAATGGGATTTTTAAATACTAAGTCTTCAAAATCTGGTGTGTATTTGACACTTACAGCATATCTATCTCAATTAGGATGTTAATTTTTCATCGGAAATATAGGATCTGTATTTACATCAAATCTAAAAAGTCTTTGTAAACTGTACATACTTGAGTGTTTTCCAATAACTGAAATAAGCATCAAGGTTTATCTTGAGAGTAAAGTGAAAACAAGTTTATTAAGAAAGCAAGGGAATAAAGAATGGCTACTCCATAGAGCAGCCAATGTTTGCATTCAAATTTAAATGAATTAAAATTACATAAAATTAAAAAGTTGGTTACACAAACCACATTTTATGTTCTCAATGGCCACAAGTGGCTAGTGGCTACCATATGAAACAGCACAGATCTATAGCGCTGGCCATTGACTTGAGGGGGAGCTCTGAGGGTCAGGGTCTAAGTCATAATTCATCTTGGCCAGATGCCTAGCCCAGAGCCGGCACTCAGTACTTTTTACTGAGTTCCATTTACTTCCAACAAGTCAGAAACTGACATCTAGGAAGGGGTTGGAGCAAGTCACAATCATTTCCCAGATATGACCACTAGGGGTCAGACTCTGACTAGCATTATTTGACTAGACAAAGGGAGCCGTGGCCGGCGCAATGGCTCACACCTGTAATCCCATCATCAAGGATCTCTTGAGCCCAGGAGTTCGAGACCAGCCTGTGCAACATAGTGCGCTCCATATCTTAAAAATAAAATAAAAACATTAGCTGGGCATGGCGGTGCGTGTCTGTAGTCCCAGCTACTTGGAAGGCTGAGGTGGGAGGTTGGCTTGAGCCCAGGAGGTCAGGGTTACAGTGAGCTGTGATTGTGCCACTCCAGGCTAGGCAACAGCCTGAGCTACCATCTGTCTTAAAAAAAAAGGGGGGGGAGAAAAGAAAGGGGAACCCCTTATAATAGCTGGGACTCAACCCTAGTACTACTGTTTATTTAACAAGCATTTATGAGGGGCCAACTGTGTGCCAGACCTGTAGGGATATGGAAGCAAATAAAATACAGTCCCCGCTCTCTTGGAGTTTACAGTAACTGGGGAAGGCAGGACAGATGTTAGCAACTCATCTCATAAGCAAAGGCATCGTTACAAACTGTAATACGTGCGCTGAAGGAAAGTTGGCTCAGTCCCCTAAAAGAATGGCACCCAGGCACCTCACTTAGATTGGCAGAAGGTGGCATTGAAAAAGTAGCTGCAGGGGAGTAGGGGACAAGGTGTGGGGGTGGCGGGCAAGGGTGCTATGACCCCTCTCAGCAGAAGGACCAAGCTGAAGTTGTGGAGACACCCCTCAAGCTGAAAGAGCTTGGCGTGTTCCAGAAACTTCTAGGAAAGCAGTGTGGCTGGAGAGTGGTGGGCACTGGGGCATAGCCCAAGAGGAGACTGTGGAGGTGGCAGGGGCCAGGTCTACAGAGCCTCAGGGCCTCCTTAAGGACTTCACATTTCACCCTAAAGATGTCAATGAAAACAGTCAACTCTGTAAAATATTTGAAGAAATTTATTCTGAACCAAATATGAGTGACCGTGGTCCTTGACACAGCCCTCAGGAGACCCAGAGAACACGTGGCCTGAAGCAGTCAGGGCCAGGGGGACAGGGGCGCAGAATGTGTGTGTGCGTTGAGGGGAGCCTCCAGATTATAAAAATTTCTGATTGGCAATTGATTGAAAGAGTTTTTATCTAAAGACCTGGAGTCCTTTTTTTTTTTGAGGCGAAGTCTTACTGTCTTACTGTCATCAGGCTGGAGTACAATGGCGCGATCTCAGCTCACTACAGCCTCTGCCTCCAGGGTTCAAGCGATTCTCCTGCCTCAGCCTCCCAAGTATCTGGAACCACAGGTGTGCGCCACCATGCCCAGCTAATTTTTATGTTTTTAGTAGGGACGAGGTTTCACCATGTTGGCCGGTATGGTCTTGATCCCTAGACCTCATGATCCTCCTGTCTCAGTCTCCCAAAGTGCTGTGATTACAGGCGTGGGCCACTGCACCTGGCATTTTTTTTTTTTTTTTAGTGGGAATCTTATTCTGTTGCACAGGCGGGAGTGCAGTTGTACCATCTTGGCTCACTGCAACTTCTGCCTCCTGGGTTCAAGTGATTCTTCTGCCTCAGCCTCCCAAGTAGCTGGGATTACAGGTGCCCGCCACCACACCCAGATAAATTTTTTTGGTATTTAGTAGAGACAGGTTTTACCATGTTGGCCATGCTGGTCTTAAACTCCTGGCCTCAAGTGATCTGCCCATCTCAGCCTCCCAAAGGTGTAATCCTTGGAATTACAGGTGTGAGCCACCAGGCCCATCCCTGAACCCGTCTTTCAGGTTAACTTTGGAATGCCCTGGCAGAGGAGGGAGTTCATTCAGATTGTTGGGGGGAGAGATTGAATTTTATTTTCGGTTTACAAAGAGAACCCATTGAGTGATTTTGAGCAGGGCTGGGACATGGGACATGATCTGGGTGGTATTTTAGGAGAATCACCCTGGCTCTGAGTGGTGAATAGGTTGAGGGGATGGAGCCTGAGAGCCGGAAGTTGGTGAAGAGACACCTTGGTCACAGGATGAAAAGCAGTGACACCAGCCTCTACCCCGAGGTGTCAATACCCCACCACCCCTGTCCCAGACCTGCACTTCTTTGGTCTCATTTGGCTGGCTTCCATTTGCTCCCCACATCCCCTTCCCTCTTCTCCACCATGCTTAGAGCTGGTCCTGTGGTCACCTCAGTGGACTCTCGGTCCTCCAGCTGCAGCTGGGCTCGGCAGTGGAGCTCTCTAGGAGGAGATGGAAGTGGAGGTGGGGGTTTGTCTCCTCCTTCCTCCCTGAAGTCCCGCCTCAGACCAGTTTATCCCTCAATCAGTGGTCACAGCCCCTATCAGTTGGGCCTGTCCACACAGCTCTGTCTTTGTTTTTTTGTTTTCGTTTTTGTTTTTGAGATGGAGTTTCACTCTTGTTACCCAGGCTGGAGTGCAGTGGCAGGATCTTGGCTCACTGCAACCTCCACCTCCCAGGTTCAAGCGATTCTCCTGCCTCAGCCTCCCAAGTAGCTCAGATTACAGGTGCCTACCATCACACCCAGCTAACTTTTTGTCTTTTTAGTAGAGACAGGGTTTCATCATGTTGACCAAGCTGGTCTGGAACTCCTGACCTCAGGTGATCCACCCACCTTGGTCTCCCAAAGTGCTGGGATTACAGGCATGAGCCACTGCGCCCCGCCTGTCTTTATGTTTTATAACGGCGCCCTTCCTGACCCTTCAGACCCAGGGGTGGCGACAGTGTCACTCGCCTGGAGATTGCTTCCAGCATCTGCTGGTAGCCTTGCAGAGCACTACAACTTACCTTTTATCAATAGTTCCTCAGCTTTGCCAGTTTGTGTGTGTCATCTGTTTCCCGGAAGACGCTGTTTCCCATGCTTTCTACCCAGTGGGATGACACAGGACCAGTGGAAAGAGCATGGAATTGGTGGTCAAATAAAACCAGAAGTGAATTTGGACTTTGTTGCCTGTTAGCTCTGTGATGGGACGAGATATTTAGCCTCTCCAAGTCTGCGTTGTTCATCTCTAAAGTGGGGCGACCATCACTTTCCTTATGGAGTCCTGACAGTGAACTACCGCGTGTGAAGGTGTGTGTAAAGGCCTTGCGCTCAGTCAACAATCTACATTCGGTTGTTCTGTTCTTCCTTCTCACACAACCGAACAAACATTTATCACATGCCATGGGTCACGCCCGGGGCAAGGTGCTGGGGGTGAGAGAGAAACAAACGAGTGGAGGGTACCGTTTTTTGCCTACAGGGATCTCTGTAGTGTTTCTGCTTATTAGTTTATATGTTCATTTGATGTTGCTGTTGTTGTTTGAGACGGAGTCTTGCTCTGTCGCCCAGGATGGAGTGCAGTGGCGTGACCTCGGCTCACTGCAACTTCCACCTCCTGGGTTCAAGCGATTCTCCTGCCTCAGCCTTCTAAGTAGCTGGGACTACAGGCATGTGCCACCACGCCTGGCTAATTTTTGTACTTTTAGTAGAGATGGGGTTTCACCATGTTGTTCAGGCTGGTGTCGAACTTCTGACCTCGTGATCTGCCCGCCTTGGCCTCCCAAGTGCTGGGATTACAGGAGTGAGCCACCGAACCCGGCCCTCAATTGTTTTTGAAACAGGGTCTTACTCTGTCACTCAGGCTGGAGTGCGCTGGCAAAATCATAGCTCACTGCAGCCTCAACCTCCGACCTCAGGCGATCCTCTCCTCTCAGCTGCTCAAGTAACTGGGACTACAGGTGCATGCCACCATGTCTGGCTATTTTTTATTTTATTTTATTTTATTTTTTAGAGTTGGGGTCTCACTGTATTGCCCAGGCTGGTCTCGAATTAGATGATCCTCTAATCCATCCTCCTGCCTCGTCCTCCTAAAGTACTGGGATTACATGCGTGAGCCACCATGCCCGGCCTAGAGGTCACAGTCTTGTAAAGGAAGGCAGTGGCTTCTCGGGTGTGCCCCCCGCCCGCTGCCATAACCAAACCATTCATTTCTGTTTGTCTGTGAAATGACATTTTTTTTCCAGGGTCTGGAGATAGCGTAGGGACCAGGCAATGCAAATAACTGTGGTAATCGGATAAGCCTTCGAAGAGGGGGTTGGATTTATTTTTAGCCTTAAAGGAGCTATACTCAAAGGAAAGGCATTATCAGCCTCCTTGGGGACTAAGCTCACTCTCCTCCCTCCTCCCTTGAGAGCTGCCAGACTCCCCAGATTGAGAATTGGACCTTCATTAGTTGTAGTTACTCCTGGGAGCGTATCCTGTCCTGTGGGGTAGGGCCAGAAGGTACCTAGTATCTTGAGGAGGCTGCCTTAAAGGATTTCTCCAGGTGGCATGGGGCAGAAATCCAGGATGGCATCCAGGGCAGGCTGGGAGACAGGAGGCATATGGAGGGGAGCAGCAGGAGCACCACGCACTAGAGAACTGTGCTGAGACCATGTGGCTAAACCAAGGGATGCAAATTTGATTGTATAGACACTGCCTTTGAGCAGGGGGAGCCCCTGCTTGGAACTGATGGCTAGGGGCTACAGATGCCTGCAATGGGCCAGGCATGAGGACCCAAGGGCCTGGTTTTGGATGATGCAATGGGAAATGGAGGCAAAGATCATACCCTCTCATCATTCATTCATAAAATGTGGACTTGAGCACCCACCAGGACAGATGCAGATGTTGCAGGAATGAGATCAACAATATCAATGAACATGTGTGGAGTACCTGAGAAGGCCCAAGCGCGGTGCCCTTTCCTTGGCGAATCATGGTTAATCCTCAGAGTAGCTCCATGCAGATTACCAGGCCCTCGTGGAGAGAAAGAGAATGAGGCTTGAGTAGATTAAGAATGTTGCCCCAGAGTAATGAGTATACAGAAGTAATGAGGGGATAGCCTGCAAGTAATGAATGTACAGAAAGCAGAAGGGGAGCTTGTCAGAGAGGGGAGAGGAGAGCCCGGAGAGCCAGAGAGACTGCGGCAGGGAAGTTAGAGGAAAAAGAAGGCGTGCTCCCTTGTCATAGCGGCCACCCAGAGGTTCAGTGATAAGGGCTGAACAGTAACAAATGGGTGTGACCTTCAAGGGGACAGAGCCACCTGAGGATGGAGCGGTAGAGGCAGGGACCCAGTTGAGTGGCCTGAGAATGGACATGAAGTGAAAGGTAGAGACAGCAGAGAGGACTATGTTCTTTGTTTTAATAAAAAAAAATTTAAAAAATTAAAATATTAATATGTTATAATTATAGAAGTTCAGAAAATATTTTAAAAGCACAAAAAAATAATAAACAGGGCTGGGCGCGGTGGCTCATGCCTGTAATCCTAGCACTCTGGGAGGTCGAAGTGGGTGGATCACTTGAGGACAGGAGTTCAAGACCAGCCTGGCAATCATGGTGAAGCCCCATCTTTAAAGAAATAATAATAATAATAATAAACAAATGGTACCCCATAAGCCAGTCAACCAAAGATTGAAAGCATTTTATTTTATTTTATTTTATTTATTTGTTTTTTCTAGAGATGGGGTTTCACCATGTTGGCCAGGCTGGTCTTGAACTCCTGACCTCAGGTGATCCACCCACCTTAGCCTCCCAAAGTGCTAGGATTACAGGTGTGAGCCACCGTGCGTGGCCAATTTTATTTTATTTATTTTATTCTTTTCTTTTTTTTTTAAGAGATGGGTCTCGCTATGTTGCCCAGGCTGGAGTGCAGTGGCTATTCACAGGTGCGATCCCACTACTGATCAGCATGGGAGTTTTGACCTGCTCCGTTTCCAACCTGGGCCGGTTCACCCCTCCTTAGGCAACCCGGTGGTCCCCCGCTCGCAGGAGGTCACCATATTGATGCTGAACTTAGTGAGGACATCTGATTGGCATAGCGCGCTACAGCCCAGAATTCCTGGGCTCAAGCAATCCTCCCACTTCAGCCTCCCGAGTAGCTGGGACTACAGGCATGCACCACTGCACCCAGCGGAAGCATTTTAAATTTTTTTAATGCTTTTTTTCTTTGAGATGGAATATTGCTGTTGTCCAGGCTGGAGTGCAGTGGTACAATCTCGGCTTACCGCAACCTCCGCCTCCTGGGTTCAAGCGATTCTTCTGCTTCAGCCTCCCAAGTAGCTGGGATTACAGGCACCCACCACCATGACCAACTAATTTTTTGTATTTTTAGTAGAAACGGGATTTCACCATGTTGGCCAGGCTGGTCTTGAACTCACGACTTCAGGGGATCTGCCCTCCTCAGCCTCCCAAAGTGCTGGGATTACAGGCAGGAGCCACCGTGTGCCCCACCTTACAGCACCTTTTCTAGGTTTAGATACACAAATATTTGCTATTGTGTTCTAATTGCCTACAGCATTAGTACAGTAACATGCCATGCCTATTTGTAGCCTAGGAGCAACAGGCTAGACCAGTCAGCCTAGGTTTGTGTAAGTGCACACTACAATGTGTGCACAACTACGAAATCACCTGAGGACACATTTATCAGAATATATCTCTGTCCTTAAGTAACACGTGATTGTACATCCGCATCCATTTTCTTTTTTTGAGACAGAGTTTTGCCCTTGTTGTCCACGCTGGAGTGCTGTGGCACGATCTTGGCTCACTGCAACCTCTGCCTCCTGGTTCAAGCGATTCTCCTGCCTCAGCCTCCCAAGTGGCTGGGATTGCAGGCGCCTGCCACCACGCCAGGCTAATGTTTGGTATTTTTAGTAAAGACGGAGTTTCGCCGTGTTGGGCAAGTGGTCTTCATCTCCTGACCACATCATCCGCCCACCTCAGCCTCCCAGCATGTTGGGATTACAAGCGTGAGCCACTGCATCCAGCCCATCTCTTTTTTTTTTTCTTTCTTTCTTTTTCTTATTTTATTTTTGTTATTTTCTTTTTTTTTTCTTTTCTTTTTTTTTTTTTTTAAGAGTCTCACTCTGTCACCAGGCTAGAGTGCAGTGGCGCTATCTCGGCTCACTGCAACCTCCACTTCCTGGGTTCAAGTGATTCTCCTGCCTCAGCCTCCTGAGTAGCTGGGACTACAGACGCATGCCACCACGTCCAGCTAATTTTTGTATTTTTAGTAGAAACGAGGTTTTACCATGTTGGCCAGGATGGTTTCGATCTCTTGACCTTGTGATCTGCCCGCCACAGCCTCCCAAAGTGCTGGAATTACAGGCGTCAGCCACGACGCCCAGCCCATCCCTTTTTAAGAACAAGGAGAACCTTCCTAGAAGGGCTTCAGCCTATTTGCCTTCCCATCTAATCAGTTGTGTGACCTGGAGCCATTGACCTGATCTTGCGTGTCTATCTGTGTAATGTTAAATGTAATTGCATTTGTTGTGATAGCTGAGGGTTAATCTATGTAAAGCACTTAGAACAGTGCCTAGCCCGTGATTTGTACTAGTTAGATATTTGCTCTTATTATCTGATGGCAAGAATTGCATTACATTCCTGGGTCTAACCAGTAGCTTGGCTGGCAATGTCTGCACCAGTTGGCTTGGACCAAGCAAGATCCACCCACCAGGGGTGGGGAGTCACTTGAAGACTGTGGCTGTTCAGAGAGCTGGCAAAATAGGGGTTAACAAGGAAGAAAGGGAGGGGGTGGAGAATGGGTGTTGACCACCAGGATCTGCACACCTATGTTAAAAAAAGAAAAGAAAAGAAAAGAAAAAAATCCTGCGCTGGGAGAGGTGGCTCACGCCTGTAATCCCAGCACTCTGGGAAGCTACGTTGAGTGGATCATCTGAGTTCAGGAATTTAAGACAGCCTGGCCAACATAGTGAAACCGCATCCCTACTAAAATTACAAAATTTAGCCGGGCATGGTGGTGCGCACCTGCAGTCCCAGCTCTTCGGAACGATGAAGCACAAGAATCGCTTGAAGCTGGGAGGCGGAAGTTGCAGTGAGCCAAGATCTCACTGCTGCACTCCAGCCTGGGTAACAGAGTGAAACTCCATCTTAAAATCAAAAAACTCTATCAACATATGAGCATTATTCTATTCATTTGTGTTCTATTTCTTTTTAACTTTTTATTTTGAGGTAATTTCAGATTTACAAAATATTTGTGAAAATGTATAAGGAGATCTCGCCAGGTGCAGTGGCTCAAACCTGTAATCCCAACACTTTGGGAGGCTGAGGCGGGTGGATCACCTGAGGACAGGAGCTCTAGATCAGCCTGACCAACATGGAGAAACCCTGTCTCTACTGAAAACACAAAATTAGCCAAGTGTGGTGGCAGGCGCCTATAATCCCAGCTATTTGGGAGGCTGAGGCAGGAGAATTGCTTCAACCTGGGAGGCGGAGGTTGCAGTGAGCTGAGATCCTGCCATTGCACTCCAGCCTGGGCAACAAAAGCAAAATTCTATCTCCCAAAAAAAAAAAAAAAAAAAATGTGTAAGGAGATTTCATACCTGCCACCAGCTTCCCAAAATGTTTAAATATTACTTAACTGCCCAGAAATTAACTTTGACACAATTTTTTTTTTTTTTTTTTTTTTTTTTTTTGAGACAGAGTCTTTCTGTGTCACCCAGGCTGCAGGCTGGAGTGCAGTGATGCAATCTTGGTTCACTGCAACCTCCGCCTCCCGGGTTCAAGCAATTCACTTGTCTCAGACTCCCGAGTAGCTGAGACTACAGGTATACACCACCATGTCTGGCTAATTTTTTTATTTTTAGTAGAGACGTGGTTTCCCATATTGGTCAGGCTGGTCTCAAACTCCTGACCTCAGGTGATCCACCTGCCTCAGCCTTCCAAAGTACTGGGATTACAGGCATGAGCCACCAAGCCCAGCCTTAATACAATTCTAATAGCCTAGCGATAGTCTTTATTGATATTGACAGTTGTTCCCCAGTGTCTTTTTTTGTGGTCCAGGATTCAATTCAGGATTGCATATTGCATTGATTTCTAATTTTAAACACCATTGTTTTTGGAGTCTCACCCTGTTGCCCAAGCTGGAGCGCAGTGGTTCACTGGAATGTCTGCCTCCCAGGTTCAAGCGATTCTCCTGCTGCAGCCTCCAGAGACTACAGGTGCCCACCACCATGCCCAGCTAATTTTTTTTTTTTTTTTTTTTTTTTTTAGTAGAGTTGAGGTTTCACCATATTGGCCAGGCTGGTCTCGAACTCCTGACCTTGTGATCCACATGCCTCGGCCTCCCAAAGTGCTGAGGTTACAGGCAGCCTCCCAAAGTGCTGGGTTTACAGGTGTGAGCCACCGTGCCTGGCCTTTAAACACCATTTTAAAGCAACACTGAGTTCTACAGAACTTAACTCTTGTTGCAGGACCTCTGGGTTGTTTGTAGAATTTCGTCATTACCAGTAACCCCGGGCCTTCAAATTTTGAGTACATTTCAGATTGTATCTTTTGGACGGATTCCTAAAGCAGAGTCACTAGTAAACAGTTATGAACATTCTTAAGGCCTTGATGTATATTGATAATTGCTTTCCAGAAAATTATACAAATTTGATGCTCCCACAAACAACGTAGAAATACACTCACCTTTGCATATTCTTAGAGCTTCAGGGTTTTATTCTTGTTTTTATTTATTTTATTTTTCTTGTTTTTAATATTGGCTTTTTGGTTAAGTGAAAATCAAACCTCATTGTTTAATTTGCATTTTCTTTCTTTTTTTTGAGACAGAGTCTCAGTCTCCCAGGCTGGAGGACAGTGGCAGGACCACAGCTCACTACAGCCTATACCTCCCAGGCCCAAGAGAGTCTCCTACCTCAGCCTCCTGAGCAGCTGGGAGCACAGGCATGCACCACAAAGCCTGGCTAATTTTTAAAATTTTTTGTAGAGATGAGGTTTCCCTATGTTGCCCAGGCTGGTCTGGAACTCCTGGGCTTAAGCGATTCTTCCACCTTGGCGCCCCAAAGTGCTGGGGTTACTTGCACTTTGGGTGCAAGTTAGCTACTGTGCCTGGCTAACTTGCATTTTCTTGATTATTTTGAGTTTTCACTTTTTTATATATATATTTATTAACCATTTATCCTTTTTCTTTTTTTTAAAAATTTTATTTATTTATTTATTTTGAGATGGGGTTTCACCATGTTGGTCAGACTGGTCTCAAATTGCTGTCCTCAGGTAATCTACCCGACTCGGCCTGCCAAAGTGCTGGGATTCCAGGCATGAGCCACGGTGCTTGGCCAAGATTTTCTTTTTTTTTTTTTTTCTTTTTTTTGAAGACGGGGTTTCACCATGTTGGTCAGGCTGGTCTTGAACTCCCGACCTCAGGTGATCTATCTGCCTTGGCCTCCAAAGTGCTTGGATTACAGGCGTGAGCCACCACGCCGCCCAGCCATTATTTTTTTTTTTTGAGAGATGGGGTTTCACCATGTTGGCCAGGCCGGTCTCGAAATCCTGACATCAGGTGATCTACCCACCTAGGCCTCCCAAAGTGTTGGGATTACAGGTGTGAGCCACCGTGCCCAGCCTGGTTTTCAGTTTTAAAGTAACTAAAGCAGTAATTATTTCCCTTGTTAGGTCTTCTGTTGTTTTTTTCTGAATAATATATGTCTTTAAGGAATGATAGGAATAATACATGTCTTTAAGAATAGTATATGCCTATTAAGGAAAATTAGAACGATGAATTTATTATTTTTAGCCTTAGAAAATCCTCTGTTATCCAGATTGAACATGTCTTTCATTTTCTTCTAATTTTGTGTGGTTAAATTTTATATCCTTAACCCTTTAATTCAGGTAGAATTTATTCTGGTGGACTCTGTGAGACACAAGTCTAAATTGCTCTTTTGTAAATAGCTAGTCACTCATCCACCATGTCTTTCCAGCATCATTAATCTTCTGTTTCCCTCTGTCACTGTCAGCTATTGTTGCGCTAATGCTGCATAAGATGACAATTCAAAACTTAGAAGCATACAACCTCAGTTGTATCTTGCTCATGCATCTGTGGGCCGGCTGAATTTCAGCTGATCTAGCTGGGCTGGGTTGGCTTCCAAGCTGTGAGTGGGATCCAGGTGGCTCCATGTACCTTTCATCTCCCTTAGACCAGCAGGATCAGTGGTATGGGAAAATATACCTTGCCTCCATTGAAATGGTGCACAGTCACAGGGTGAAGGGTGTCTTTATAGCAAGAGATGAAGAACTGGGAACTGCAGTGCCATCTGCCACCCCTGTGGAGACAGCTTTTCAGGAAACTAGATTGTGTTGAGATAAAGGCAGAACAGAGTCTAGAAAACAGCCAAAGGTCAAGGGAAGTGTTTTTTTTTTTTTTCTTTTTCTTTTTTTTTTTTTTTTAGACGGGGTTTCGCTCTTGTTACCCAGGCTGGAGTGCAATGGCACGATCTCGGCTCACCGCAACCTCCGCCTCCTGGGTTCAAGCAATTCTCCTGCCTTAGCCTCCCGAGTAGCTGGGACTACAGGCATGGGCCACCATGCCCAGCTAATTTTTGTATTTTTAGTAGAGACGGGGTTTCACCACGTTGACCAGATGGTTTCGATCTCTTGACCTCGCGATCCACCCGCCTCGGCCTCCCAAAGTGCTGGGATTACAGGCGTGAGCCACCGCGCCCGGCCTTCTTTTTTTCTTTATTTTGAGACAGTCTCACTCTGTTGCCCAGGCTGGAGCACAGTGGTGCTATCTCAGCTCACTGCAACCTCCACCTCCTGGGTTCAAGCGATTCTCCTGCCTGAGCCTCTCGAGTAGCTGGGATTACAGTCACCTGCCACCATGCCCTGCTAATTTTTGTATTTTTAGTATAGACGAGGCTTCACCATATTGGCAGGCTGGTCTCAAACTCCCGACCTCAGGTGATCCGCCCGCCTTGGCTTCCCAAAGTGCTGGAATTACAGGTGTGAGCCACCACGCCCAGTGTTACACAGAAGTTTTCATCAGCCCTGTCCATGAGGTAGGAGACTGTCAGGTTGGTTCAGGTAGGTCTGGAGGTTGGCAGGCGAAGGTTGGGGAGACAAGGGGGTCGCGGCTCAGGAAGCTGGCAGGTGGTAAGTTGTTCAAAGGATTGAACCTAAGTTCAAATATGAGCACAAGAGGGCCTGAAGGGTTGGAAGAAAACAAACTGCCTGAGGAGCTGGAACTGGAGGGGCCATGTGTACTGTGGATGGGAGGGGATCAGGGAAAAGGACACTAGAATTAAGGTTTTCAGAGGCAGAGAAGTTCCCGGTGAATCCAGGGTGTGACCAGGTGAGCAAGCTGCTGAATTATGCTGAAGGCATTGAAATTGAAGTCAGGGGCTGGGCCCCGGTGGCTCATGCCTGTAATCCCAGCACTTTGGGAGGCCAAGGCAGGCAGATCATGAGGTCAGGAGATCGAGACCATCCTGCCCAACATGGTGAAACCCCAACTCTACTAAAATACCAAAAATTAGCCGGGCATGGTGGTATGCGCCTGTAGTCCCAGCTACTCGGGAGGCTGAGGCAGGGTAATTGCTTGAACCCAGGAGGCGGAGGTTGCAGTGAGCCGAGAAAGCGCCACTGCACTCCAGCCTGGGGACAGAGCAAGACTCCGTCTCAAAAATAATAATACTTGCCTCTTCCAGTTGTGATGATGGGAAGCTTGAGCACCAAAACCAGCTGGTGAACTCCTTAGAGAGTCTGAGCTGGATCAGTGGGTGGGACTGATGAGGAGGGGTAGAAAGAAGTTTGTCCATGAGTCAGGAAATGCAATGGCTTTGACCTGAACTAGAACTCGTGCATCCCTTTCCAGCCCAGAGACAATGTAGGAGGCTGAAGGTTTCTACTGCAGAAGGCAGGGCAGTGGGAGAGAAGGGAGGGAATGGAAGGCAGGGATCATACTTGGTCCAGACAGGGTGGGAGCTCTGTGAGAAGGCAGAGGACTTTGGGGGATTTGTTTCCGACCAAACCAGGGTTCCACTGGGTATAGCACAATGGCTCAGAGGAGAGCCCGTGAGAAAATGACCCACAAGGGAAAGTGAGCTTTGGTTGGGGGCAACAGATGATGGGATGGGATGGGCTAGGCAGAGGCCAGATTATCCCAGTCGCCACTTCTGCGTTGGCTTCACTTTTCTAAATTGCACTAATTTCTCCACCCATCTCCAGCTCCAACCATCTCAGCTCCTTCATGATTGTTTCGTCATCATCATCTTCATCATCACCAGTGATTTCCTGAATGCCAGCCAAGCACCAGTCATCAAGCTTGAGCCATGATGCAAAGATGAAGGCAGGCTCTCCATTCTAAGAGAACCTCCCAGGCCAGTAGGGAAGGCAAGATGCAGACACCAGGGACAGGCAGCATGGGATGACAGGTAGAACAAGGAGGAGACGCAAGAACCCCCACCCCGCAACCAGGAACCCACATCACAGGCCAGACCTGCATGACTTCCAGGCACACGACTCGGGTTATGAAGGTCTCTCTTCCAAGACAGTGTCAGAGGCAGACTTCAGCCTTGGCAGTACCCCTCAAGCTGCTCAGGGGCGGAGTCACAGCCAAAGCCCTGGAATGCATGGGTTCCTTAGCCATGGCGCTCCTGCAGCTTCCTTTTATATGACCAAGCACCTGCCACCACCAGGCTTGTCCTGACTCCTTTACATGAGCCACCCTTCTGAACGGGGTTTGGCTTCTGTACTGCTCTCCTGCGGGCACTGAGCCCACTAGTCAGAAGGAGAGGGCTCCAGTCTCCTGACAGTCACAGTGCTTGGTGACAAAACATAAATTGTCATTCATCCATTCTTTGTTTCTATCACTCACTCATCATTCAGCAGATACTCAGCTGAACACTCACTCGGGGCCAGATATCATTCACACCACTGGGAATACAGTGGCGCCGGCGCAGGTCCCTCCCTGACTCCATGGGGCTAACATTCCATGGGAGTGGCAGAAAAGATCCACAAAATAATATCAGATTGTGAAAAATGCTGTGAAAGTGAAGGAGGTAAGCAGAGTAATATCACTAATGTAGTCGAGAGTGAGGAGGTGGTGAGGAAGGGCCTCACGGGGGGTAATATTTTTTCCTTTAATTTGATGTATAACTTACGTATGGTAAAGTGCACAAAAATTTTTTTTTTTTTTTAGACGGAATCTCCGTCTGTTGCCCAGACTGGAGTACAATGGTGCAGTCTTGGCTCAGTGCAACCACTGCCTCCAGAGTTCAAGCGATTCTTCTGCCTCAGCCTCCCTAGTAGCTGGGACAACAGGCGTGTACCACCACACTTGGCTAATTTTGGTATTTTTAGTAGAGATGGGGTTTCACTGTGTTGGCCAGGCTGGTCTCAAACTCCTGACCTTGTGATCCGCCCACCTCAGCCTCCCAAAGTGCTGGAATTACAGGCGTGGCCCATGGCACCTGGCCATGCACAAATCTTTAATATACAACTTGGTGAGTTTTTCACTTTGCGTATGTTAGAGTTTCTCAATCTCTGTACTGCAGACATTGGGGCTATTTGTCGTGAGGACTGTCTTTTTTTTTTTTTTTTGAGACAGAGTCTCTTTCTATCACCCAGGCTGGAGTGCAGTGGTGAGATCTTGGCTCACTGCAACCTCCACCTCCTCCCAGGTTCAGGCAATTCTCCTGCCTCAGCCTCCTGAGTAGCTGGGATTACAGGTGCTCGTTACCATGCCTGGCTAATTTTGTATTTTTAGTAGAGACGGGGTTTCACCATGTTGGTCAGGCTGGTCTCAAACTTCTGACATTGTGATCCACCTGGCTCGGCCTCCCAAAGTGCTAGGATTACAGGCATGAGCCATTGCCTGACCCTGTTTTGTATATTATAGGCTGTTTAGCAGTGTATCTGGTCTCTACCCACTAGATGTCAGTAACACCCCTCCCCACCCAGTTGTGACCATCAAAAATGTCCCCAGACATTGCCACATATCTCCTGGGAGACAAAGTCATCCCTGTTGGCCAGGTGTGGTGGCTCATGCCTGTAATCCCAACATTTTGGGAGGCCGAGGCGGGTGGATCACCTGAGGTCGGGAGTTCAAGACCAGCCTGACCAACATGGAGAAACCCCATTCTATTAAAAATACAAAATTAGCCGGGCTTGGTAGCACATGCGTGTAATCCCAGCTACTTGGGAGGCTGAGGCAGGAGAATTGCTTGAACCTGGAAGGTGGAGGTTTCAGTGAGCCAAGATCATGCCATTGCACTTCAGCCTGGGCAACAAGAGCAAAACTCTGTCTCAAAAAAAAAAAAAAATCCCCACTGTTGAGAGCCACTAGTATATGCCATGTAGCCAGTGCTCAGCTCAAGATACAGGTTATTTCCTTTTTTTTTTTTTCCCTAAAAAAAAGAAAGAAAGAAAAGAATAAAAAGAAAAAAGAATGAAGGAGAGGAAGAAAGGAAGAGGGAGAGAGAACGGGGGTGTTGCTTTATTGCCTGGGCTAGAATGCAGTCTAAAAATGGGTATGCCTATAATTGTGCTTAATAATAGAGACATGAAAGAAAAAATGAGGGAAGAAAATAACAAACAAGCAGCCAATCAATATTTCATTTAAACCCGTAAATAGGTGTGATGTACTGATAAGGGTGTATATCTTTTTTTTTTTTTTTTTTTAGAAGGGGGTTTGCTTTTTTTTCCCAGGCTGGAGTGCAATGGCGCGATCTCGGCTCACCCCAACCTCCGCCTCCTGGGTTCAGGCAATTCTCCTGCCTCAGCCTCCTGAGTAGCTGGGATTACAGGCACGCGCCACCATGCCCAGCTAATTTTTTGTATTTTTAGTAGAGACGGGGTTTCACCATGTTGACCAGGATGGTCTCGATCTCTTGACCTTGTGATCCACCCGCCTCGGCCTCCCAAAGTGCTGGGATTACAGGCGTGAGCCACCGCGCTCAGCCTAAGGGTGTATATCTTGTGTATTTAAAGTGGAGAGTTCTATAAATGTTAATTAAGTTAACTTGTTCCGGATCTGAGTTCAAATCCTGGAAATCGTTGTTAATTTTCTGTCTCATTGATCTGTCTAATACTGATGTTGAAGTCTCCCACTATTATTGTGTGGGAGTCTAAGTCTCTTTATAAGTCTTACCTATCTGGGTATTCCTGTATTGGGTGCATATATATTTAGGATCTTTAGCTCTTCTTGTTGCATTGATCCTTTTATCATTATGTAATATCCTTCCTTGTTTCTTTTGATTTTTGTTGCTTTTTTTTTTTTTTTTTTTTTTTTTTT
>NW_022436950.1:21249141-21315508 GCF_009761245.1 Sapajus apella | reverse complement strand
TACAAAAAATTAGCTGGGATTACAGGCACGCGCCACCATGCCCAGCTAATTTTTTGTATTTTTAGTAGAGACGGGGTTTCACCATGTTGACCAGGATGGTCTCGATCTCTTGACCTCGTGATCCACCCGCCTCGGCCTCCCAAAGTGCTGGGATTACAGGCTTGAGCCACCGCGCCCGGCCCATTTTTGTTGCTTTAAAGCAACTCCTGTTTTTTATTTATTTATTTATTTTTGCTCTCCATTTGGTTGGTAAATCTTTCTCCATCCCTTTGTTTTGAGTCTGTGTATCCTTGCATGTGAGATGGGTCTGGATGCAGCATACTGATGGGTTTTGGCTTTTTTTGCCTGTCTGTGTCTTTGGACTGGGAGATTTAGTCGATTTAAATTTAGGATTAATAATGATATATGTGAGTTTAATACTGCCATTTAATGTTAGCTGGCTGTTTTGCCTATTAGTTGATGTAAATTCTTGATTATGTTCATGCTCTTTACTTTTTGGTATTTTTTAGAAAGGCTGATACTGGTTGTTCCTTTCTATGTGTAGTGGTTCTTCAGAAGCTCTTGTAAAGCAGGCCTGGTGGTGATGAAATCTCTGAGTGCTTGCTTGTTCACAAAAGATTTTATTTTTCCTTCGCTTTTGAAGCTTAGTTTGGCTGGATGTAAAATTCTGGGTTGAAAGTTCTTTTCTTTAAGGATGTTGAATATTGGCCCCCACTCTCTTCTAGCTTGTACGGTTTCTGCTGAGGGATCTGCTGTGAGTCTGATAGGCTTCCCTTTATGGGTAACCTGACCTTTCTCTCTGGCTGCCCTCAGTATTTTCTCCTTCATTTCAACCCTGGTGAATCTGGCGATTATGTGCCTTGAGGTTGGTCTTCTTGAGGAATATCTTTGTGGTGTTCTCTGTATTACCTGGAGTTGAATATTGTCCTGCCTTGCTAGGTTGGGAAAGTTTTCCTGAGTAATATCCTGAAGCGTATTTTCTAGCTTGGATTGATTCTCTTCGTCATATTCAGGTACACCTATCAAGTGCAGATTAGGTCTTTTCACATAGTCCCATATTTCTTGGAGACTTTGCTCG
Organism: Sapajus apella; assembly: GCF_009761245.1. Classification (NCBI taxonomy): domain Eukaryota; kingdom Metazoa; phylum Chordata; class Mammalia; order Primates; family Cebidae; genus Sapajus; species Sapajus apella. Next base: position 21,314,430 of record NW_022436950.1, on the reverse strand, counting down.
TTCCTTTTTACTCTTTTTTCTCTAATCTTGTCATCTTGTTTTATTTCATTAAGTTGGTCTTCGACTTCTGATATCTTTTCTTCTGCTTGATCGATTCGGCTGTTAAAACTTGTGCATAGTTCACGAAGTTCTCATGTTGTGTTTTTCAGCTCTGTTAATTCACTTATATTCCTCTCTAAATTGTGTATTTTTGTTAACATTTCATCAAACCTTTTTTCAAAGTTCTTAGTTTCTTTGCATTGGGTTAGAACACGTTCTTTTAATTCACAGAAGTTTCTTATCATCCACCTTTTGAAGGCTGCTTCTGTTAATGGAACACAGTCTTTCTCCATCAGGCCTTGTTCCGTTGCTGATGAGGAACTGTGATCCCCTGTAGAGGGAGAGGCGTTCTGATTTTGGGTATTCTCAGCCTTTTTAGGCTGTTTTCTTCCCTTTGTTATAAATTTATCCATCTGTGGTCTTTATAATTACCGTCTTTATAATTGGGTTTCTGAGTGGACGTCCAACTTGTTGATTCCCAGCGCTAAAAATCTGAGCAACCCACTGCCCCGGCCAAAACAGCAGCGTTATGATTGACGGTGCTTTTCTGACTCTGCACCAAGAACCACTGCACCAAGGCAGCGGCAAAACCGCCTCACCGGCCACAAGAGTAGCGCTGGCGACCTGTGGGGCTCCTCCGCTGGGAATCTCCTGGTGCATGAGCAACAAAAATTCATCTGAAAGTGTGGCATCCTTTCGTTCTCTGCTCTTTCACTGGGAGCTACAATCCCGAGCTGCTAGTGATCAGCCGGCTTGGATCTCTCTCCAGGTTATTTCCACACAGGGGGTTGGTGTTTAAGGTGAGACCCAACAGCTAAGAAGCTGCCTCCAATTCAGAGAACTGGGGAAGGAGTGTTCTGAGGGGAGGAAGCATGGGCAAAGGCCCTGAGGTGGGAAGGAGCATGGCACATCTGAGGAAGTGTGGCTAGTTCAGGGTCAAACTCCTAACCATATCTCACAAGGGAAAGGCATCTGAGGAGGTTGAAGAGACAGGCGGGGCCCTATCAAGCAGAGGCCTTGTGGGATATGGTTAGGAGTTTGACATTTCAAAGAACATTTGTGAGTATTTAATATGTACCTGGCATCGTGCCAGACACTGGAGAGTTGAAGATGAATAAATCAAATCCTTGGCCCTATTCTTTTTTGTTTTTATTACTGTTTATAGTTGACACATATAATTGTACATGTTTATGGGACACAGTGTGATATTTTGATACATGTATATAATGTGTAATGAGCAAATAAAGGTAATTAGCATATCCATCACCTCAAACATTGATCATTTCTTTCTTTTTTTTTTTTGAGACAGTCTCACTCTGTCACCCAGGCTGGAGTGCAGTGGTGCGATCTCAGCTCACTGAAACCTCCACCTCCTGGGTTCAAGCGAATCTCTTGCCTCAGCCTCCTGAGTAGCTGCGATTACGGGTGCGAGCCATCACGCCCAGCTAATTTTTGTATTTTTAGTAGAGATGGGGTTTTTTTTCTTTTTCTTTCTTTTTTTTTTTGAGACAGAGTTTCACTCATGTTACCCAGGCTGGAGTGCAATGGCGCGATCTTGGCTCACCGCAACCTCCGCCTCCTGGGTTCAGGCAATTCTCCTGCCTCAGCCTCCTGAGTAGCTGGGATTACAGGCACGCACCACCATGCCCAGCTAATTTTTTGTAGTTTTAGTAGAGACAGGGTTTCACTATGTTGACCAGGATGGTCTCGATCTCTTGACCTCGTGATCCACCCGCCTCGGCCTCCCAAAGTGCTGGGATTACAGGCTTGAGCCACCGCGCCTGGCCGAGATGGGGTTTTATCATGTTGACCAGGATGGTCCTGATCTCTTGACGTCGTGATCCATCCACCTCGGCTTCCCAAGTGCTGAGGATCATTTCTTTTTTTATTTTCTCGCCCTGTTGCCCAGGCTGGGATGCAGTGGTGCCATCTCAGCTTACCGCAACTTCCTCCTCCTGGGTTCAAGCGATTCTCCTGTCTCAGCCTCCCAAGTGGCTGGAATTACAGGCATCCACCACCATGCCTGGCTAATTTTTTATATCCTGGCTAATTTTTTATATCTTTAGTAGAGATGGGGTTTCACCATGGTGAGGCTGGTCTTGAACTCTGACCCCCACCTGCCTCGGCCTCCAAAAGTGCTGCGATTACAGGCGTGAGCCACTGCACCCGGCCAACATTGATCATTTCTTTGTGCTGGGAACATTCAAAGTCTGCTCTTCTAGCTATTTGAGAGTATACAGGCCAGGTCCCGTGGCTCATGCCTGGAGTCCCAACTACCAAGGAGGCTGAAGTGGAAGGATTGCTTGAGCCCAGGAATCTGAGGCTGCAGTGAGCTATGATGGTGCCACTGCACTCCAGCCTGGGTGACAGAGTGAGACCCTGTGTCCTTATTTAAAAAAAAAAAAAAAAAAAGTATGAAGAAGACCCAGAGTTCACACAAAAGAGGACATACTTAAGCCCATGAAGGCCCTGGGAGGGTTGAAGAAGCGCTTTCTTGGAGAGACCACACCCAATCTGAGTCTTTGGGGAACAAAGGATAAATGGCACTCCACGCAGAAGTCACAGCATGTGCAAAGGCATGGGGGTGTGAAACCATATGGTAGGTTTAGGTAACTACAAGTAGTTAGGTATTCTAGGGTATAAAGTGCCGATGAGGATTCATAATAAGGCATCAGCCTGGATAGGATAGATAGATAATTTTTTTTTTTTTTTTAGACAGAGTTTTGTTTGCTCTTGTTGCCCAGGCTGGAGTGCAATCTCAGCTCACCGCAACTTCCGCCTCCTGGGTTCAAGTGATTCTCCTGCCTCAGCCTCCCAAGTAGCTGGGATTATAGGCATGCGCCACCATGCCTGGTGAATTTTTTGTAATTTTAGTAGAGACAGGGTTTCTCCATGTTGGTCAGGCTGGTCTTGAACTCCCGAATTCAGGTGATCCACCCGCCTCGGCCTCCCAAAGTGCTGCAATTATAGGTGTGAGCCACCGAGCCCGGCCTGGGATAGAAGATTATCATGGCAGAGGAGATGAAACTAAAGCTGACTTGTAGCAGACATTGGAAGTTTTCCAGAACAGTCTAGGGGTGGGAGTTACGGCTCCCTGGGCCTGCATGAGTCCCCTAAAACACGCACCCTCACTCCTCATCCCAGTCCCGCCTTGACTCCATGTATTTCTTTCTTTCTCTCTCTTTCGTTTTTTTAATAAACAAGGCCATGGATGACTCCATATATTTCATCAAATGTATCTTGGATTCATTATCAAATGTATCTTGGATTTATCATCAAATGTATCTTGGATTTATCATCTATCATCTTGTTAATTGTGTGCCTTGAGATTTAGAATTCGGTCATCTCTGTGTTCCCTGCAAGCTCATGCTTGAGTGTGCATTTCCTATTTCAGATTACAGGACTGCATTTTAATTTCTTGATAGAATGCCTGGCACAGCCTTACCTGCAGAAAGGTGTGTACACGATGACTTTTGCTGATGCCCCATGATCCTTCACTTTGCATGTGTAGACACAGACTTAAAAACACAAACTCCTGCATCCTACAAGGGCCATCTGCAAATTGGCTTATCAGTTTCCTCACTCCTCTGCCTCCTCTGTGACACCAGCCCTTTATACCCCAGGCACTGAGAAGAAGCCTAAATACAGGCGAGGAGATAGGGAGGGAGCAGGCCAGAGGCTCTGTCCCTTAAGATGTACCCACATAGGAGAAACTCCATGTCTGCTTGGGTTTTCTGGATTCAACCCAGATTCAGGTGTTGGAATTACAATTCAGTTTGAAGATAACTTAACATATGCCTCATCCATTTCCCTCCCAGCACCCCCCAGCACCTCCCAGCAGCAGCAGAGGTGAGCTTGACTTTTTTTTTTTTTTTTTGAGATGGAGTCTTGGGCTGGAATGCCGTGGCATGATCTTGGCTCACTGCAACCTCCGCCTCCCAGGTTCAAGTGATTCTCCTGCCTCAACCTCCTGAGTAACTGGGATTACAGGTGTCCCCCACCACGCCAGTCTAATTTTTGTATTTTTAGAGATGGGGCTTCATTATGTTGATCAGGCTGGTCTCGAACTCCTGACCTCAGGTGATCCACCTGCCTCAGCCTCCCAAAGTGGTAGGATTACAAGGGTGAGCCACTGCGCCAGGGCGAGCTTGACTCACTCTTTAGAGCATTTATTTCCCTTCCTGTCCTGGGCCAGAGCTAGAGCTGGAGCCAAAACGAGCCCAGCCCCGGCCCCTGTGCCTAAATTTGTAGGTTTCACCACCACCACGCCTGCCCTACTCCTACTTCCATTCCAGGGACCTTAACAACTTCTAGAATCTGTCAGGAGGGCAGCAGTGAGGGGGCTGGGAACAGTGATGTGGAAATCGCCCTGAGCTTGGGAGTCGGGATGCCCAGCCCTAGGCTCCTCTGTGCCACCCATGGCTGCATAACCTAGGTCAAGTCGCTCCCCCAGAGCTTGTGTAGCCTCTTCCTATCCTTCAGGGCAGGACTTAAATGTCACCTGCTGGGAAGGCCCTCCCCCACCTAAGCTGGCCCTCTCTGTGCTCCGTGTCATTGCCCCCTCCTTGACTTCCTGCCACAATTTGTCATCACGCGCATCTGTATGTGTGTGTGTAAACAGATATAATTTTGTTTGCTTGCTTATTTGGTTCGTCTCCCTACTAGATTCCGAGCTGTGGGCTCCAGGAATGAGGACGGTGTGCCCTTGACCCTTGCAGCCTCCTCACAGCCTGGCAGAGTGCCGAGTACATAGGAGGAGCTAGAAAAGTCGTTCGGCGAATGAATGAATCCATGACTGGCAGCTGACCCAGATGATCTCTCAGGTTCCTGCCAGCTGAGAAAGTATAGCAGCGTCCTGGACAGGGAGGCGGGAGGGGCAGGCTGCGAGCTCCAGCCCCCTCCCAGGGCTCGGGCAACTGTGGACCCCGATCGGCGCAGGCTCGCGGCCGGCTGTGGCCCCGCCTCCTGGCCGCCAGCTCGGGGCGGGGCAAGGCCGCCCCCTAAAGCTGGGGGGCCTTCAGGGTGCTTGCCCGGCTGGGGGTGGGGAGGGGGCGGGTCCGAAGAAGAGGTCAATGGGCGTGGCGGGGCCACAACGCCCCCGCGCCCCCAGCCGGCAGTCAGGTTCCCCACGGGGGGCGGGGGGGCCGGCGCCAGGCCGTTGCCTAGCAACGCCCAGCCCCGCCCTGCTGGCGCGCGCCTGCCCCCGGCATGGCTTGGCAGGGCTGGCCCGCGCTGTGGCAGTGGGTAACCGGCAGCTGGCTGCTCCTCGTCCTTGTCCTCGTCCTGCTCGTGAGACCTCGCGGCTGCCGAGCGCGGCCGGGCCTCCGCGGCCTGCTCATGGCGCACAGCCAGCAGCTACTCTTCCGAATCGGGTTAGTGCCCGGGCTCCGAAGCGTGCGGGCTCGGGAGGCGGGCGCGCTGGGAGAGGGGCCTGGGAGGCGGGAGCCAGGGCTGGGGGTGGGCGTGGCGGTTGGGACTGGGCTCCGTCTCAGGGAACAGGGATCGAGGAGACGGGCTGGAGAGGCCACAGAGTTGGGGAGGTGGAGAATTGGGCTAAGCTGGGGAAGGAGGATAGGAGAGGCGGGCCGGGGTGGCCATGGAAGGAGACGTGAGAGGGCATCTGGAGAAAAGTGCCACAGAAGGGGCTGGAGACTAGGAGGCTGGACGGGGGGTAGTGCAGGAGCCAGGGCTGGGAATACCGTCTCTGTCCGGAGATGAGGTCAGCAGGTGCTCAGGCTCCGATGGCAATGGCAAATGCCGGAGAGAAGGACTGCCTCCCACCTTCTGCAGTCTGACGTTTGAAACCGCCAACTCCTTCCGTACGTCCCTGTCCCACTCCCCAGCACCCAACTCCTTACCAGTCAAGTTAGGTTCTTCTGTCCCAAGCAAGAGTCCCAAGCCTGTTGGATTCCAGCCTGCCCCTTTCCTTCTAACCCCAGCCTGGCCCATGTGGAACACGCTGTGAAATCTGACGCAACTGACTCTGCCTGGTTTTCCAGTCATTTGTGTGCATCGACCCTCCCCAGCTCACTCTGCTCTCCTGCCTCCCTCTACCCCTTCCTTCCTGGCCCCAGGGGAAGGTGGTAACTAGCAAGCACTGTTCAGCCCCAGAGATGCTGACAGGCAGGGAAGAAGACAAGCCTCCGAGGGCCCCTGTCCGCTTCCTACTACCAGGCGGGCCATGGGTCAGGACCTCAAGCCCCAGTTTAGGGATAGTGATGTTGGGGATGGGAATTTTGAGAGCCCTGGCAACAGGCCAGGTTGTGGGGAGAGCCTAAGCCTGGGAATTTCCCAAGCTTCCGAGCAAACATTGTGCAATTCACCATCTCCTCTCCAGACCACCCCACGCGCCCAGAAGCTTCAGGCCCAGGAATCCACTCACTCTCAGCCTAAGAAATGGAGATATAAAGGCTTCCGGGAGCTGGAAAACTAGAAAACATGGTGCTGGAGGGTGGGGTGGAGACCTTGTATTTGTGCCTTTTGGGGCATTCACGTCTCTAATATCCTAAACCTTGGTCAGTTTAGATAATGCGTTAAGTAAGTTACCATTGCTCTGCACGTTACATTAAAATAACGAGACTGAAAAATATTTAGGCTGGCTACATCAGTCCTCCTCTTCAAAAATAAATAAATAAATAAATAAAATATTTAGGCTGGGCATGGTGGCTCACGCCTGTAATGCCAGCACTTTGGGAGGCTGAAGTGGGTAGATCACCTGAGGTCAGGAGTTCAAGACCAGGCTAGCCAACATGATGAAACCCCATCTCTACCAAAAATACAAAAATTAGCTGGGTGTGGTGGAGGATACCTGTAATCGGGGAGGGGGGGGGCTGAGCAGGAGAATCTCTTGAACCCGGTAGGCAGAGGTTACGGTGAGGAGAGATTACACCACTGTACTCCATCCTGGGTTACAGAGCTAGACGAGCTAGACTCCGTCTCAAGAAAGAAAGAAAGAAAAAGAGAGAGAGAGAGAAAGAAAAATATTTAGATATCTTCATATTTAGGATTTTTGTTTTTTGAGAGGAAGTCTTGCTCTGTCTCCTACGCTGGAGTGCAGTAGAGTGATCTTGGCTCACTGCAACCTCCGCCTCCCAGCTTCAAGCGATTGTCTTGCCTCAGCCTCCCGAGTAGCTTGGAACACAGGCGTCCTCCATCAGCCCGGCTAATTTTTGTATTTTTAGTAGAGACAGGGTTTCACTATGTTGGCCAGGCTGGTTTTGAACTCCTGACCTCGTGATCCTCCCGCCCGGGACTACCAAAGTGCTGGGATTATAGGTGTAAGCCACCTCGCCTGTCCCATATTCGGGATTTTTAATAAAAACATTTTCTCCCCACAAAATTTCTGGGAATTTTACAGCCCTATCTGGGGAAAGATTTTTAAATCTACTTCTAGCTTTCAGAATTAGTAAGTTTGAGGTCATATGAATGGCCTGAGGAAGGGGAAATAGAAGTTTCCATAAGGAACTAGAATCCGAGATCAGAATGCCAGGATCACTAACTCAGAATCTTGAGAGTGTGAGTCTGCCTGGAACTTGGGAATTGGGATTTTCCAAATCCCCAAAACTGGAATCATCAGAGAGTTACTTCGAAATGCAGTATTTCTACAGGCTTTCCTGTGTCTGGATGTCAAGGTTGCCTTGGAATCCACTCCCCAAATTTGCAGAGCAGAAGGGTGTGCCTGGAATCAGAATTCCAGACCCTGCCCCTCATGGTCTGCAAAACAATCAGTCCAGTCCCCAGGGGGAGATGCTGCTGGCTGCTGGGAGGGAGAGGGGATATTTACAGGAAACCGTAGTCTGGAAATGGGCAGGTATTGGTGCTAGAGGTGCCTCCAGGAAGGATGGGGAGGGAGGGGGAACGGGATGGAACAGGACATGATGCGGAGGGGGAAAGCGAATGCACTACCAACCTGAAGGTGTGGCTGGGAGGATCGCAAATGGAGGATTCTGTTGGGGGTGGAAAGGAAATGATGGAAACACCAGCCTCACAGGGAGGAGAGCTGTTAGCATGTTATCATTAAGAATCAACATCCCTGGTGTTTGGCAATTTGGCAATTTTATAAAAGGCTTTCCTCAACCATAACTACAGTCGTCTTAGGATGAGGATAACTGAGCACAATGGGGAGGGGCCCCAGGTGAACCTGGTATGAGACACATGTAGGGCCTGGGAGACAGTGTGGGTAGTAGCTAAGCACATAGCATGTGGGGTCAAACAAGTCTGCTTTTGAGTCCTAGCTTTGTTGCTTAGTAGCCCTGTGACCTTGGACAAATAACTGCTCTGTACCTTGGTTGTTTGCATCTGTAAAATGGGGTTGCGGATGCCTATCTCATAGGGCTCCTGTGAAGATCAAATGAACCGCACCTGGGCCTGGCTCAAAGGGAATGGTCCAGAAATGTTAGCAGGTGTTCCTGCTGTGGCCTGGAGTTGGGAGAGGATCCACAGCCCCGTGTCCTTCTGGAGCTTCCTTACATAATTCCACTCCTGTCTTCCAAGCCTGTCCTGTCCACCACCCAGCAGGAAACTCCACATCCCTTCATTCAGCCAGGGAACACGTAGCTGCCCTGGGTAGGGACTGTGGGGTCCCAGATATGAACAGGTTCTGATCATTGTTCTCCAGGGAAGGGGAAAGCACATGCAAACAGATATAAGCAAGGGCCCAAACCCAGGAGGTGGCAGGGGGTGGCAAGCTCCCCAGGAGCAGTAGGATAAACCTGGGGAGTCGGATCAGGAGTGTGGGACTCACTGGTGCATGCCCTCTGCTTCCTGCCTCAGTTGCCCTTTTGCCTTCTTAGGGGTAGTTGTGGGGGTTTTGCAGAACAGAGTGTTGAGGAGAGCCTCTGTCTGCAGAGGGGACACAAGCACATCTGGAAGTGTCTTGCAGAGCCAAGGAGGTGGGTAGCAGCTGGCGTGTGGGGAAAGGCAGCCCTAGTGACAGCCTTCCCTCCCTGACCAAGCCCCCTCTTCATTCCTAGGCATAGGAGACCTTTCTTGACCCTCGAAACCGTCCTTGGGACAGACCTAGCTTGCTCTTCTTCTGCAAGAGGAAACCCCTTATCTGGGGCCAGTGAGTCCCACTAGCTTGATTTCAAGAGTGGCAGGAACCTGATGGGAGGGTCCTTGAGTGAATCCTCCCAGACCCTGCTAGTGGCCAGAATGTCAGGTAGATGCAGTGAGCTGGGCTATCCACGTCACAGCCTGGCAGGAGGGGCGCAGGGTCCTTTTCTTTTCTGGGGCCTATGGGACCTTGGAGAGCTGTGGCTGGAGCACCCACCGCAGCCTCGTGCTCCCCTGCCGCTCTCTGCTCTCCCCACCCACACAGCTTCCCCCTGCTGCCTGGCTGGTCTTCAAAGCATGCCTTTGACCAAGTGTTCCCTTCTGCAAGCCACATTGCAGAAGAATGGAGCCCCCAATCCTCACCAGGCCTTTGCACCCTCCCACACCTACTCCAGACCTGCCCAGTTTCATCTCCCCCAGGCCTGAGCTCTTCCTGCACTTCTGTCTCACCTGTCTAGCCTTCCTTCCTCCCTGTATCTCTATTGTCAAATTCTGTTGCATCCTCAAAGCTCACCTTCAAACATACCCAGAATCTGAACACTTCTCCCCGCCTCCACTGCCACCACCTGAGCCAGCCAGGTCAGCTCTCACCCAGCCTCCTAGATGCACTGCTGACTTCTGTCTTTGTACCCCAGTGCATTCTCCACACTGCAACCCAAATGAAATTGTTATTTAGGCTGGGCACTGTGGTGCATGGCTGTAATCCCAGCACTTTGGGAGGCCGAGGCGGGTGGATCACCTGAGGTCAGGAGTTCGAGACCAGCCTAACCAACATGCTGAAACCCCATTTCTACAAAAAATACAAAAATTAGCCAGGCATGGCGGTGGAGTGCCTGTAATCTCAGCTACTTGAGAAGCTGAGGCAGGAGAATTGCTGGAACCCAGGAGGCAGAGTTGCAGTGAGCCGAGATTGTGCCATTTATTCCAGCCTGGGTGATAAGAGTGATACTCCGTAGCAAAAAAACAAAACCAAAAAAACCTGTTATTTAAGTCAGGAACGGACCGCTTCTCTGCTCAAACTCCTCCAGCGACTTCCCACCTCTCATGAAGTCCAAGTCTGTTTGAAGAATGGCTTCCAGGCCCTCTGTGACCTGGACATCCCCATTGCATCTTTTTTTTTTTTTTTTTCGAGACAAGAGTCTCACTGTGTCGCCAGGCTGCAGTACAGTGGTGTGATCGCAGCTCAATGCAACCTCCGCCTCCCGGATTCAAGCAATTCTTCTGCCTCAGCCTCCCAGATATCTGGGACTACAGGCGCACACTACCACACCCGGCCTCCCCACCACATCTTTTAGCACCCCTCAGCCTGCTCCTCTGCCTCAGCTACAGGTGGTGGCCTCTCCACAGTGCCTTCTGTGGTTCTCGCGTGGCTTGCAGCCTCACTTCTTTCAGGTCTCTGCTCAAATTTTGCCTTGAGAGCCTGCCCTGACCACCCCACATAAAAATAGCACCACCCTCTGCACCCTGTCCCCTCGATGGCTTTATGTCCCCTCTAGTTCACATCACCACGGGACATACTGCATGTTGATTGTTTTTTTTCCCCTAATCAAAATATGGCTACACAAGGGGAGAAACTGTTCAGGACTGTATCCCGGATTCCAGAACAGTGCCTGGCACCTCAGTGGACCTTAGGAAATGCCTCTGACTGATCTTTTTGTAGCTTCTAAGTGTGATCGGGTTTTCACATGCATAGGTAAGATGCGCCTCCCTCAGACCTCGTGATGATGTCAGCACAGTCTCCGTCTGATGTGAAAGAAAAAGTTTCTGAATGCATGCATGCATGCATGCATAAATGAATGAATGAAAGCTTGGCTCAGGTGCCCTTTTCTCCATGAAGGCTGGCCCAACCTCCTCAGTTAAAATGAACCTGTCTCCAGACTGCCCCTGGGCACTGTCTTCCCACTTCAAGTTTCCCGGGCACGTTCTCGCTTGTTCTGGAGTTAGGTGTTCACAGGTCAGACTTCCTGTCTGTGTTCCTAAGGGGCCTCAGGGCTGGGCGCAGTGGCTCACACCTGTAATCCTAGCACTTTGGGAGGCAAAGGTGGGCAGATCTTTTGAGGCCAAGAGTTTGAGACCAGCCTGGCCAACATAGTGAAACCCCATGTCTACTAAAAGACACAAAAATTAGCTGGGCATGGTCACGCACCCCTGTAATCCCAGCTATTCGGGAGGCTGAGACTTTAACCTGGGAAGCAGAGGTTGCAGTGAGCCAAAATTGCACCACTGCACTCCAGCCTGGGCGACAGAGCAAGACTCTGTCTCAAAACAAACAAACAAGCAAAAACTAAGGGGCCTCGGAGCACACCCTGGCTCCAGTAGAACCCTGTGTCCTTGGTGGCCCTCGGGACCCTCAAGCCCAGCTCAGGGAGCAGGATTGAATCAGGAAGGCCTGGGATTGGGATGAGCGAGGAGAGAAGAGGAAAGCCACAGGAAACAAACTAAAACCAAACAAAGCCCAGAGCCCTTGGCAGCCAGTGGTGGGATTACACTCATAGAGACAGAACTAGCCAAGGCCTCCCAGCCGGGGCGGAGACACTCCTACTGTGCTTCTGGCTCTAACCAGAGCCCCCAGTAGCCCCTCCCCCATGGAGAGGGCTGAGAAGTCTGGGGAAGAACCCATCCAGGGATGAGCTGGGCGATGGCCGACCCTGACCCCATGATCTCCTGTTTTGACTGCAGGCAGCCCTGTCCCTCTCCTGGGTGTGAGGAAGTCTCCCCCGCCCCCAGGCATGCTGGCAGCTTCGGGAAACCCTCACCCTCAAGGTCGTTTTAGCTGTCTCATCTTCTTCAGTTTCCTCAGTTTTGAGAACACACAAGACATGGAGCTGCTCTCTGTGTTCCTGAGAGGCCTCTGAGCACACACCGGGTCCCGTAGAACCCTGTGTCCTGGTGGCCTTCCAGGTCCCCCAGCTCTCAGACAGGTATTTCCAGTTCCATTTCATTAAGAATGCCCTGTCTCTGGTGAGATGCAGAGCCTGGGCACACGGCTTGCCTGCTGGGTCCCAGGGGAGTCTGGGGCCCTGTGGGATCCAGGGGCCATTTAGGGGGCACAGTAGGAAGGGAGGAGTCAAGGCAGGTGACCCTGGTGATAGGGACTTTCCAGGTCATTTTTTTTTTTCTTCAGACAGAGTCTCGCTCTGTCACCCAGGCTGGAGTGCAGTGGCATGATCTCAGCTCACTGCAACCTCCGCCTCCTAGGTTCAAGTGATTCTCCTGCCTCAGCCTCCTGAGTAGCTGGGACTACAGGCACATGCCACCATGCCTGGCTAATTTTTTGTATTTTTAGTAGAAACGCGGTTTCACTATGTTAGCCAGATAGATGGTCTCGATCTCCTGACCTCAAGTGATCCGCCCACCTGGGCCTCCCAAAGTGCTGGGATTATAGGCATGAGCCACCCCGCCTGGCCTCCAGGTCATTCTTTTGGAGGCAGAGCCCCCTTTATGTTGCTCCTTGCTCTCCACCCTCCCTCCTACTCTCCCTGGCCTGAGGCCGGCCCTGGACCCAGTTAGGACAGAGGTTTAAAAGCCTTCAGGCTTCTCAGGGCTGCCCAGGATGGCGAAATGGCCCCATGGAGGAGAAAAGAAGAGCTTCATTGTGTGTTTTCCACTGTGTGCTAGAGGGAGGGGTGTCTGGGGGCTGGTGGCTCACTGTCCCCAGCTGTCCCACATGGCCTCCCCTGGGGCTAGAGGCTCACATTCAGATACCAGAGAGGTCACCTGCTGGCTGAGGCCAGGAGTGGAAGGTACACTTTGACCCTCCAATGGGATGCTGCCCTGTCTGCAGCTGTAACCTCACAGGGAGGGCCCCTCAGGGCAGCTGCCACTTGCCCAGGCTGGCTGCTCCCTACCTTGCAGAATGATTGTTCTGTTTCCCATCTGGGTCCCAGAGGACCAATTAGGAAACTTTATGTTCTTTATGGTGAGGTGATGATGGGTAGTTCCTGGCCCCAAAACTGCCGAATCAAAATTTAGGAAGAAGGAGGGAGAGAAGAAGGCACGGTGGCTCATGCCTGTAATCGCAGTAATTTGGGAGGCCAAGGCAGGTAGATCACCTGAGGTCAGGAGATCAAGACCAGCCTGGCCAACATGGTGAAACCCCTGTCTCAGCTAAAAATACAAAAAAATTAGCTGGGCATGGTGGCAGGTCCCTGTAATCTCAGCTACTTTGGGACGCTGAGGCAGGAGAATCACTTGAACCTTGGAGGTGGAGGTTGCAGTGAGCTGAGGCCGCGCCATTGCACTCCAGCCTGGGCAACAAGAGCGAAACTCTGTCTCAAAAAAAAGCAATATACATGATGGTTTTGCATGCTTTTTTGTTTGTTTGTTTTTGAGGGAGTCTCGCTCTGTCACCCAGGCTGGAGTGCACTGGTGTGATCTTGGTTCACTGCAACCTCTGTCTCCTGGGTTCAAGGGATTCTCCTGCCTCAGCCTCCTGAGTAGCTGGGACTACAGGCACCGACACCATGCCCGGCTAATTTTTGTATTTTTAGTAGAGAGGGGGTTTCACTGTATTGGTCAGGCTGGTCTCGAACTCCTGACCTCAGGTGATCCACCTGCCTTAGCCTCCAAAAGTGCTGGGATTACAGGCCTGAGCCCCTGCACCCCGCCATACTTTCGTATTTGTAACTTGTAATTGTAATTTTGTATTTTGGGTTTGTAATATAATCATTTTGTGTTCTCTGCCGTGTGTCTCGGCCTAACGATAAGTGCTTGAGCTTTGTGAATGTTGAAGCCTGTTGCTCTAGAACATGTGTTTTCCTTACTCTGTAGTTTTCCAAGGGCTAAGTATGTTAGGATTTATTTGTCCATTTTGCTGGTGGGAGTCATGTAGGGGGTTTCTGCCCTTTCACTCTTGGGAGCACGGGATTATCACTGGGCGGTAGAGTAGGGGAGGAGGCAGAGACTCCTGTGATCTCAGTTTCCAGAAGGCCTGTCTGGGAGTTGGACACTCGCTCATAAGCAGTGAGGAGCCTCCGAAGACTTTTGAGCAGGAGCAAGCCTCAGCCAAACGTGGTGCTTTAGGAACTGATTTTTGCCAGAGGTCTGCGGTTTGGGTTGGAGGTAGAGAGCTGGGGATGGAGGCTCTTGTGAGGCTCTGGGTGAGTTTCCAGGGCCTGTTCCCACAGGTGAGGCTGCGTTGTGAGCGGTAGAAGCTAAAATTGAGAAGGATTCTGTTTTGGTGCATGTGCCAGGGAGAGGGCTAAATGCAACTTCGAGGACAGGGGCCTTTCCCAGAAAGAGAAGGAACAGGATGGGGAACTGACTGTGGGGATTGTGACTCGCAAGCTCTGCAGGCAGATGGAGGAGGGGCCTGGGGGAGTCCTTTGGGGCTGGGCGCAGTGGCTCACACCTGTAATTCCAATACTTTGGGAGGCCAAGGTGGGTGGATCACGAGGTCAGGAGTTCAAGTCCAGCCTGACCAACATGGTGAAACCCCATCTCTATTAAAAAAAATAAAAAAATATTTTCTAAAATGAAAAAAAAAAAAAAAAAAAAAAAGTCCTGTGGGAGCCCTTGGGGGGCAGGGCACAGGGCTGGGGAGAGCCACTGGGTCCTCAGGCTGCTCTCCCCTTCCTTTCTTCCTTCCCCGCCTCAGCCCTGCCTTCTCCTGCTTTGCCCAAAGATCAAGACCTCAGGCTAGCAAGGACTGCAACCTGTCCCTAGCCCATATCCAAGGCAGGCACAGATCTCCCGTCCCTCTGCCACCCCACCCTCTCCACCTCCGGCACCTCTAGTCCAGGCCCCTGTCTCTCTCCCACCTGGATGACTCCCTACCGCCGGCCCCTTTCCTCCACCTAACAGCCCAGCGAGCTCTCAGAAAGGGAGTCCAGGCCAGGCGCAGTGGTTCACACCTGTAATCCCAGCACTTTGGGAGGCCGAGGCAGGCAGATCACAACATCAGGAGTTGGAGACCAGCCTGACCAACGTGGTGAAATCCCGTCCCTACTAAAAATACAAAAATTAGCTGGGCGTGGTGGCGTGCGCCTGTAATCCCAGCTACTCAGGAGGCTCAGGAAGGAGAATTGCTTGAACCCAGGAGGCAGATGTTGCGGTTAGCCAAGATCACATCACTGCACTCCAGTCTGAGCGACAGAGTGAGACTCCATCTCAAAAAAAAAAACAAAAAGAAAGGAAAGGGAGTCCAATCCTGTGTGCCCTGTTCTACACCCACCAGCCATTTTCCACTCTCTGCATGCACTGGCCCCTGCCCACCTCCCCAACCCCTTCTCCGGCACTGATTGTCTCTCCTGCCCCGCCTAGAGACTCCGAGACCTCCTCGCAGTTCCTAAGATACCACACTCCTCCTGCCGTGTGCCGCATCACCCAGAATCGTCCATGCCGCTGGCTTGGTCTTGCAGTTTCCAGCACAAATGTCACCCTCTGGCGACGAGCCTTCCCCGGGCACCCTGCCTATAGTAGGGCCTCTTCCCTTCTAGCCATTCTTTCCCACCCCCAGCCATAGTTAACTGGCAGTGTGCTGACTAATCCAGTTTCTGCTTCGATATCTGCTGGCCCTCCCTTTCCCCACGTGACGAGCTCCCCAAAGGCAGGGCCCCTTCTGCCTTGCTTCTGCTGTCTCCACTATGGCCAATATGCACAGTGTTTGCCAAACACAGCGAGTGACAGAGAGAGGCCTTGTTTACTGCGGCTTCTTGGTGCACAGTCCCTGCCCCCACAGATGGTGTCCTTTGTTAGGGACAGAACCTGGGCACATGAAGTCAGCATTTAGTAAGGGGGGCGGGGAGCTTATCACCCCTCCCAGATGTGCGTGACCATGCTCTAGCAGCTGGGAGGACTGCCCGGCTGAATTGGGAAGGAAACAACAGTTGCTAAACATCTTCTACCCGCCATTCGTTTTCTTATTTTAGGCACTTAATCTTCACAGTCCTTCAGGGTAAGTCATAGCATTGCCATGTTATAGATGAGGAACCTTATCTGTAAAACTCATGACTTGCCGAAGGCCGCAGAGCCAAGAGGGGCCAGGCTGTAATGGGAGCCCAGATCTTTCTGTTATCAGAGCCTCTGCTCGTTCCATAAGCCCATGTAGGGAGAAATTAAGACAGAATAGGACTCAGGTGTCGGTGCAAGGTGGTGTCTGGCAGAGGAAAGGGTGATTTTATTTCATTTTATTTTTTAACTTTTCATTTTGAGCCAGGTGCAGTGGCTCACACCTGTTATCCCAACACTTTGGGAGGCCAAGGCAGGTGGATCATCTGAGATCAGGAGTTCCAGACCAGCATGGCCAACATGGTGAAACCCCATCTCTACCAAAAATATAAACATTAGCCAGGTGTGTGGCACGGGCCTGGAATCCCAGCTACTAACGAGGCTGAGGCAGGAGAATCGCTTAAACTCGGGAGGTGGAGGTTGCAGCGAGCCGAGATCAAGCCACTGCACTCCAGCCTGGGCGACAGAGCATGACTCCATCTAAACAAACAAACAACAACAAAGAAAACTTTTCATTTTTTTTTTTTTTTCTTTTTTTGAGACGGAGTTTCACTCACGTTACCCAGGCTGGAGTGCAATGGCGCGATCTCGGCTCATGGCAACCTCCGCCTCCTGGGTTCAGGCAATTCTCCTGCCTCAGCCTCCTGAGTAGCTGGGACTACAGGCACGTGCCACCATGCCCAGCTGAGTTTTTGTATTTTTAGTAGAGACGGGGTTTCACCATGTTGACCAGGATAGTCTCGATCTCTTGACCTTGTGATCCACCCGCCTCGGCCTCCCAAAGTGCTGGGATTACAGGCTTGAGCCACCACGCCCGGCCTAAAACTTTTCATTTTGAAATGATTTCAGACTTTTCAAAATAATACACAGCATTCCCATGTGCCTCTCGCTTCTGAATACCACGGTCTTTCATAACCACAGTATAGTCATCAAAACCAAGAAATTAACATCGATACTATCCTGGGAACTACCCTCAGAGCCTACTCAGATTCTTCATGTTTCCCTGCCGCTCCCCTTCTCCGCTCTAGAATCCAATCCAGGATCCCACGTTGCATTTATTTCCTGGTTTCCAGTCTGGGACAGTTTCTCAGTCTGTCTTTCATCTTATCGATACATTTGAAGAATATAGCCTGGGCAACATAGTGAGACCTCATCTCTGCTAAAAATTTTAAAAATTAGCTGGCATGGTGGCACGCACCTGTAGTCCCAACTACTTAGGAGGCTGAGGCAGGAGGATTGCTTGAGCCCAGGAGATTAAGCCTGCAGTGAGCTATGGATCGCATCACCGCACTCTGGCCTGGGCGACAGAGCGAGACCCAAAAAAAGAATTATAGATTTGCATTTTTGGCTCAAATACCACCAAAGTGATGTTATGCCTTCCTCAGTGTATCATACCAAGAGGGAAATGATGTCTATATATTGTTACTGGTGACGTTAACTTTGATCACTGGCTTACGATGAAGTCAGCCAGGTTTCTCTATGGCCTTTATAATTAGAGGTTATTTTATGAAGGAGATACTTTGAGATTATGCAAATATCCTCTTTCTCATTATACTTGGTGATTTGACTAGGGTCCCCAGGTGTTAGAGCATGCTCTTGTGTGTTAGAAACTCTTAGTGTTAGCCTGGGAGCAAAGCAAGACACCTTCAAACAAATAATAAAAATAATTAGCTGGACATAGCTGCTATCCCTGTAGTCCTGGCTACTCGGGATACTGAGGTGGAAGAATCACTTGAGCCCCGGCATTGCAGGCTGCAGTGAGCTGTGACTGAGCCACCACACTCCAGCCTGGCTGACAGCAAAACCCAATCTCTTTAAAAAAAAAAAAAAAAAAAAAAAAGTGGGCACAGTGGCTCTCTCCTATAATCCCAGCACTTTGGGAGGCCAAGGCAGGTAGATCACTTGAGGTCAGGAGTTCGAGACCAGCCTGGCCAACATGACAAAACCTCATCCTACTAAAAATACAAAAATCATCTGGTCATGGCGGTGCATGCCTGTAATCCCAGCTGCTCGGGAAGCCGAGGCAGAAGAATCACTTGAGCCTGGGAAATGGAAGTTGCAGTGAGCTGAGATTGCGCCGCTGCGCTCCAGCCTGGAGATACAGTGAGATTCCATCTCAAAAAAAAAAAAAAAAAAATGTTAATTGTCCTGTCTGTTCTACTAGACAGAACCTTCACAAGGACGGTGACTTTGCCTTGCTCAGTGTGTGTTCAGTGCTTGCCCAACAGCAAGGGTTCAGTAACTATTGTTAAAGAAATGAAAGCGTAAGTTGGCCAAATCCAATTTAGAAATAAATAAAAAAGAAAGAAGGCCTCCAACAAAGGAACATAAAAACTAAAATAAAGGTTGGCAAAGCCCTTCAATTGTGTGCCCAGACTGCCAATCAATATAAACCCATGGGTACACAGAGCTGACAGTGCAGTGATTAAACATTACCTAAATCATTTCTACAAATTGCCATGGAAACCTGCTTGGTTTTGACTCAACTGTTTGCAGACAAATCAGCTAACTCTTGGGTCTGAAGAACGGCTGCCCCTGCCCCCACATACACAGTCAATACTTGTAGAGATTTAGGGTCCGCCACCTACCCCACCTCCACTTTCCTGGCTCATGCTTAGTCAACCAGAACCCCTCCCCCTTTTCTGATTAGCTTGACTTATAACCCTAAGCACTGTCACCTCACCCCATCCCCACCCAGCCTCAGTTTCCCTTCAGTGAGGCAACGGCCTGAGACAGCTCCTTCCTTTGCTGACAGGGCTGACTACATGATTTGCAATATAAAATGAAATTTGGACCTAATTGTTCAAAAAGCAGGGAAAAAATAGCCATTAAAAGTATTAAATATGGAGCTTTTTTTCTTCTACAATCTCTATTTTGACCTGTGATGGTTTTGATTTGCTATTTAATGTCATTCTAAGTAAGAAGCATTTAAATTATTAGCAGGAATTTTACCATTCACTTAATATTGTGCAATGCCTGTTTTAAATACAAATATAAGAACATTTAACTCATGTAGCATCTCAGAAACTACATATTTCTTTCTTTTTTCTTTTCTTTTTTTTTTCTTTTTTTTTGAGACAGAGTTTTGCTCTTGTTGCCCAGGCTGGAGTGCAATGGCACAACCTTGGCTCACCAAAACCTCCACCTCCTGGGTTCAAGGGATCTCCTGTCTCAGCTTCCCAAGTAGCTGGGATTACAGGCATGTGCTACCAGGCCCAGCTAATTTTGTATTTTCAGTAGAGACCGGGTTTCTCCATGTTGGTGAGGGTGGTCTTGAACTCCCGACCTCAGGTGATCTGTCTGCCCCAGCCTCCCAAAGAGCTGGGATTTACAGGCGTGAGCCACCATGCCTGGCAATAATATTTCTTAGCTTATACATGGATATGTATTTTGTTCTTACCAGGACAGGGTCTCCTCTGTCACTCAGACTGGAGTACAGTGGCACAAACATGGTTCACTATAGCCTTGACCTCCTGGCCTCAAGTGATCCTCCCACCTCATCCTCTCAGGTAGCTGGGGCCACAGGTGGGTGCCACTATGCCTGGATAGTTTTTGCATTTTTAGTAGAGATGGGGTCTCGCCATATTGCCCAGTCTGGTCTCAAACTCCTGGGCTCAAGTGCTTCTTCTGCCACCACCTCCCTAAGTGCTGGGATTACAAGTGTGAGTCACCACACCCCGCCTTCAATTCTTTTTCTGTTTTTTTGAGGAGGAGTCTCACTCTGTCACCCGGGCTGGAATGCAGTGTTGTGATCTTGGCTCACTGCAACCTCCGCCTCCTCCTCCCAGGTTCAGCAATTCTCCTGCCTCAGCCTCCTAAGTAGCTGGAATTACAGGCATGCACCACAACGCCCGACCAATTTTTGTATTTTTAGTAGAGACAGGGTTTCGCCATGTTGGCCAGGCTGGTGTCAAACATCTGACCTCAGGCGATCCACCCGCCTTGGCCTCCCAAAGTGCTGGGATTACAGGTGTGAGCCACCTCGCCTGGCCTCTCCAAGTCTCTTCTGTGAGTTCCCCAGTTCACGTTCCCAATAGACTGCGAGTTCTATGTGTGCCTGTCTCATTCTCCATCTTGTCCTGAGTGCTGAGCAGGGCGAACAGTAGGCACATAATAAGTGAGGGTGGAATTGCATTGGCTCACAGGGTGGCCAAAGGAGTGGAGCTGTGGGGCCTGCAGGCATCACGAAGGGGTCTAGGGGAGCCAGGGAGAAAGGCTGACCATAGGCCACCTGCCCGCCCTCTAGGTACAGCCTGTACACCCGCACCTGGCTCGGGTACCTCTTCTACCGACAGCAGCTGCGCAGGGCTCGGAACCGCTACCCTAAAGGCCACTCGAAAACCCAGCCCCGCCTCTTCAATGGTGAGCTCTGACTGCCCCCGGCCAGCATCCCCCATTCTGTGGCCCCGTCCTCTCTGCCTGCTCCCCTTCCTAGCCCTGGGCTCCCTGCCGATTACACCGCCATAGCCCGTCTCTGTCTCCAGGAGTGAAGGTGCTTCCCATCCCCGTCCTCTCCGACAACTACAGCTACCTCATCATCGACACCCAGGCGCAGCTGGCTGTGGCTGTGGACCCTTCAGACCCTCGGGCTGTGCAGGTGAGGGGAGGGCAGGGAGCAGGGGTTGCCTGGGGTTGCCCTTGGGAACTGTCAGCTTCCCCTTGCTAAAGAGGGCTGTCCCTTGTCTGTCTGCCCATGGGATGTGTCCTGTATGCTCCATGTTCACACAAGCACAAGCACACACATGGCCTGGGGGTGGGGGGTGTATAGGGCATGGCTGGGGAGAGGGGAGGGCAGGAGTAGGGGCTGCAGAGCCAGAGGGCTGGGGGTGTTGGCCCAGGACTGTGGCTGCCTCTCACTCCCATTGGGCCCCTTCTGACCCCCTTTCTTCCTATTACCTCTGCCTGTCAGTATTGGGGTCTCTCTGTCTTTCCCTCCCATTCCTTATTTCTCTGTGTCTGCTTCTCTCCATGCACAAGTGTCCCTCTGCCCTCCATGTGCCCTGTGCTGCACACTCCCGCCTGCAGCTCCCCCCTCCCCGCCTTGCTCCCCTCTCCTCTCTGCCAGCACCCACACTCCACACTCCACACTCCTGGCTCTGGCTGCTCTGAGTCTCCCCTGCATCCTGCTCCTCCGTCTCCAAACCTCCTCTCTCCTGCAGGCTTCCATTGAGAAGGAAGGTGTCACCCTGGTCGCCATTCTCTGTACCCACAAGCACTGGTAAGGGGCTACTGTCTTCCCTGGTCCATCCCGGTCCCGGCTGGGCTTGCTGGGACTGGGCCCAGTGAGGATGGCCAGGGCTGGAGGTCAGGAAGTCAGGCCAGGCCAGCACCCACCTTCCTTATGAAGCCACCTGGACACCAGCAGAGCGGGAAGAGAGGGCAGTCTCCCCCCCCCACTCCATTCATCGAAGTTCTGAAGCCCCAGAGGAGGGCAGGGCAGTCATTTCTCTTTCATTTCATGAGCATGTATCAGATACCTACTGCACGTTGGGCATGGACAAAACTTAGGACTCTCCATAAAGAAATTCTAAGACCAATAGGGGAGATTACCCCTGTATCAAAGTATATAACAGCTGAGGCAAGAAAATTGGGAGTTCAAGCCCAACCTAGGCAACATAGTGAGACTTTGTCTTCAAAAAAAGAAGTATTTAGGTAGCAGTTGGCACAGGGTACAGGGATGGGAGGCCCCAGGCAGGGTGTGATCAGATCTACTTGGAGAATTATAAGATGATGACTGGCCAGGCATGGTGGCTCACACCTGTAATCCCAGCACTTTGGGAGGCCAAGGCAGGGGGATCACGAGGTCAAGAGATCGAGACCATCCTGGCCAACATGGTGAAACCTCCATCTCTACTAAAAATACAAAAATCATCTGGGAGTGGGGGTGCATGCCTGTAGTCCATCTACTTGGGAGGCTGAGGCAGGAGAGTCACTTGAATCTGGGAGGCAGATGTTGCAGTGAGCAGAGATTGTGCCACTGCACTCCAGCCTGGCAGTAGAGCGAGAATCTGTCTCAAAGGGAAAAAAAAGATGCTGACCTGAGCTGAGAGTCCAGGAAGATCGGCTGGCACTGGGCAGGCTGAATTATTGGGGGTGATGTTCTGGGCACAGGAATAGCTCAAACAAAGGCCTAGGGGTGTGGACAAGTTGGCTCAGTCCAGAAGCTACAGCCCCAGAACTTAAAGTCCTGGAGATGCTGCAGGAAAGAGGGGGGCTGAGGTACAGTTGCCTCTTGAAGCCCTCTGCCTGTCTCTGCCACCCTGCAGGGACCACAGCGGAGGGAACCGTGACCTCAGCCGGCGGCACCGGGACTGTCGGGTGTACGGGAGCCCTCAGGACGGCATCCCCTACCTCACCCAGTAAGTCCCTGACCTAGCCAAGAGACAGCCCTTCCATGGGCCCTTTCCCTCAGCCCCAGTCTTTGGTGAAGTGTTTCAGGGGTATCAGCAGTTGGATCTTTGCCAATGCCCTTCCTGGCCCTTAGAGAACCGATCCCAGCCTATCTGAAGACTGGCACTGCCCTTCCCCCAACTGATCCAGCCATCGTCCCCAAAAGAGGAAAGGCAGGGTTCGGACCCTGGACACTGGGGTAGCTTCTCTAGTGTGGAAGCCCACCCTCTTGTGATCACCCAGCCCCTTGGGCCTGGGATGATCACAAGAGGGTGGGCTTCCACACTAGAGAAGCTAGTGATCCCTTGGGGCAAGGATCAGCATGGCACACCTCCTGTACCTTCTCTCCCCTACTGCCTTGTTCCCCAGTCCCCTGTGTCATCAAGATGTGGTCAGCGTGGGACGGCTTCAGATCCGAGCCCTGGCTACCCCTGGCCACACACAAGGCCATCTGGTCTACCTACTGGATGGGGAGCCCTACAAGGGTCCTTCCTGCCTCTTCTCAGGGGACCTGCTCTTCCTCTCTGGCTGTGGTGAGTTCCCCCAAAAGAAAGGAGCTGTGAGAGGGAGGGAGAGAAGAAGCCAGGGGAGCCACAGTCCCACGAAAAGCACTGAAGCATTAGTTTTAGCACAGATGTTGCCGTGGTGGTTACTTCCATCTGTTACTCAGGTTGATTTTAATCCTTGAGACTTCCCATGGGGCACCTTGGGAGGCTAAGGCAGGAGGATCACTTGAGACCAGGAGTTGGAGACCAGACTGGGCAAAATAGCAAGACTGTCTCTACAAAAAAAATTTTTTTTAAATAGGCTGGGCATGGTGGCTCACGCCTATAATCCCAGCACTTTGGGAGGCTGAGGTGGGTGGATCACCTGAGGTCAAGAGTTTAAGACCAGCCTAGTCAACATGGTGAAACCTCGTCTCTACTAAAAATTTAAAAAATTAGCCAAGTGTGGTGACATGTGCCTATAATCCCAGCTATTCAGAAGGCTGAGACAGGAGAACTCCTTGAACCCGGGAGGCAGAGGTTGCAGTGAGCCGAGATTGCACCACTGCACTCCAGCCTGGGCGACAGAGCAAGACTTCGTATCAAAAAAAATTTTTTTTAAATTTTATCCAGGCTCGATCGCTCATGCCTATAATCCCAGCACTTTGGGAGGCTGAGGCAGGTGGATCGCCTGAGGTCAGGAGTTCAAGACCAGCCTGACCAACAAGGAGAGAAACCTTATCTCTACTAAAAATACAAAATTAGCCAGGTGTGGTGGCCCACACCTGTAATCCCAGCACTTTGGGAGGCTGAGGCAGGTGGATCATGAGGTCAGGAGTTTGAGATCACCCTGGCCAATATGGGGAAACCACGTCTCTACTAAAAACACACACACAAAAATTAGCCAAGTATGGTGGCTCGAGCCTGTAGTCTCAGCTTCTCGGGAGGCTGAGGCAGAAGAATTGCTTGAACCCGGGAGGCAGAGGTTGCAGTGAGCTGAAATTATGCCACTGCACTCCAGCCTGGGAAATAGGATGAGACTCTGTCTCAATTAAAATAATAATAACAATAATAATAAAATAGCTGGGCATGGTAGCTCACACCTGTAATCCCAGCTACTCGGGAGCTGAGGCAGAAGGGTTGCTTGAACCCAGGAATTCAAGATTGCAGTGAGCTGTGATTGTGCCATTGCACTGCAGCCTGGGCAACAGTGAGACTCTGACTCAAAAAAAAAAAAGACTTCTAGCAGCTGGGCGAGGTGGCTCACACCTGTAACCCTAGCACTTTGGGAAGACGAGGCGGGCGGATCATGAGGTCAGGAGATCCAGACCATCCTGGCTAATATGGTGAAACTCCATCTCTACTAAAAATACGAAAAAATTAGCCGGGCATGGTGGCAGCTACTTGGGAGGCTGAGACAGGAGAATCGCTTGAACCCAGGAGGCGGAGTTTGCAATGCACCGAGATCGCACTACTGCACTCCAGCCTGGGTAACAGAGCAAGACTCCATCTCAAAGAAGAAAAAACAAACTTCCCCCAGCTGCTGGACAGAATGAGAGAATGTCTATAGCTGAGTAGAGCCCTGCAGGGAATTAGTTTCCCCTGGATGGAGCCTGGTTCTCTGATACAGTGACTGGCAGGACTAGGTTATAAAAAGTTAAGACCCCCTGGGTGAGGCAGTGGGTGAGGATCACAAGTCCCAGGCTGCGTGGAGTTCCGGAGGGCAGCACCAGTGAAGATGTTCCCTTCGGGAAAGAGCAGTCCAGCATCTACCAAGCCTGGGGCAGAGAGCTCAGCCTGAAGGTCCTGCAGCCCCGCCCTTCAGATGTCACTGTGTGCAATGGAGACCTCAGATGGGCTTGGCCAGGAGTGACCAGTTGGGCCCAGCTCCCAGTGAGAAGGAGGAAATAGATGCCTGTGTAGGCCTGGCAAGGGCAAGGTCAGGGCTGGTGGCCAGCCTTAGCATTGCAGGCTGGTTCCCACCCGTGTCTATGTGCCTTATGCCACACTGTGTGATCCTTGCGCCTTATAACATACCCTCCGACCCCCATCCAGGACGGACCTTTGAGGGCAACGCAGAGACCATGCTGAGCTCACTGGACACTGTGCTAGGGCTGGGAGACGACACGCTGCTGTGGCCTGGTGAGACGCCCCCGCTCCTCCACATCCTCCAGCCCCATGTCAGCCGGGAACAAGGGCCCTCCCCACTCCTCCCTCCCCTAGAAAGCAGGCCAACCCAGTTTCTGCCCAGAAGTGACACAGCTCCACCTCCAGGGGTAGGGGCAGCGCCCTGGCCTCCCTTCTTCCTGGAGAGGGGGCTCCGTAACACCTCTGCTTCTTATTCCACCTTTCCCTGGCAGCCACCCGCCAGCCTCCTGGAAGCTCTGCAGGCTCCAGGACATTCCAGAAAGATGTCTAATTGTACATAGCCCAAGCCCAGAACAGAAAATAGCCCTTGCTTCTCTGGGGAGAAGTCAGTAAATCCACTCTGCATGTAACCATTGCCTTGTAGTGCATAAAAACATGCACAAATATCTCAGTTAGCTGGGTGCGGTGGCTCATGCCTGTAATCCCAGCACTTTGGGAGGCCTAGGCAGACGGATCATGAGGCCAGGAGTTCGAGACCAGCCTGGCCAACATAGTGAAATCCTGTCTCTACTAAAACTACAAAAATTAGCTGGGCATGGTGGTGTGCTCAGGAGGCTGAGGCAGAAGAATTGCTTAAACCTGGGAGGTAGAGGTTGAGGTGAGCCGAGTTGGCACCATTGCACTTTAGCCTGGCAACAAGAGCAAACTCCGTCTCAAAAAAAAAAAAAACTCAGTTAATCCTCAGAACATATATTCATTCATTCAACAAATACTTTATGTGCACCGAACACATACCAGGCTCTGTTCTCGGCACCGGGAACACAGCAGGTCCATCTGTTTCCGGTGGTATTATTGTTTTCTCCATTTGCCAAATGAGAAAATTGTGCCTCAGAGAGGTGCTGTGACTAGCCCGAGGTCACACGCTGGGCGGTGGCAGAGTCAGGGCTAGAGGCAGGCCTGCGGCTCCGGGCCTAGCGGTTTTTACCCCGGAGCTGTTGCTACCTTCTCACCCGTGGCTGACTTGTGCCCGCAGTTAGAGAAGCAGCTCCTGGAGTTTGGGGTTTTCCTGGAAGTGCTGCCCTCGTCCCTGGCTGTCGGGTGCCCATCGGCCTGGACCTGGGACAGGGAGGACTGTTCTGACCGTTCCACCAATCTCTCTGCTGTGTCTCATCCCTGTGGCTGTCGGTAGGTCATGAGTATGCGGAGGAGAACCTGGGCTTTGCAGGCGTGGTGGAGCCCGAGAACCTGGCCCGGGAGAGGAAGATGCAGTGGGTACAGCGGCAGCGGATGGAGCGCAAGGGCACGGTGAGGGTCTTGGGGTCCAGGAGGAGCCTCGTGGGTGGGAACTCAGTGTGGGTAGGCACCTGTCTGTGCTGACCCCAGGCCTGCCAGCACCTCCCCAAAGCTCTGACCTGTGTGGTCCATGGGCCCTCAAGTCAGAACTTCTGAACTCCAGGATGGGGCGGGGGTCAGGGCAGGCTTCTCTGTCTCGGCTTCTCTCCACCAAGCCTGGTTCCTCTCGCCCACAGTGCCCGTCTACCCTGGGAGAGGAACGCTCCTACAACCCGTTCCTGAGGACCCACTGCCTGGAGCTGCAGGAGGCCCTGGGGCCAGGCCCAGGCCCCACTGGGGATGATGACTACTCCCGGGCCCAGCTCCTGGAAGAGCTCCGCCGGCTGAAGGACATGCACAAGAGCAAGTGATGCCCCAGCGCCCCCAGCCAGCCCACTCCCTGCACGGGGAGGCCACCGCCACCCGCACCTCACCATCCTTCTCATCGCTAACACCACCACCTCCATCGGCGCCCAAGTGGGCATCATCCTCCACATTGCTCAGGGGAGGGAGGGACCAGGCGATGAGACTGTGAGCCCAAGAGAAGGGGGCCGGTGGGAGACTGTGAACCCCAAAGTGGGAGGCTGCCTCCTCAGTGGAGAGAGGAAAGGATGGGTCTCGGGACATCTCCAGACCCTACCGACTGGGAGGGTCCCCTCCTCCTTCCCTAGTCCTAGGATGGCAGCAAGGACATGGGGGCTGCTGTTAGCTCCTCCCTCGGGAGGTCTCATCTCACTGTAGCGCTGGAGCTCAGGGTGATGGGGCCCACAACCAGGTTGAGTCCATCTTGCCCATCCCCCATCCAGGGTTAGGGAAGAAACCAGCCCCTCACAGTGGCCTCAGGTGTGATGCCTTGCAAAAGCAGCACTCAGAGGGACAGCTGGACTCTGGTGTCCTGAGACCCTGCCCTCCTCCCACGGCCTCCCTGCCCCACCAACCCCTGCAAAGGCATTTTTCTGACAGAGTCATTCCTAAGAGCACTAAAGGGCTGGAACGCTGGCTGGCCACTCTCTGCCTCAGTGGCCTCCCTATAGCCTGGAAGAAGGAGGGTCCTGGTTGCCATGGAAACCTCCTCCTTGGGCTAAGGAGACACTGGAGGCTCGGATGTGGAGCCCCACAGTCTTGCAGGTCACATGCTCTCCTTGCACATCTGGCCTGGTCGTGCCCGCTGGCCTCTGCCCCTGCCCTGAACCACAAGGGCCTCTCCTTGCCAGGGGAGAGAGAGCCATAGTCCTCTTTGGCCACTGCGGTTTTCTTATTTTGACCCTTGTTCTTAGGCCCATCTGGCTGCCTTCCTCCATCTAACTAATCTCTCCTGCTTTATCCACAGCCCCTTTCTTCTTTGAGTTAGTAAAGATTGATTCTGTAACCTGACACTCATCTGGCCCTTTGCGGTTTGCCAGCCACATTCCCCTGTGATTTCCCACTGGATCCAGGCCCTCTTCCTGCTGGGAGGAGGAGACTCGTGTGCAGGATGGAAATCAGAAGTCTGTGAGCAGAGCGTGGGAGTGCACGGCAGCTCTGGGCCCCGGGCCTGGCCCTGCCCCTCTGCTCACTCCACCTCCAGCTCTGTTGCTCCTCTAGTCGTGGGTCCAGATCCCTTTGGGGCCACAGCGAGGAACCCTGCGGTCCCCAGGCAGGTGTACCTTGGGTCAGCCAGGAGCCCTCTCTTCCTGTGTCAAAGTCTGCCCTCGGGCTCTGCTCACCTCTGGTGAACCTCCAAGATGCCCCTGCCCTCAGTTTGCCCTCATCATCTGGCCTCTGCGCCCCTCTCCAGCCACAGCCTCTAGTACACTTTAGCAATACCACTAGACTAGTTAGAGTTCCTCACTCACCAAGCAAGACATGCAGTTTCATGCCTCTGTGCCTTCGCTCATGCTGTTTCTTCCAACTGGAATGCCTTCCCCTGCCCCTCCTGCCTTGTCTGCCTGGCAAGCACCTGCTCATCTCTCACGATCCCCTCAAAAGGCCCCCTCCTCCAGGAAGGCAACCCCTGTCCTCCTCCCCTCCAGGCTACCTCTGCACTTTGTCATTGCTTCTCTTGTGACACTAATCACACTGTAATTTCCTTGTTTACATGTTTGTCTCCCCTTCTAGACTGTGAATCCTTAAGGGCATGGACTGTATCTTATGCATCTCTGTATTTCTGCGCCTAGCACGGTGCCTAGCACACAGTAGGCGCTCAATAAATGTTGAATGAATGAATGATTTAACCAAGCCTTGATCATTCAACAGCTTGTCTTTGTTGCTACGTGAGCGAACACAGCAGAGAATGTTCTTGCAGTTTTCCCAGCTCAGTTCCAGGGCTGCTAACTTGGCGTTAGGCACTTCAAGAGCCTTGATCAGAAAGGATGCCCTAAATATATTCCTTCCACAGCCAGGGGCATTGGTTCAGGGTTTACAGTTTGCTTATCTCAGTGTTTTCCAAAGCTTGGGATGCACAAGCGTACCACTGGCTGAAGTAGGGTGTCTGTCCGTGGTCACAGCACAGCAATTGACCCTACTTCAAGGTTACGGCCTTGGTACTAGTGTATCTTCAATGCCTTTGGGAAGAAAGACCTGGGATCCAGGTTCATACTTTAGTTAGGGCAAGTGTCTCTAGTTAAACTTTAACAACATCATTTTGTTTTCATTGTATTTATCTTCGGGGTCAATTTTTTTTTTTTCTTTTGAGATGAAGTCTCGCTCTATCACCCCAGCTGGAGTGCAGTGGTGCAATCTTGGCTCACTGCAACCTCCGCCTCCCAGGTTCAAGCAATTCTCCTGCCTCAGCCTCCCAAATAGCTGGGACTACATGCCTGGCTATTTTTTGTATTTTTAGTAGAGACGGGTTTTCGCCATATTGATCAGGCTGCTCTTGAGCTCCTAACCTTGTGATCCGCCTGCCTCAGCCTCCCAAAGTGCTGGGATTACAGGCATGAGCCACCATGCCTGGCTTTTTTCTTTTTTCTTTCTGGAGATGGAGTCTCACTCTGCCGTCCAGGCTGGAGTGCAGAGGTACGATCTCGGCTCACTGCAACCTCTGCTTCCTGGGTTCAAGTGATTCTTCTGCCTCAGCTTCCGCAGTAGCTGGAACTACAGGTGCATACCACTATGCCCAGCTAATTTTTGTATTTTTACTGGTGGCGGAGTTTAACCATATTGGTCAGGCTGGTCTCGAACTCCTGACCTCGTGATCTGCCAGCCTCAGCCTCCAAAGTGCTGGCATCACAGGTGTGAGCCACCACAGCCAGCCAATTATTTATTTTTGACAAGTGACACTGGTTTTCAGTTCATAAAAATGATTAAAGATATTTATTGAAATAGATGAATACTATTCTCTTATTTCACTTGGCTAGAGCAAAGCTCTTGAAGGTAGCCTTGATGTGGCTGAGAACCAGGAAGCCCTGGCTCAGCTCCAGACTTCCTTGGGGCCAGCCCAACACACAGCGTTCCCACCCGTGGCCACAGTTAAGCCTCCCCTCTTAGGTGCCCTTCACCCCAGGCCAAGGACCTTGGCACTAGCCCCAGCTGTCTTGGATCACAGCTGCACTTGGGCTAAAGCGATGGACTGTGTCTTCACCTTCTCGAAGAAAGTGGTTCTGTGTGCTCTGATATGTTTGAGTCACTGCTATCTTGGGCAGACAAACCACAAGGCCAGGCCCTGGCTTATGCAGGTCACTCTGGGTATGCCCTGCTTCGAGGGGCTCCTGGTGATAGTTCTCTGGGGTTAGGGCCATCCTCTGACTGGGCCATCTGTAATGAATGATGGGCACATGCCTCTCCTGGAGTTGCCACTGAGCAGTAACAACCAGACCACGTGCTCCTGGCTTGCAGAACAGCAGGCGTTACTGGCCTTACAGTCCTGGATTCCAGTCCCAGCTCTGTCATTCAATATCCAAGTGACCTTGAGAAAGTCATTTCCCTGACCTCAGTTTCTTCACCTTCCAATGGACAGGTCAACCCTGAATGAGTCAGAACGTTTTAGGTGCAAGAGAGAAATACTCAAAACAAAAGGAGAATTTATCAGCTCACGAAATTGAGAAGTGTGGGATGACGTCATGGGGGCTTCAGGCATGGCTGAATCCAGGGACTCAATGGGAATATCCATTCAGCTCTGATTTCTTCTGTATCAGTATCAATATCCATCAGGCTTCTCCCTGGAGTAGAAAGATTGTCTCTAGAAGTTCCAGCTTTCTAGGCTACAAGTTCATCAAACCTAGTGGGGTCTCCAATAGTTCTAAGGCTTGAGTTTCATTGATTTAGCTGGGGTTGTGTGCCCAACCCTGAACCAATCCTAGGAGTTAGGGGAATGGGCTTCTTGGACTGGCCAGGCCAGGTCTCATTTGACCACACTCAGAAGGCCAGTGTCAGATCCAACTGAACTATGGTGAGCTGAAAGTGGGGAGGGGAGGCCAGGCATGATGGCTCACGCCTGTAATCCCAGCATTTTGGGAGGCCGAGGCAGGTAGATCATGAAGTCAAGAGACCAAGACCATCCTGGCCAACAAGGTGAAACCCTGTATCTACTAAAAATACACAAATTAGCTGGGTGTGGTGGTACGTGCCTGTAATCCCAGCTAGTTGGGAGGCTGAGGCAGGAGAATTGCTTGAACCAGGGAGTCTGGTTGCAGTGAGCTGAGATCGCACCACTGCACTCCAGCCTGGGAGACAGAGCAAGACTCCATCTCAAAAAAAAAAAAAAGAAAAAAGAAAAAAAAGAGAAAAAAAAATGCAGTATCAAGTTTCTGATGCTATGATTAATTATAGAGAGGAAATGGAGGTGGACGCCTGGCCTCAAAGGTGTTTGCATAACATGTAGTTTTAAAAATAACCAGCAAGCGGTTCATTTGTAAATTTGCTTTTTCCTGGATCCCAGACTAGCTCTCTTTGGGGGTAGAAAAGGAGAAAGAGAGTGGGGATAACTGGGCAGCCTTAGGTGGTCCAGGGAAGAAGCTGAAGAAACAAACGTGAAAACCCTCTGTGTGCGTGTGTGCATGGTGGGGGTGGTCTTACTCCTTCAAAGCCCTGCCCACAGGTGGAGCCTTTGAAAGAGGTGGGAACTAACACCAGTGGTCCATAAACACTAGGCTCGGGCCAAATGCTGGTGGTAGAAACAGGACACTTGAAACTGGACTGATCACAAGCACAAGCTCTGCTCTAATTGGCTGTGTGTAACGCTGGATGGTGACTCAGGATCACTGAGCCTCCTTGCAGAGAGGTTCCCCCCTCCAATAGGCCCCAGTGTGTGTTCCCTTCTATGTATCCATGTGTTTTCATCATTTAGCTCCCGTTTATAAGTAAGAACTTGCAGTATTTGGTTTTCTGTTCCTGCGTTAGTTTGCTGAGGATAATGAGCCTCTAGCTCCATCCATGTCCCTGCAAAAAACATGATCTCGTTGTTTTGTACAGAGGTGTTAACAGCACAGAGGCGTTAACAGCAGCCTCTCCTTCCTGTTAGTGTTACTGATAAACTTATGGTTAGTCTGCCAGGAGTAGTAGAACAAACAGATAAAGAACGTGGACTCTGGAGTCGGCCCATCCCGTTTGAAGTCCACACTTGCCATCAGTGACCTTGAACAAGTTAGTTAACCTTTCTGTGCCTCGATTTCCCATCTGTCAAATGGGGTGATAATATTACTGACCTTCGAAGTTTGTTGTGAGGATTGATGAGTTAATACCCACAGAGCTCGGCACAGATCCAGCCCCCTCCAGATGATGAGTTGTTCAGCAGAAACTGATCCAAGCGGCTAGGCAACTGTCTACCTCACAGGCTCAGACAGGCCAACCTACCCTGTGCCACACAGCAGGTATATCACCCTGCTCCAGATTGTTCCTACATTGGCCTAAGGTGCATGACAATGCTTTTTGACTTTTAGAAACAGTCTCCCTCTGTCGTCCAGGCTGGAGTGCAGCGGCGCCATCACTGCTCACTGTAGCCTTGAACTTCTGGGCTCAAGAGATCCTTCCACTTCAGCCACTGAGTAGCTGGGACTATATAAGCACACGCCACCATGCCTCGATAATTTTTAAATTTTTATTTATGTATGTATTTATTTATTTTTCGAGACTGAGTCTCACTCTGTCACCCAGGCTGGAGTGCAGTGGTGTGATCTTGGCTCACTGCAACCTCCACCTCCTGGGTTCAAGCGATTCTCGTGCATCAGCCTCCTGAGTACCTGGGATCACAGGCACCCGCCACCACGCCTGGCTAATTTTTGTATTTTTAGTAGAGACGGGGTTTTACCATATTGGCCAGGCTGGTCTCGAACCCCTGACCTCAAGTGATCCACCCGCCTTGGCCTCCCAAAGTGCTGGGATTACAGGTATGAGCCACTATGCCTGACCCATATAATTGTTTAAAATTTTCTGTAGAGACAGGGTCTGGCTATGTGCCCAGGCTGGTCTCCAGCTCCTGGGCTCAAGTGATCCTCCCGCCTCAGCCTCCCAAAATGTTGTGATTTATAGGCATGAGCCACTATGCCAGGCCAACACCACTTCTAAACAGATTTCTTCCCAAGAGTTAAAAAATAGACCACAAACTGGACGTTAGTCCTTTTGCAATCTACTTTGCCAAACTGTTTCACCCATAACCGCTGGCAGAAGATAACCAGCGCCAAGAGGAGGGAATTGGTGGCAGAGGGGTGTGCAAAGAGAGTTGAGAACGTGAGCTCCCAGGAGGTGGGGAGGCTATGAGGACAGGCAGACAGTTGCTTTATGCAGCTGGGTGGGCCTGACCAAGGAGCAGTGAGGGCCTGGCATGGTGGTGCAAGCCTGTATTCCCAGATACTTGGGAGACTGAGTGGGGAGGATTGCTTCAGCCCGGGAAGTCGAGGCTACAGTGAGCTCTGATCATGCCTCTGTATGTTTTATAGACAGCTTTATTGAGATAAAATTCACATAACAGGCCAGGCGCAGTGGCTCACGCCTGTAATCCCAGCACTGGGAGGCTGAGGTGGGCAGATCACGAGGTCAAGAGATCAAGACCATCTTGGCCAACATGATGAAACCCCGTCTCTACTAAAAATACACACGCAAAAAAAATTAGCCGGACATGGTGGCGAATGCCTGTAGTCCCAGCTACTTGGGAGGCTGACGCAGGAGAATTGCTTGAAACTGGAAAATGGAAGCTGCAGTGAGCCAGGATCCTGCCACTGCACTCCAGCCTGGCGATAGAGAGAGACTCTGTCTCAAAAAAAAAAAAAAAAAAAAATCCACATAACACAAAATTCACCCATTAAAATGTGCAATTCAGGCCGGGCACATAGTGGCTCACGCCTGTAATCCCAGCACTTTGAGGCCAAGGTGGGCAGGTCACTTGAGGTCAAGACTTCAAGACCAGCCTGGCCAACATGGCGAAACCTCATTTCTACTAAAAATACAAAATTAGCTAGGTGTGGTGGCACGCGCCTGTGATCCCAACTACTCAGGAGGCTGAAGCAGGAGAATCGCTTGAACCTGGGAGGCAGAGGTTGCAGTGACCTGAGATCATGCCACTGCACTCCAGCCTGGGCAACAGAGAGACTCATTCTCAAAAAAGTACAATTCAGTGGTTTTTAGTATATACAGTTTTGCGACCATCAATCACCACAATATAATTTTAGAACATGTCATCATCCCAAAAAGAAACCACATACCCATTTAATATCACTCCCTGCCTTCATGGCCCCACCCTCTCCCAATGCTATGCATTCACCAATCTACTTTCTGTCTCTATAGATTAGCATATTTAGGACATTTCATATAAGTGAAATCATACATTATGTGGCCTTCTGTGACTGGCTTCTTTTGCTCAACATGTTTGCAAGGTTCATCCATGTTGGATATGGGTCTGTACGTCGCTGTATAGCTAGGTAATACTCTCCTTTTTTTGTTTGAGACAGGCCCTCACTCTGTCACCCAGGATGGAGTGCAGTGTCTTGGCTCACTGCAACCTTCATCTTCAGGCTGAAACAAACCTCCCACCTTGGCCTCCCAAGTAGCTGGCATTATAGGTGCATGACACCACACCTAGCTAACTTTTGTATTTTTTGTAGAGATGTGGTTTTATCATGTTGCCCGGGCTGTTCTTGAACTTCTGGGCTCAAGAGATTTGCCTGCCTCAGCCTCCCAAATGCTGGAATTACAGGCATGAGCCACTGCAATTGGGCACAAAAATATTCCATATATGAATATTCCATATTTTGTTTATCCATTAGACAGTTGTTAGACAGTCAGATTTTTTCCATTTTTTGTCTATTATGAACAATGCTGTGAACATTCCCATACAAGTTTTTGTGTAGACATATGTTTTCAATTCCTTTTTTGGGGAGGGGATTTTTTTTTTTTAATACTTTAAGTTCCAGGATACAAGTGCAGAACATGCAGGTTTGTTACATAGGTATCCACGTGGCATGGTGGTTTGCTGCACCCATCAACCTGTCATCTACATTAGGTATTTCTCCTCATCCTACCCCTCCCCTAGCCCCTGTTTTCAGTTCCTTTGGGTATACATCTATGAGTGGAATTGCTAAGACATAGTAACTCTACATTTAGCTTTCGATGTTTTGTTTTGCTTTGTTTTTTTACTTGGGGGCTTTCCAGCAAAAACCAAAAAGCCTGCTAGACAAATTATAAAAGAGCTATAACACTGCATTTAGCTTTTTGGGGAACTTCCAAACTGCTTTCCAAAGCAGCCATGAGTTTTCTTGTTTTCATTTTTTTGAGACAGAGTCTCACTCTGTCACCCAGGCTGGAGTGCAGTGGCTCAATTATAGCTCACTGCAGCCTCAACCTCCCAGGCTCCAGCAATCCTCTCACCTCAGCCACCCGAGTAAATGAGACTACAGGCACGTGCCACCATGCCCAGCTCATTATTTGATTTTTTTGTAGAGATGGAGTCTTACATTGTATCTCAAGCTGGTCTTGAACTCTGGGGCTCAAGCAATCCTCCTGCCTCAGCCTCCTAAATTGTTAGGATTATAGGTGTGAGCCACTGTGCCTGGCCATATAAGTTTTCTTTCTTTTTTTTTTTTTTTTTTTTTTTTTTTTGAGACATAGTCTTGCTCTGTCATCAGGCTAAAGTGTAATAGTGCAGTGGCAGCTCACTGCAACCTCCACCTTCTGGGTTCAAGTGATTCTCCTGCCTCAACCTCCCGAGTAGCTGGGATGGTCTTGATCTCCTCATCTCGTGATCTGCCTGCCTCAGCCTCCCAAAGTGCTGGGATTTACAGGTGTGAGCCACTGTGCCTCGCCCGATTTGATTTTTAAGTACCTGTAGATTTCCTTTTACTTTACTAGCTGTTAATCCAAAGGCAGCATGTTTCATTTTAAAGTGCATTTCATTTAAAGTGCACCCAATGAAAAGTCCTAGCAGACTTGGTGATAGTAAAACTTTTATGCTTCCTTTTTGTCAATAATTATTATCCCAGTTATAAGGATAACAATTAATCATAATATGACAGCAATACTCTGTCCAATATTTTCATTAGAGGGTGCTACCGTGTATAACCCTGTTGCAAATATTGGAATGAGGATGGCAGTTCCCACAAGTGTGGTGTGGTAAATAATTTCCACCTAAAATTTTACTTGCCAACATTGAATTCCCCTTTGGGGGTCTATGAAGTTGCTTGGTTTTATTTTCTTTTTTATTATTTTTTTATTTTTTATTTTTTAATTCAGTCTTTGTAGAGACTGTCAAAAATTGCCCATGCGGACTATATTTCAAACTGCCATGGTGAGGTATTGGGAAGTTTTCAATTAGCAATAATCATGCCTCGGATAAGCCTCATTGGCTACAATACTGCCACTGCGCAAAGCTGGTTTTATTTTCCCAAACGAAGAAAGCTCCAGGCTTCTCACTTTCATTACCTGGCAGAATTTGCAAGATAATTGTCCAGAACTAGCATATCGATTCACATTTTTGCATTTCCCATCCCCCCCCCCCCTTTTTTTTTTTTTTTTTTTGAGATGGAGTTTCACTCATGTTACCCAGGCTGGAGTGCAATGGCGCGATCTCGGCTCACCGCAACCTCCGCCTCCTGGGTTCAGGCAATTCTCCTGCCTCAGCCTCCTGAGTAGCTGGGATTACAGGCACGCGCCACCATGCCCAGCTAATTTTTTGTAGTTTTAGTAGAGACGGGGTTTCACCATGTTGACCAGGATGGTCTCGATCTCTTGACCTCGTGATCCACCCGCCTCAGCCTCCCAAAGTGCTGGGATTACAGGCTTGAGCCACCGCGCCCGGCCCCCCTCCTTTTTTTTTAAGTTGCAGAAGATCACCACTTGATTCACAGGAATAAGCTGGGCAAAAAGCTTAAAAACAATTAACGAGAGTAGGACTTAATGACAAATGTATGATAAGCTTTGGAGCAAAATTCTTCACTTCAGGCCTCATTTTTGGTAAAAACTAATTATGAATAAACTTTAGTCTTATACTTGGTCTGATTATTTGCATAAAGGGCAACAAGAATGGTTATTTTTACATAGGCCTTTCGGATTGGCTTTGATGAAACTCTATTTCACAAGGAATTTCAGATTTCTAAAGCTGGTATCCTCTAATACCTGTGAGTTGAGTGATCCTCTCCTCTTGAGGTCTCAAAATAAACTCAGGGCTTCCAGACCTGTTAGAAAGTTATGTGTCATCCAGCCACAGTTGCTCACACCTGTAATCCCAGAACTTTGGGAGGCTGAGGCGAGCAGATCACAAGGTCAGGAGTTTGAGACCAGCCTGACCAACATGGTGAAACCCTGTCTCTACTAAAAATACAAAAATTAGGTGGGCATGGTGACAGGCACCTGTAATCCCAGGTACTCGGGAGGCTGAGGCAGGGGAATCACTTGAACCTGGGAGGTAGAGGTTGCAGTGAGCCAAGATTGCACCATTGCACTCCAGTCTGGGAGACAAGAGTGAGACTTCGTCTCAAAAAAAAGGAGTTATGTGTCTGTTCATTTACCAGTACCATGCTGCTTGGTTACTGTGGCTCTTTAGTATAGTTTGAAGTCAGGTAGTGTGATGCCTTCAGATTTATTCTTTTGGCTTAAGATTGCCTTGGCTATTTGGGCTCTTTTTTCATTCCATATGAATTTTTAAATAGTTTTTTCTATTTCTGTGAAGAATGACAAATTGCTTTGACGGGTATGGCCATTTTATGATATTGATTCTTCCTATCCATGAGCATGGAATGCTTTTCCATTTGTTTGTGTCATCTCTGAGTTCTCTGAGCAGTGGTTTGTAGTTCTCCTCATAGATCCTTCACTTTCCGTGTTAGCTGTATTCCTAGGTAGTTATTCTTTTTGTGGCAATAGTGAATGGGAGTTCATTCATGATTTGGCTCTCTGCTTGCCTGTTGTTGGCATGTAGGAATGCTAACGGTTTTTACACATAGATTTTGTATCCTGAGACTTTGCTAAAAGTTGCCAATCAGCTTAAGAAGCTTTTGGGCTGAGACCATGGGGTTTTCTAGATATAGGACCACGTCATCTTCAAACAGGGTTAGTTTGACTTACTCTCTTCTTGTTTGAATACGCTTTATCCCTTCCTTTTGCCTGATTGCTCTGGGTAGAACTTCCAATACTATGTTGAATGGGAAAATATCAATTTTAAAACATAAGTATTTTTAAAACTTTTAAGTTCAACTTACCAGTCATAAAATTCCCATCATAAATCTGGTGAATGCTAACATTTTTTAGAAACAGGGTCTCACTATGTTGCCCAGGCTGGTCTTCAACTCCTGGCTTCAAATAATTCACCCATCTCAGCCTTCCAAAGTGCTGGGATTACAAGTGTAAGTGCCTGCACCCAGCCAAGGGGGCTTTAGTAATAACTAGTTGGTCTTTGGCTGGGCACAGTGGCTCACTCCTGTAATCTTAGCACTTTGGGAGGCCAAGGAGGGCGAATCACGAGTTCAGGCTTTCCAGACCAGCCTGGCCAACATGACAAAATTGCATCTCTACTAAAAATACAAAAAATTAGCTGGACGTAGTGGCAGGCACCTGTAACCCCAGCTACTCGGAAGGCTGAAGAAGGAGAATCACCTGAACTCAGAAGGGAGAGGTTGCAGTGAATGGGGATTGCACCACTGCACTCCAGCCTGGGCAACAGAGTGAGACTCCATCTCAAAATAAAGAAATACATACGTAAAATTATTGGTTGGTCTCTTTTCCAAATTAAAACTACTTTAGGCGGCTTATACTGCACTTGTTCATCCTATATATTTTATTTCCTTTTGTAAAGCAATTGGTTAATAAACCAGCCTCCCAAATACCTTTATTGCAAACTAATGAAAGTAAACATATAAATACAGTCAAACTTAATTTTTTTTCATGTTCTGTTTGCAATGTCAATAAGAAACTTTAAAATTCTAAATCAATTATTCAACGACCCAATTTAAACTCTAATCTGCATAGGTATCTTTTAAGCCCTCTAATATGCCAATTTTAAACATTTTAAGAACCTGAAATGCCAAATATACATAATACAACATACACAGAATACTGTTAGTTTGATTCTCATAAGCATTTCCCCATGAAATTCTGTCTTTCTGAGGTGGAAAGGTGACTAACCAATGAGTAGCCATTTGAAGACTGCCTTCCCGAGTGCTAAGGGTGGGAAGGGGGAGGTAACTCCTCAGGAGGCCGAGGAAGTTTTTCCACAAAGATTTTTCTTTTTTCTTTATCTGTTCTTTTCTTTTTTTTTTTTTTTTGAGATGGAGTCTTGCTCTGTCACCCAGGCTGGAGTGCAGTGGCATAATCTCAGCTCACTGCAACTTCTGCCTCCCAGATTCAAGCAACTCTCCTGCCTCAGCCTCCTGAGTAGCTGGGATTACAGGTGCGAGCCGCTCTGCTAGTTTTTGCATTTTTTTTTTTTTTTTTTTTTTCCGGGACGGAGTTTCACTCACGTTACCCAGGCTGGAGTGCAATGGTGCAATCTCGGCTCACCGAAACCTCCGCCTCCTAGGTTCAGGCAATTCTCCTGCCTCAGCCTCCTGAGTAGCTGGGATTATAGGCACGCACCACCATGCCCAGCTAATTTTTTGTGTTTTTAATGGAGACGGGGTTTCACCGTGTTGACCAGGATGGTCTCGATCTCTTGACCTCGTGATCCACCCGCCTCGGCCTCCCAAAGTGCTGGGATTACAGGCTTGAGCCACCGCGCCCGGCCCCCAGTTTTTGCATTTTTAATAGAGACAGGGTTTCACTATGTTGGTCAGGCTGGTCTCGAACTCCTGACCTTGTGATCCGACTGCCTCGGCCTCCCAAAGTGCTAGATTACAGGCATGAGCCACTGTGCTAGGCACTCGCAAAGATTATTCTTATGACCCCAACTATCAGGCCAAGCCCTTTTTTTTGCAGCCGCTGATGTGGACTCCAACACTAACAAGATGAGGATGAGGTTGAGGATCAAATGGCCCAAGCTTGGGGATCAAGTCTGGGGCTTGAGTCATATCACCACTCAATTTTTTTTTTTT
The DNA here is from genome assembly GCF_009761245.1 of Sapajus apella. Lineage (NCBI taxonomy): Eukaryota > Metazoa > Chordata > Mammalia > Primates > Cebidae > Sapajus > Sapajus apella. Next base: position 21,274,667 of record NW_022436950.1, on the reverse strand, counting down.
TTAAGAGGGGGTTTCACCTTGTTGGTCAGGCTGGTCTTGAACTCCCAACCTCAGGTGATCCGCCCGCCTTGGCCTCCAAAGTGCTTGGATTACAGGCGTGAGCCACCACGCCCGGCCCTCAATTTTTTTTTTAGACAGTCTTGCTTTGTCACCCAGCTGGAGTGCAATGGCGTGATCTCAACTCAGTACTTCAACCTCCACTTCCCGGGTTCAAGTGATTCTCTTGCCACAGCCTCCCAAGTAGCTGGGATTACAGGCGTGTACCACCATATCCAGCTAATTTTTGCATTTTTAGTAGAGGCAGGGTTTCATCATGTTGGCCAGGCTGGTCTCGAACTCTTAACCGCAAGTGATCCACCCGCCTCGGCCTCCCAAAGTGCTGGGATTACAGGCGTGAGCCCCCACACCTGGCTCATCACTCAGTTTTTAAGTCCCTGTGTCCAATCACTCCCCATTGTCCGGCCATTGTCAGGATTCAATGTGTCGTATATGTACTGCTTCTTTTTTCTCTGAATTCTCTGATTCTGGAGCTAGACTGCCTTGGGTTGCATTCTGGTCTGCCAACCATTCGTATATGTGACCTTGGGAAAACATTTAACCTTTCTGTACCTCTGTTTTGTTGTCCCCAAAATGAATGGAATAAAAGTACCTATTCTCAGGATTGGTCTAAAAGTTAAGAGATAACACGGGGCCGGGCATGGTGGCTCACGCCTGTAATCCTAGCACTTTGGGAGGCCGAGGTGGGTGGATCACCTGAGGTCTGGAGTTCAAGACCAGCCTGGCCATCATGGTGAAACCCCATCTTTATAAAAAAATAATAATAAATTTTTAAAAAAATGACATAACATGGTAACACATGTAAAGCCCTGTAGAACAATGCCTCAACAGGACGTAGGGGCTCACACCTGTAACCATAGCACTTTAGGAGGCCAAGGTGGGCAGATCCCTTGAGGTAAGGAGTTCAAGCCCAGCCTGGCCAACATGGTAAAACCCTGTCTCTACTAAAAATACAGAAATCAGCCAGGTGTATTGGCGGGTACCTGTAGTCCCAGTTACTTGGGAGACTGAGGCAAGAGAATCACTTGTATCTGGCAGGCAGAGGTTGCAACTGAGATCGTGCCACTGCAATCTAGCCTGGGTGACAGAACAAGACTTTGTCTTAAAATAAATAATAAATAAATAAATAAAATAGGTCCGGGTGCAGTGGCTCACTCCTGTAATCCTAGAACTTTGGGAGGCTGAGGCAGGCGGATCTCAAGGTCAAAAGATTGAGACCATCCTGGCCAACATGGTGAAACCCCATCTCTACTAAAAAACAAAAATTATTACTGGCAGTTAGCACAAGAAATAAAGAGAGAAATTAAGCAAAATATAATTTAAAATTAAAAAAAAAGAAAAAGAAATACAAAAATTAGCTGGGCATGGTGGTGTATGCCTGTAATCCCAGCTACTTGGGAGGTTGAGTCAGGAGGATCCCTTGAACCCGGGAAGTGGAGGTTGCAGTGAGCCAAGATCATGACACTGCACTCCAGCCTGATGACAGAGTGAGTCTTCATTTCAAATAATAATAATAACAATAAGCCGGGCGAGGTAGCTCACACCTATAATCCCAGCACTTTGGGAGGCTGAGGCAGATAGATCACCTGAGGTCGGGAATTCGAGATCAACATGACCAATATAAAGAAACCCCGTCTCTTGCCAGGAGCGGTGGCTCATGCCTGAATCCCAGGACTTTGGGAAGCTGAGGCGGGCAGGTCACGAGGTATAGAAATCAAGACCAGCCTGGCCAACATGGTGAAACCTTGTCTCTACTAAAAAATACAAAAATTAGCTGGGCATGGTGGCACATGCCTGTAGTCCTAGCTATTTGGGAGCCTGAGGCAGGAGAATCACTTGAAGGCAGAGGTTGCAGTGAGCCGAGATTACGCCACTATACTCCAGCCTGATGACAGAGCAAGACACCATCTCAAAAAAAAAATAAAGGATAAAAGAAACCCCATCTCTACAAAAAAAAAAAAAATTAGCTGACCAAAATAATAATAATAAAATTAGCTTGGCTTAGTGGCACGCTCCTGTAGTTCCAGCTACTCAGGAGGCTGAGGCAGAAGAATCACTTGAACCCAGGAGGCAGAGGTTGCAGTGAGCCAAGATCGCACCATCACTGCACTCCAGGCTGGGTGACAGAGAAAGACTCCGTCTCAAAAAAAAAAGATTGCCTCACCAGGAGTAAGTTCGGTCAAAGGGTTTGCTATGATTGTCACTGTTGTTATTGTTATTGTCACATGTATTAGGACTGCAACTTGCAGAGAAATTCACATAGCATCTAATTAGATTGTGTGGATGTGAGGTTCTGTGTGACTTTGGGTCATATCTTCTAAGGTCTTTTTTTTTTTTTTTTTTTTTTTAGACAGATTATAGGCATCTGCACTACTCCCTGGTAATTTTTGTATTTTTAGTAGAGAAGAGTTTCACCATGTTGACCAGGCTGGTCCCAAACTCCTGGCCTCAAGTGATCTACCAGCCTGGGACTCCCAAAGTGCTGGATTACAGGTGTGAGCCAGGTCAGGAGTTTGAGACCAGCCTGGCCAATATGGTGAAACCCCATCTCTGCTAAAAATACAAAAATTAGCCAGGCATGGTGGAGGCCTGTAGTCCCAGCTACTGAGGCAGAAGAATCGCTTGAACCTGGGAGGCGGAGGTCTCAGTGAGCTGAGATGGCGCCACTGCACTTCAGCTTGTGTGACAGAGCGGGATTCCGTCTCAAAAGAGAAAACAAAGAATATCAAATGCTCCCTCTGCTGGACAACACCTCAGGCTTGTGCTGAGCCCCAAACCCGCAGTGCCAGTTTCCTCCAAGGACTGAGTGTAGTGAAGTGGGTCGATGGCCCTTTAAGAGGCACTAGCCAGCTCTGGTTGCCATGGAGACAGCTGCACACAGACTGGGTAGAGGCCCACACTATGTCCTCCAAAGTTCACTCCACAGGTGGGAAGAGGACTGCTGGTGCTGGAGGCGGGGACCCGCTTCTCCCTTCCAATCCACCTCGGGGTAGTCTTGGAGGATTCTGTTCTGGGGTGCTGGGGCCGGGACTGAGGTACCCTGCCTTGCCTCCCTGACCCCTGTCCTTCTCCCCAGGGTCTGCCATCTTAGCCTCTCCTCTTTCTGTAGGCTCCAGAACCAAGGACCACCAACCCTCGGGCGTTGAGGGTCTGCCATTCCCAGAGGCCAATGCCGAAGCCATCAACTTCCTCAGCTCTCTTGGTGAGCTCAGACGGTGTCGAAGATGGGGGTGCGGGGAGGGCTGCAACTCTGGAGCGGAGGGAAGAGAGAAGGTCCAGTCTCTTCAGTCTCTCTCTCCCTCTCTCTCTCTCTCTCTTTCTTCCTTGATTCTCCTGGGACTCAGAAAATACCTGAGGCCTATTTGTTGACTTTCTTCAAGGGAAGGCCCCTGGGACATGGGGACATGGGGGAGGAGTCGTCCCCTGTCCACGCCAGTGAGGAAGGCTGTGGGATGAGCAGGCAGGTGGGGACAGTGGGGACCCTGGTGGTCGTGGGGTCCAAGGATTGGGGCCCAGGAGCAGGGGCTGTATCTGTTCCCATGGGCCCCTCACCCTAGGGTACGAGGAGCTACAGTTGCTGTTCTTCTCCGAGACGCTGGCCATGGTCTCAGACACCGGGGAGCCCCAGGGAGAGCTGACCATTGAGGTGCAGAGGGGGAAATACCAGGAAAAACTTGGTCTGTTGACATCCTGCATCTTCGTGCACGCCTTTACCCGAGGCTTCGTGGACAAAACGCTCTGTGGAAATTCCCTCCTGGGTAGCCTTCCTGCTGCCTGAAGCCCCTCACCCTCTCCTTCCTCCCCACCTCCCCTCCACCATTCCTAGAATCTTTTTTCAGGACCAACCCCTTGGCTTTGCCTTGGACCAGAACAAGTCACAGGGTGGGGGAGGGGCCAAGGAGTTACCCCTGGACTCGATGAGGGCACCTCTTACCCATCCTGTAGTTTTTCTGGGACCTTATTACACCTAGACCTCCAGCCTGGGCCACCACCTTCCCTACCTTCGGCCTCTGACCCACATCTCCTGTGACTTCAGTGTCTGTGTCCCTGCACCCCAGGCCATCTCTCAGAGAAGCTGGAGCTCATGGAACAGCACAACCACGAGTTCATCAAGGTACTTCCCAGGGCCCCAGCCTTGACCCAATCCAGGGAAGAAAAGAGAGATATTGACTTAAAAAAACAGCAGCAACAACAAATCAAGAACCCCCTTTCATACACAGTGAAGCTAAAGAATAGCAGTCATGCTATGAAATATAAAACTCAAAAGCAATGCACTTCACAACACTGATTTGTTGTTGTTTTGTTGTTTTGGGGTTTTTTTGGTGACGGAATCTCGCTCTTGTTGCCCAGGCTGGAGTGCAGTGGCGAGATCTTGGCTCACTGCAACCTCCGCCTCCCGGGTTCAAGTGATTCTCCTGTCTTAGCCTCTCAAGTAACTGGGATTACAGGTGCCCACAACCACGCCCATCTAATTTTTACGTTTTAGTTGTGGTGGGGGGGCGGTTCACCATGTTGGCCAGGCTGGTCACGAACTCCTTACTTCAGGTGATCCACCTTCCTGGGCTTCCCAAAGGGCTAGGATTACAGGCATGAGCCACTGCACCCAGCCATCAGAACACTGGTTTTAAAAGGGCTGGGCTGGGCACAGGGGCTCACATCTGTAATACCAGAACTTTGAGAGGCCTAGGCAGGCAGATCACCCTGAGGTCAGGAGTTCAAAACCAGCCTGGCCAACACAGTGAAACCTCATCTTGACTAAAAATATAAAAATTAGCCAGGAGGGGCTGGGCGCGGTGGCTCAAGCCTGTAATCCCAGCACTTTGGGAGGCCGAGGCGGGTGGATCACGAGGTCAAGAGATCGAGACCATCCTGGTCAACATGGTGAAACCCCGTCTCTACTAAAACTACAAAAAATTAGCTGGGCATGGTGGCTCGTGCCTGTAATCCCAGCTACTCAGGAGGCTGAGGCAGGAGAATTGCCTGAACCCAGGAGGCGGAGGTTGTGGTGAGCCGAGATCGCGCCATTGCACTCCAGCCTGGGTAACAGGAGCAAAACTCCATCTCAAAAAAAAAAAAAAAAAAAAAAAATTAGCCAGGAGTGGTGGCATGTGCCTATAGTCCCAGCTACTCAGGAGGCTGAGGCAGGAGAATTGCTCAGATGTGCAGTGGCACAATCTTGGCTCATGGCTACCTCTGGGAGGTAGGATTGTGCCACTGCACTCCCACCTGGGCAACAGAGCAAAACTCTGTCTCAAGAAAAAAAAAAACGAGGGTGGGCTGGGTACAATGGCTCAGGCCTATAATCCTCACACTGTTCGAGGATAAGATGGGAGGATCCCTTGATCTCAAGAGTTTGAGCCTGGGCAACATGGCGAAACCCACCAAAAATTTTTACAATTTTTGTACAAAAAATACAAAAAGTAGCTGGGTGTAGTGATGTGTACCTGTAGTCCCAGCTACTTGGGAGGCGGAAGTGGAAGGTTCAGTGGCGCCCAGGAGGTCGAGGCTGCAGTGAGCAGTTGCGTATCGCCGCACTCCACTCCAGCCTGGGTGACAGAGTGAGACCCTGTCTCAAAAAAAAAAAAAGATGGAGGCTGGGCCAAGTGGCTCACGCCTGTAATCCCAGCACTTTGGAAGGCCGAGGTGGGCAGATCACCTGAGGTTGGGAGTTCGAAACCAGCCTGACTGGCATGGAGAAACCCCGTCTCTACTAAAAATACAAAATTAGCCAGGGATGGTGGCATGCACCTGTAATCCCAACTACTCAGGAGGCTGAGGCAGGAGAATCGCTGAATCCCAGAGGCAGAGGGTTACAGTGGGTCGAGATGGTGCCATTGCACTCCAGCCTGGGTGACAAGAGCAAATTCCATCGACCCCCCCCCCAAAAAAAGGTGGGGATGGTTTTCGTTTCGTTTTGTTTTGTTTTTTTGTTTGTTTTTGCTTGTCTGGGGATGGTTTTTGTGGGAAGGTTTTTAGGCTTGAGTAGTTTCCAGTGTGTAAACACGTCATGTTCACATTCCACAAGTTAATTAAATGGCTGGGGCTGGGTGTGAGGAGGGCACAGAGCTGGGGAACTTGGAGGCCAGGTGGGACAGGCCCCCAGGGCTAGGCTGTGGGAAAGGCCAGCCCATCAGGCCTCCAGGGAGGCACTGGGCTCTCAGGCTGGAAGAGGTCTGGCATAGGCTGGGTTCAGAGTTTGGGTATCAGATCTTCTCAGAGGCAACCTGCTGGCCCTGCGCCCAGCCCACCCCCATCTTTTAAAAGCAGTGTTCTGAAGTACATTGCTTTTGAGCTTTACACTACATCATAACACGACTGCTATTCTTCAGCTTCACTGTGTATGAAAGGGCTTTTTTGGTTTGTTGTTGCTCCTGTTTTTTATTTATTATTATTTTTTTTAAGATGAAGTCTTGCTCTTGTCACCCAGGCTGGAGTGCAGTGGTGCGATCTTGGCTCACTGCAACCTCTGCCTTCCGAGTTCAAGCAATTCTCCTACCTCAGCCTCCCAAATAGCTGGGATTACAGATGTGCACCACCACACCTGGCTAAAATTTTTTTTTGAGACAGAGTCTCACTCTGTTGCCCAGGCTGGAGGGCAGTGGGACAATCTCGGTCACTGTAACCTCCACCTCCCAAGCTCAATCGATTCTTCTCCTTCAGCCTCCAGAATAGCTGGGACTACAGGCAGGTGCCACCATGCCCAGCTAATTTTCGTATTTTTGATAGAGACGGGATTTCACCATAATGGCCAGGCTGGTCTCAAACTCCTGCCCTTCTGATCCACCCACCTCGGCTTCCCAAAGTGCTGGGATTACAGGCATGAGCCACGGTGCCTGGCCAATTTTTGTATTTTTAACAGAGGCGGGGTTTTGCCATGTTGATCAGGCTGGTCTCGAACTCCTGACCTCAAGTGATCCGCCCCCCTTGGCCTCCCAAAGTGTTGAGATTACAGGTGTGAGCCACCACGCCCAGCCCTGCTGTTGTTTTTTTAAATCAAAATCTTTAAACCTCAGTTTTCTCATTAATTAAGAATAGTCAGGTGATTTCTGGGGGACCCACGGAATCCCTGATCATGCCCCAAATGCTCTGGCCCTTAGTTCTTCATCCTCCCCATGGAAAGGAAGATGAGTTTGCTGAAGGAGGATGATCAGCTGGCTGTGACCAGAAGCATCAAGGAGGGTGAGGTAAGGATGCCAGCCAGATGGAGATGCACTCCACACTGTGAACGCAGAATATCTGAGAAAGGTCTCAATCAATTTATTTTGCTAAGGTTAAGGACACACCCATGACACAGCCTCAGGAGGTTCTGAGGACATGTGCCCAAAGTGGTCTGGGCACAGTTTGGGTTTTTTTTTTTTTGAGACAGAGTTTCACTCTTGTTGCAATGGCGCCATCTCAGCTCCCCACAACCTCCGCCTCCCCATTTCAAGCGTGTCTCCTGCCTCAGCCTCCCAAGTAGCTGGGATTACAGATATGCGCCACCACGCCAGGCTAATTTTGTATTTTTTGTTTCGTTTTGTTTTTTGTTTGTTGTTTTGAGAGGGAGTCTTGCTTCTTCGCCCACATTGGAGCGCAGTGACGCAATCTGGGCTCACTGCAACCTCCGCCTCCTGGGTTCAAGCAATTCTCTGCCTCAACCTCCCAACTAGCTAGGATTACAGGTGCCCACCACCACATCTGGCTAATTTTTTGTATTTTTTGTAGAGACGGGGTTTCACCATTTTGGCCAGGCTGGTCTTGAACTCTTGACCCTGTGATCCACCCACCTCAGCCTCCCAAAGGCTGGGATTACAGGTGTGAGCCACCACACCACGCGCCAGCCCACAACTTGGTTTATACATTTTAGAGAGACATGAGACATCAATCAACATGTATAGGATGTACATTGGTTTGTTGGGAAAGGCAGGACAACTGGAGGCAGGGAGGGGGCTTCCAAATCATAGGTGATAAGAGACATGCTTTGAAGTTTCTGATTAGCCTTTCACTGAATACACAATTTACATGTGAGAGTTGGGTAGAAGAGTGGTCACTTATGCCTTAGTCTGGCTTTGTGAAACAATAGAGCAGAGGAAGCCATCAGATACGCATTTATCTCATGTGAGCAGAAGGATGACTTTGAGTTCTGTCTGTCCTTTGTACACAAGGAATTTCCTGTGGGCAAACGGTGAGGGAGCCATGCAGGTTTATTATCTTAGCAGCTACCTTATTTAGGAATAAAATGGGAGGCAGGTTTGCCTGAAGTAGGTCCTAGCTTGACTTCCCTTTGGCTTAGTGATTTGGGGTCCCAAGATTTATTTTTCTTTCATAATGTCCCCTTCAGAACCCTGAGCAGGGGCCAGATTAGATCAAGCCAGGGGCCCGGACTGAGGAATCATTAAAAACCATCTGCCCGGCTGAAGGCCAGGTGCGGTGACTCACGTCTCTAATCTCAGCACTTTGGGGGACTGAGGTAGGCCTACCACCTCAGGTCAGGAGTTCGAGACCAGCCTGGCTAACATGGTAAAACCTCATCTCTACTAAAATTACAAAAATTAGCCAGGCATGGTGGCCTATAATCCCAACTACTTGGGAAGCTGAGGCAGGAGATCCCTTGAACCCAGGAGGCAGAGGTTGCAGTGAACTGAGACCGCGCTATTGTACTCCAGCCTGGGTGACAAAGAGCAAAACTCTGCCTCAAAAAAAAAAAAAAAAATGTCCGGGCACGGTGACTCACGCCTGTAATCCCAACACTTTGGGAGGCAGAGGCCAGCGGATCACAATGTCAGGAGTTCTAGACCAGTCCAGCCAACATGGTAAAATCTCATCTCTACTAAAAATACAAAAATCAGCCAGGCTTGGTGGTGGGTTCCTGTAGTTCCAGCTAGTCAGCAGGCTGAGGCAGGAGAATCGCTTGAACCCAGGAGGCAGAGGTTGCAGTGAGCTGAGACCGCACCATTGCACTCCAGCCTGGTGACAGAGCGAGACTCCGTCTCAAAAAAATATATATGTGTATACTCAACACCTGGGTTGCCCACCCCCTGCTGTCCCCTGCACGTTCCTGTTCCAGGTTCCTGACCCCGATCTGTTCTGAACAGGAAGTGAAGACTGCAATGACTTCTTTCCCCTGGAGCTCAATCAAGGGCTTCGTCTCAGAGGCTGCCAACCTGGTGCTGCTCAGGGTGATGGCCTGGCGGCGGATGGTGCCCAGCAACGCTCGCTTCCTGGCCTTGGACACTGAGGGCAAACTCTGCTATTCCACCTATGTGAGGGGTCTCCCTGGGCAGGAGACTTTGCTTGGGAGCAAACTAGAAAGGGCATGAAAAGCACTGAGATGGGGAACAGCTGTGGAATTAGATGAGGGAGGCGGGGGAGGGGGAGTAGAAAACAGCACAAGTAGGAATGGGGCTTCCAAGGGCAGGAAAGCACGTTTGTCAGGGAGTGAGTGTGGGGCAAATGAAGTGAGAGGGGCTGAGAGGCGGAAACAATTCAGAGAAGCAATGCTTTTGCACAGAAGTCAGTCCAGAAAAGATAAATATAGTGCAGGGATGATTTTAAAAATACATCATTTTTGGCTGGGCATGGTGGCTCACGCCTGTAATCCCAGCGCTTTGGGAGGCCAAGGTGGGCAGATCACTTGAAGTTAGGAGTTCCAGACCAGCCTGGCCAACATGGTGAAACCTGGTCTCTACTAAAAATACAAAAATTAGCCAGGCGAGGTGGTGGGCACCTGTAATTCCAGTTACTTGGGAGGCTGAGGCAGGAGAATCATTTCTTAAACCTGGGAGGTAGAGGTTGCAGTGAACTGAGATCACACAACTGCAGTCCAGCTTGAGCAACAGAGGGAGACTCCTTCTCAAAAAAAAAAATCATTTTGTAACTTTAGGAAGTGCAACATGTCCAACTGTACTTAAATATTCTTTTATTATTTCTCAACCCCAAAGGGTGTTCCGTTTTTGTTTTTTGTTTTTAACTAAAATTTCAAAATCAGCATGCCTGAGACTTCCTGCAGTAGGTGATTTTAAAGCCTTGCCACTGAACACATGATTTCCAGTGAGATACTTTGGGGGCCAATTTTTTTTTGAGACAGAGTTTCGCTCTTGTTGCCCAGGCTGGAGTACAATGGTTCGATGTCGACTCAGCACAACCTCCGCCTCCCAGGTTCAAGTGATTCTCCTGCCTCAGCCTCCTAAGTAGCTGGGATTACAGGCATGCACCACCACGCCCAGCTAATTTTTTGTATTTTTAGTAGAGACGGGGTTTCATCATGTTGACCAGGATGGTCTCGATCTCTTGACCTCGTGATCCACCCGCCTTGGCCTCCCAAAGTGCTGGGATTACAGGCGTGAGCCACCGCGCCCGGCCTGAAACGTGTTTAACACGTTTCTCTCCATGGCCGCAGCCATAACAGGGGTTTAAGTTTTAATTACAATAAGGACAGACTGCCCGAAACACCATGGGTCTGAGGTGGCTACAAATATGTCTGGTGTCACGCCTCTGAGCCTCACTTTGCCTCCACCCACTGGCCCTAGTAGCTTATCCTCCCTCTCCGCTCCCACAACCTTCCCCATACTGCTTCTCATCCCTGTAACAGAATTTGCCAACTAGAAGCACCTGGTCAGCGAGATGGCCTGGGAGGGGTCAGGGGCAACCTGGAGCTAGTTTCCTATGAGGGGCCCCCAACTTAGCTTGGAGGTTTGGAGTTGCAACCTCAAATGTGGTGGTGAAGATATGAGATGGAGAAAAGGCTAAGGTGAGATGATGGGGAGACCTTGGCGGGCATCCACCTCACCTCCCACCCCCCAATTTTGGCTGTTTCCAGCAAGACCTGGGCTTCCAGACCATCCAGGTGGACCAAAAGCAGGCCGAAGTGTTCATCGTGGAGCAAACTGTCCACTCGGAGGAGGGCATCCCCATGTCCTGCCAGTACTACCTGCTCTCTGATGGGTGAGCTGCTGATGGTGGGGCAACGAGTGGTGCTGAGCTTGTAGGTGCTCAAGGACTGGCTGCTTCTGGGGACACCACGAGGAAGAGCTGCCGTGGAGACGGGAGTGTCCTTCCGCTTTATCCATATCATTCACTCTTTCTTCATTTATTTGCTTGTCCTCTTAACCCTCACAGTGGCTCCCAAACCTCACTGAACACCACAGGCCTGATAGCTAGTGCAGCTACCACTGTGTAAGAGGTAATATTGATAACATCAAGGTTTGAATGACTGCACACTTGATCAAATCACTGTGCCGGAGGAATTGCCTGTGGCAGGCTGCCCTGCGGTCATCAGCAAAGCACTGCCTCTAACTCGCAAGAAAATTCAGGTGGAAGAAAAGAGAGTTGTCGGGTTTTTTTTGTTTTTGTTTGTTTGTTTTGAGACAGAGTCTGGATGAGTTTATTTCTTAAAATTTCAGAATATGGCTGGGCACGGTGGCTCATGCCTGTAATCCCAGCACTTTGGGAGGCAGAGGCAGGCGGATCTCCTGGGGTCAGGAGTTCAAGACCAGCCTGACCAACATGGAGAAACCCTGTCTCTACTAAAAATACAAAAAATTAGCCGGGTGTGGTGGTGCATGCCTGTAATCCCAGCTACTTGTAAGGCTGAGGCAGGAAATCACTTGAACCTGTGAGGTGGAGGTTGTAGTGAGCTGAGATCGTGCCATTGCACTCCAGCCTGGGCAACAAGAATGAAACACCATCTCAAAAAAAAAAATTCAGAATAGGTATTGACATAATCACTACACTGGGGAAAAAGTAATAAAAACGTTGTTGGCTTTATCTCATAACTTAGTTTGTTTTTGGTTTTGGTGCGATCATAGTCCATAGCAGCCTCCAACTCCTGGGCTTAAGCAATCCTCCTGCTTCAGCCTCCCTAGTAGCTGGGACTACAGGTGTGCCCCACAGCTCCAGGCCACTCTTTCTATTTTGAGTGCCACATAGCAGCAGGTTCCATAATCTTTCCTTGTTTTCTCTTTCTTTCTTTCTCTTTTCTTTCTTTTTCTTTCTTTCTCCCTCCCTCCTTCCTTTTCTTTCTTTCCTTCTTTCTTTCTTGAGATGGAGTCTTGCTTTGTTGCTCAGGCTGGAATGCAGTGGCATGATCTTGGCTCACTGCAACCTCCGCCTCTGGAGTTCAAGTGATTCTCCTGCTTCAGCCTCCCAAGTAGCTTGGACTACAGGTGCCTGCCACCACACCTGGCTAATTTTTGTATTTTTAGTAGAGACAGGGTTTCACCATGTTGGCCAAGCTGGTCTCAACCACCTGACCTCAGGTGACCCACCCATTTTGGCCTCCCAAAGTGCTGGGATTACAGGCATGAGCCACTGTGACAGGCCTCTTTCTCTTTCTGAGACAGACTCGCTCTGTTGTCTAGACTGGAGTGCAGTGATGCAATCTTGGCTCACTACAACCTCCACATTCCAGGTTCAAGTGATTCTCATACTTCAGTCACCAAAATAGCTGTGATTACAGGCACCTGCCACCATGTCTGGCTCATTTTTTGTATTTTTTAGTAGAGATGGGGTTTCACCATGTTGGCCAGGCTGGTCTCAAATCCCTGACCTCAAGTGATCCACCCATCGCAGCCTCCTAAAATGCTGGGATTACAGGCGTGAGCCACCGCACCTGGCCAAGGAGGGTCCATGATTTCCTAGTGCTGGACCTAGGACCTCTAAAGATCCTTTTTTTAAACAAACAAACAAACAAAAAAAAAAAAAAGGGGGCCTAATACTTGCCAAGCCCTGTGTGTTCATCCAGAAATGAACACCACCCAGGAACTCAAAAAATCTGAGAAGAAGGCAGAATAGAGGCCTGGAATGGTCTCTCAAGGGGCACTGTCAGCTGGGCACAATGGCTCATGCCTGTAATCCCAGCACTTTGAGAGCCTGAGGCGGGTGGATCAGGAGGTTAGGCATATAAGACCAGCTTGGCCAAGATGGTGGAACCCCATTTCTACTAAAAATATAAAAATTAGCCAGGCGTGGTGTTGGGTGCCTATAATCCCAGCTAATCAGGAGGCTGAGGCAGAGAATCGCTTGAACCCAGGAGGCGGAGTTCCAGTGAGCTGAGATCTCACCACTGCACTCCAGCCTGGGCAACAGAGTGAGACTCCGTCTCAAAAGAAAAAGGGGTGGTACTGTCATTTATGAGTCTGCTTAGGCTGCCATAACAAAATACCACAGGCTGAGTGGCTTCCAGAGAAATGTATTTGCTCGCAGCTCTGGAGGCTGGAAGTCCAAGATCATGGTGCTGTCAGAGTTGGTTTCTGGTGACGGCTCTCTTCCTAGCCTGCAGACAGCTGCCTTCTTTTTCTTTTTCTTTCTTTTTTTTTTTAAGACAGGGTTTCACCATGTTGGTCAGGCTGGTCTTGAACTCCCGACCTCAGGTGATCCACTTGCCATGGCCTCCAAAGTGCTTGGATTACAGGCGTGAGCCACCACACCTGGCCGACAGCTGCCTTCTTAGTGTGTCCCCACATGGCCTTTCTTCTGTGAGTGAGTGGAGAGAGAACTCTCTGGCATCTCCTCCTTATAAAGACACCGATCCTATCTGATTAGGGCCCCACCCTTATGACTGCACATAAAGGTAATGACCTCCCCAAAGGCCCTACCTCCAACTATCACCACACTGGGGGTTAGATGGAGAATACCGTCCACAGCGGGTGGGCTGGGAAGACTCTCCCTCTCACATGTTCTGTGTTGCATTCCAGGCACCTGGCCAAGAGAATACAGGTGGGCTCCCCAGGGTGCTGCATCATCACCAAGATGCCCATCTTGAGGGAAGTGGGTGAGTGAAGTCCAGGCCTTGGGCAGCGTGGGAGAGTGAAGGGGAGCGGGGAAACCTGGGCCTTCCAGGATGCAGGGACTGGACCCAATGTGCTGTGAACGGGACAGGAGCCTGGAAGCAGCTGGAGAACACCTGCCTTTCAGCCCCTGACCCCAGGCACTAAGACGAGGATCTTTCTTGCTGGGAGCCCCTTCCTGCCACTCTGTCCCGCAGCAGACTCCTGGGGCTCCACCTGAGCCTTCTGTTTGGGTGTTCTCGGGATCCCGCTGGGTATCCAGGGAAGGTTCTGAGGTGGGGACGCCCAGCCTTCCATGTTCCCCACCCAGATGAGATTGAGCCACGCCCCGTGTTTGAGAAGAAGCCTCTAGTGTGGGAGGAGGATATGGAGCTCTATACGAAGTTCCTGGAACGGAAGGTGAGGAGAGGCTACACCAGTCTGGGGTCCCCATTCCCCACTAGGCCTTAAAATTCGTTATTGATGGGCCGGACATGGTGGCTCACGCCTGTAATCCAAGCACTTTGGAGGCCAAGGCGGCGGATCACCTGTGGTCGGGAGTTCAAGGCCAGCCTGACCAACATGGTGAAACCCCGTCTTAAAAAAAAAAAAAGAAAAAAAAAATTCGTTATTGATCTTTCTGCACCTGATTGAAATGCACACCCGTAGGGGCTGGAAGTCTCCAGCGCCCCTCAGCTCTCCTTGGAGCGAGTGGGTGGGGGCTCCTGGGGCGCGGGGGCCCCGCCCAGCTCAGGCTTGGGCTCTGTCCCCCGCCAGGAGGAGCTCCGGCTGGGCCATGCCAGCTATCTGCGGCAGCACCCCGAGGCCCACGCGCTCATCTCCGACTTCCTGCTCTTCCTGCTGCTGCGCCAGCCAGAGGACGTGGTCACCTTTGCCGCCGAGTTCTTCGGCCCCTTCGACCCGCGCCGCCCGTCGTCCCCGGGCTTGGGCTCCTCCAACCGGCCCAGTCCTTTCCGCTCCCTGGAGCCCGAGGGAGACGCCGGCTGCGGGGCGGGCTAGGCGGGGCCCGGGCCGCGCCGGGGCAGGAAGCTGGGCGTCCGGCTGGGACACGGGCGGGACGCTCCGGGAGGGGGGCGCTTTCCGGGCTGCGGTTTTGGGGTAATAAACGGGGCCCTCCCGCGGCTCCGCAGCGCCCGCCTACAGCTTCCCTGGCTAGTGTCTTGTGTCTCTGGCTAGAAATAGGAACCGTGACCGTCTGTACCTCGAGTGGATTTCATGTAGGATTTCCTCCTACATGCTGTTTTCATCATTATCCCCATTCTACAGATAAAGACAGACAGGCACAGAAAGTTTAACTTTGGGAGATGGCAGGTGGGGAGGCAGAATTATAACCTGAACTTTGGAGTTGAAAGCCCACAAGGGGGACGGTGGCTCACGCCTGTAATCCCAGCACTTTGGGAGGCCGAGGCGGGCGGATCACCTGAGGTCGGGTGTTGGAGACCAGCCTGGCCAACATGGTGAAATCCCGTCTCTACTAAAAATACAAAAATTATCCGGACGTGGTGGCGCACACCTGTCATCCCAGCTGCTCGGGAGGCTGAGGCATGAGAATTGCTTGAACCCGGGAGGCTGTGGTTGCAGTGGGCCGAGATCGTGCCATGCACTCCAGCCTGTGCTCAGAGCAAGACTCCGCCTCAAAAAAAAAAAAAAAAAAGAAAAACCCCAAGTGCCTTGGCACTCAGATCTTACAGACGCCGCAAAGCATAATTGCCCAACCCACCGCCCAAAGAAAACACACGCGGCGGAGGGTGGGGGAGGGAGGAGGGCCGAAGGGAGCACCGCTGGCTTAGCTCAAAACCCCTGATATCTCGCAAACGCAGGCAGCACTCACGCTCCAGCTCCTCCCAGTTCTCACTGACACACAGGAACCCTCAAACTCCGGAGCCGGGGGTCCGAGAGTAAAAAGAATGGGGAGATGATCGTCACATCCTCTGGACTCCTTGTGGGACGTCCGTGCTGGCCAGCGGCTTCTGTCCGGATGCTCAGCAGCAAACATTAGGCAAACTCCCCGGGAGGCGGGTGCAGGCTCTTTCCCTCCCTTGCTGGTTTATCAGACCGGCTGCTGCAGACTCCAGAGACGCTTTCTCTCTAGTGGACAGTACGACCAGACACCTACACGGCTGGGTGGGATCTGGGGTGGAGGAGGACCAAGATTCACGGAAAAAGGGCTTCGTGAAAGACTATTGTCCATCTCCCTTATTTCAAAAGAAACATATGTTATTTTTATTTTTATTTTAGATGGAGTTTCACTCTTGTTACCCAGGCTGGAGTGCAATGGCGCCATCTCAGCTCACCGAAACCTCCACCTCCCGGGTTCATTCTCCTGCCTCAGCCTCCTGATTGGGATTACAGCCCCCGCCACCACACCCAGCTAATTTTTTTTGTATTTTTAGAAGAGACAGGGTTTCAGCATGTTGGTCAGGCTGGTTTAAAACTCCTAACCTCGTGATCTGCCTGCCTTGGCCTCTCAAAGTGCTGGGATTACAGGCATGAGCCACTGCGCCCAGCAAGAAACACATGTTCATAATGTAAAACTTAGGAGAGGGGGATAAATCAAAAGAAGAAAATGAAATCATCTTAATCTGTCTACCTGGAAGCAGCAGCTGCTCACATCCTCTCTACTCTCCCATGCATAAAAGCAGCTGGTGTTTATTGAGTGTTCACTCTGTCAAGCCCTTTTCTAGATTGTTTGATCTGGTCTTTATAACTTCAGGGGACTTTATTTATTTATTTATTTGTTTATTTATTTTTGACTAGGTCTTGCTCTGTCACCCAGACTGAAATGCAGTGGCGCAATCAGTGCTCACTGCAGCCTCGACTTTCTGAGCGCAGGTGATCCTTCCACCTCAGCCTTCTGAGTGGCTGGGACTGCAGGCATGCACCACCACCCTGGGCTGGTTTTTTTTTTCTTTTTTTAAGAGAGGAATCTGGCTATGTTACCCAGGCTAGTCTCAAACTCCTGGCCTCAACTGACCCTTCTGCCTTGGTCCTCCAAAGTTCTGGATTATAGGCATGAGCCACTGCATCCAGCCTCAATTTATTTTTTTTCCTTTTCTTTTTTTTAGGGACTGGTCTCCGTGTGTTGCCCAGGCTGCTCTTGAACTCCTGGGCTCAGGCGATCTACCTCCCTCAGCCTCCCAAAGTGCTGAGGTTACAGGCATGAGCCACTGCACACACTTTATTTTTGCTATCATAAACAGTGCTGCACTGAACATCCTTGTAGTTAAATCTTTGTATATGTCAACAATTGTTTCCTTAAGGATACATTCTGACAAGTGGAATTGCTGAACTAATTTTATTTTTATTTATTTTCTTTATTTATTTTGAGACGGAGTCTTGCTCTGTTGCCCAAGCTGGAATACAATGGTGCAATCTCAGCTCACTGCAACCTCCACCTCCCAGGTTCAAGAGGTTCTCCTGCCTCAGCTTCCTGAGTAGCTGGGATTACAGATGTCTGCCACACGCCCAGCTAATTTTTGTATTTTTAGTAGAGACTAGGTTTCACCATGCTGGCAAGGCTGGTCTCGAACTCTTGACCTCAGGAAGTCCGCCTGCCTCAGCCTCCCAGAGTGCTGGGATTATAGGTGTGAGCCACAGTGTCTGGCCTTATTTCTTTCTTTCTTTCTTTATTTAGAGACAGAGTTTTCACTCTTGTTGCCCAGGCTGGAG
The DNA here is from genome assembly GCF_009761245.1 of Sapajus apella. Classification (NCBI taxonomy): domain Eukaryota; kingdom Metazoa; phylum Chordata; class Mammalia; order Primates; family Cebidae; genus Sapajus; species Sapajus apella. Next base: position 21,257,175 of record NW_022436950.1, on the reverse strand, counting down.
TGCAATGGCACAATCTCGGCTCACCACAACCTTCGCCTCCCTGGTTCAAGCGATTCTCCTGCTTCAGCTTCCTGAGTAGCTAGAAGGGATTACAGGCATGTGCCACCATGCCTGTCTAATTTTGTGTTTTTAGTAGAGACAGGGTTTCTCCATGTTGATCAGGCTGGTCTTGAACTCCCGACCTCAGATGATCTGCCCACCTCAGCCACCCAAAATGCTGGGATTACAGGCGTGAGCCACTGTGCCTAGCCTGCTGAACTAATTTTAAGACTTTTATTTTAACATATTGCCAGATTCTACATGGGTTAGATTTCTATTAAGGGTCAGGTAAAGCATTCCAGGCAGAGCAAATGACATGAGCAAAGGACAGAAAGTGTCATGTGCATCTGTGGTCGAGAGCAGTGGTGCCCAACAGAACTTTCTGCAATGACGGTGAGTTGAGGGTGGGGACTTCAGGGAAGGCCTTTCTAGGATCTCAGTTGAGCTGGGACCTAAATGATGAGGAGTCAGACTTGTGAAGAGCTGAGGGAAAAGCCTTCTAGGCAGAGGGAACAGCAAGTGCAAGGCTGTGAGCATGGTATGTTGGGAACAGAAGGCCATTGAGGCTGGAGCATGAAAAAGTAGGAGAAAAGCATGCAGTAGCCCGGGTGTGGAGACTCATGCCTGTAATTCCAGCACTTTGGGAGGCTGAGGCGGGTGGATTACGAGGTCAGGAGCTCAAGACCAGCCTGGCCAAGATAGTGAAACCCCGTCCCTACTAAAAATACAAAAATTAGCTGGGCGTGGTGGCGGGCACCTGTAATCCCAGCTACTCTGGAGGCTGAGGCAGAGAATTGCTTGAACCCAGAAGGTGTAAGTTGCCATGAGCCGAGATCGCACCACTGCACTGCAGCCTGGACAACAGAGTAAGATTCTGTCCAAAAAAGAGAAGAGAGAGGAGAGAGAGGAAAAGAAAAGCAAAGCACTCACTAACTACTGCAAGATGGGCAGGGCTGGATCACAGAGGGTTGCCCAGGCCCTGGCAAGTTCTCTTCATCTGTGGATAACTGAAGCAGGCTGACCTAACCCCATGCCCCCGGAATATTCCCAGAAAGATCCAGGCCCAGAAAGATCCACAGAGCTCCCTTCAGTCCCAGATACCCTGCAGCAGTTGGAGGAGGCTAAGGCAGCAGCTCACAACACATCCAGGTTCATCCTTCGCTGAGCTCTCTTGCATCAGTCACCTGCAATAGGAAGGAGGAGCCGAGCCACTTCCCTGTCTCCTCTGTGATGTCTATTTCAAAACTGGTTTATTTAAAAATCTTTGTATTTGTTCCCAGAACCACCATGACTCTGTCCTCTTGCTCCATCATACTGACGTACATTTCTCAGCCGGCCGCAGTGGCTGAGGCCTCTAATCCCCACATTTTGGGAGGCCGAGGCAGGAGATCATGTGAGTCCAGGAGTTCAAGACCAGACTGGGTAACACAACGAGACCCTGTCTCTACAAAAAATTAGTTGGACATGGTGACGCAAGGCTGTAGTCCCAGCTACTCAGGAGGTTGAGGTGGGAGGATTTCTTGAGCTGAGGAGTTCAAGGTTGCAGTGAGCCGTGATTGTGCAACTGCACTCCAGCCTGGGTGACAGAGAGTCTGTCTCTAAAAAAAAAAAGAAAAAAAAAAAAAACCAGAGATGCATTTCTCAGCATAAGGAAAAACACATGTTGAGCAATTCTGAAGTGCCAGGCACTGTATCTGAGGATGCTGTGGTCAGCACACAGGCCAGGCATCAGTTACATAGCCCACAGTCAGCCTAGAGGAAACTGAGCCCTCAGTAATCCCATGGGAGAATGTAAATGTACGGGGCATGGGAAGGGCTAAGAAGGGAATCTAGACATGCAGTGTGAGAGCATCTAATGCAGACTTGACCTAGTCTGGGACTCCAGGGAGGAGGAAAGAAATAAATAGTAATAATGGCCTAGACTCAGTGGCTCACGCCTGTAATCCCAGCGCTTTGGGAGGCCAAGGCCAGATGATTGCTTGAGGCCAGAAGTTGGAGACTGGGCTATGTAGTGAAACTTTGTCTCTACAACAAAATTTATTAATCTATTTAGAGACAGAGACTTGTGTTGTCACTCAGGATGGAGTGCAGTGGCGCCATCTCCGCTCACTGCAACCTCTGCCTCCCAGGTTCAAGCGATTCTCCTGCCTCAGCCTCCTAGGTAGCTGGGACGACAGTCATGGGCCACCATACCCAGCTAATTTTTTTTTTAAGGACAGAGTTTCACTCTTGTTGCCCAGGCTGGAGTGCAATGGCATGATCTCGGCTCACCACAACCTCCATCTCAAGGTTCAAGCAATTCTCCTGCCTCAGCCTCCGAGGAGCTGGGATTACAGGCATGCACTACGCCCGGCTAATTTTTTGAATTTTTATTAGAGACAGGGTTTGTCCATCTTGGTCAGGTTGGTCTGGAACTCTCTCTCTCTCTCTCTCTCTCTTTTTTTTTTTTTTTTAAATAAAGACGGGGTTCCATCATGTTGGTCAGACTGGTCTCGAACTCTAGACCTTGTAATCCACCTGCCTTGGCCTCTCAATATGCTGGGATTACAGGCATGAGCCACTGCACCTGGCCTAAAAAAATTTTTTTAATTAGCCAGCCACGGCAGCGTGCACCTGTAGTCTCAGCTACTCAGGATGCTGAGGAGACAAGATCCCTTGAGTCCTGAAGTCCAAGGATACATAAGTTATGATCATGTTACTGTACTCCAGCCTGGGCAACAGAATGAGATGCTGTATCTAAAACACAAAGTAAATAAAAATCTTTTTAAAAATAGTAATAATATGGCTGGGTGTGGTGGCTCACGCCTGTAATCCCAGCACTTTGGGATGCCAAGGCATATGGATCACAAGGTCAGAAGTTCAAGACTAGCCTGGCCAAGATGGTGAAACCCCATCTCTACTAAAAATACAAAAAATTAGCCGGGTGTGGTGGTGGGTGGCTATAATCCCAGCTATTGGGAAGGCTGAGGCAGAGAATTGCTTGAACCCGGGAGGCAGAGGTTGCACTGAGGTGAAATCGTCCCATTGCACTCCAGCCTGGGCGACAGAGCGAGACTCTGTCTCAAAAATTAAAAAAAATAGTAACAATATTAAGAGCAAGCCCATAATTCATGTGATTCTCAGTATCCGTATGAGATGGTTTCTATTACTATTCCCATGTTACAGATGAGGAAGAGTTGAAGGCTCAGGGCCGCACCATGGTTAGTGCGAGAGCCAGAATTTCGACTCAGAGTGTCTGGCTCCAGAGCCCATGTGCCAATCCACTCTCCTAAACAGATCAAATGTGGCTCTCTGGAGGCAGATCCTAGAAGAGAGAGAGTCACCTTCCTGCTTTAATCCATGCAGAGTACACTTGACTTCATACTGTCCTTCTCCTTCCCCAAGCACCCGGAAACGAGTGCATTGTTTCTTAGTGCATTGTCACCACCAGCAGCCTCATTGCGATGGATTTGGTTGCCTGGGTAGAAGAGGAGGGCATTGTGCTAAGGGAGCACATCGCCCAACCTGGGAGAGATCAAGGATGGCTTCCTGGAGGAGGTCACACCAGAACTGAATCCTGAAGGACAAGAAGTCATTCACCAGGCCAAGGGTGTAGAGGTTGTTTCAGGAGGAAGCAGCATTTGCAAAGGCCTAGAGGTGAGAGGGAGGGAGTACTGGATGTCTGAGCTGCTGCAAGGAACTCAGGAGAAGCTAGTGAAGACTGTGGGAGCCCCACTAAAGCACTTCCTGCTGCCCTACGGACTGAGAGACTCTGGAAGTGCGTTAGGCAAATGTCCAAACGCCTACGCGCACGCGCGTGCGTGTGTGTGTGTGTGTGTGTGTTCCCTCCCGCAAAAAGCCTTAATGAGAGTAGATAAGCTAAGAGCAATGCTACAGATGGAGTCCTACAAGAAGCGTAGCATTTTGACATCCAGCTAGACAAAATAAAAAGCCAAGACCGGAGTGTCCCTGGAAGGTGCAGACCTGGCCTTTTGAATCTATCAGGCTCTTCCTTTAATAATCCGCTATTAAGGAGGCTGAGGCAGGAGAATTGCCTGAACCCAGGAGGCGGAGGCTGCGGTGAGCCGAGATCGCGCCATTGCACTCCAGCCTGGGTAACAGGAGTGAAACTCCGTCTCAAAAAAAAAAAAAAAAATCCGCTCTTCCAATACCACCCTCAGAAAATCCATTCTTGTTCAGTTGGATGGTTTTCTCTCTCTTTTTTTTTTGTAATTTTTTAAAAATCTTTTGAGATAGAGTCTCACTCTGTCGCCCAGGCCGGAGTGCGGTGGTGCAATCTTGGCTCAGTGCAACCTCTGCCCCCAGGTTCAAGCAATTCTCCTGCCTCAGCCTCCCAAGTAGCTGGGACTACAGGCACCTGCCACCATGCCCAGCTAATTTTTGTATTTTTAGTAGAGACGGGGTTTCACCATATTGGCCAGGCTGCTCTCAAACTCCTAGCCTTGTGATCTGCTCGCCTCAGGCTACTAAAGTGTTGGGATTACAGGCGTGAGCCACCGCGCCTGGCTGCCCCATTTTGTTTTATGATATGCCATCATGTGTCACTAAATGACAGGGCTATGTTCTAAGGAATGTGTCATTAGAAGGTTTTGCCACCCTGTAAACATCACAGAGTGTTTATATACACAAACCTAGCCTGTATGGTGTAACCCACTGCTCGTAGGCTAAAAATGTGTACAGTATGCTATTTTACTGAATACTGCAGGCAATTATAACACAATGGTAAGTAGTTGTATATCTAAATATATCTAAGCATAGAAAAGGTACAGTGAAAATACATTAGCCAGCCTGGTGTGGTGGCTCACACCTATAATCCCAGCACTTGGGGAGGCCGAGGTCAGCAGATCACGAGGTCAGGAGTTTGAGGCCAGCCTGGACAACATGGTGAAACCCTGTCTCTACTAAAAATACAAAAATTAACCAGGCATGGTAGCACACCCTTGTTGTCCAGGCTGGAGTACAATGGCATGATCTTGGCTCACGGCAACCTCTGCCTCCTGGCTTCAAGTGATTTTCCTGCCTCAGTCTCCTGAGTAGCTGGGATTACAGGCGCCTGCCACTGTGCCTGGCTAATTTTTCTATTTTTAGTAGAAACAAGGGTTCACCATCTTGGCCAGGCTGGCCATGAACTTCTGACCTCTTGATCCACTCTTTGAGAGGCCTTGGACTCTCAAAGTGCTGAGATTACAGGCGTGAGCCACTGCACTCACCCCTCAAGCCTCTTTTAGACGACACCAATCTCATTCATGAAAGCAGAGCCCTCGAGACCTGATCACCTCCCAAAGATCCCCCTCTTAATAGTATCACCTTATGGGGCAGGTTTCAACATAGGAATTTGAGGGTAGGGCACGGACATTCAGACCATGGTAGCAGGCACATCTGAGAATTAAACCATCATGAGCAGCAATGTTTGTAACATCTGGAGTTCTGAGGAGCTGACAGTGACCAACAAAATGTTGAAACTCAATTTGCAGAACAACGGACTGCACAGTGCTAAGTGCATTTCTTGTGCCTGCCTTTATCTTAAGGTAAAGACTCTTATTATCCCCATTTTGCAGGTGAGAATACTGAGGGACTAAAAAACTTGTCGAAGTAGGCCAGGTGCAGTGGCTCACCCCTGTAATCCTAGCACTTTGGGAGGCTGAGGCAGGTGGATCACCTGAGATCAGTAGTTTGAGACTAGCCTGACCAACATGGAGAAACCCCGTCTCTACTAAAAATACAAAAAATAAAAATAAATAAATAAAAAAATTAGCCAGGCATGGTGGTGGGCACCTGTAATCCCAGCTACTTGGGAGGCCGAGGCAGTAGAATCGCTTGAACCCAGGAGGCAGAGGTTGCAGTGAGCCAAGATGCAAAGTGTTGGGATTACAGGTGTGGGCCACCGTGCCTGGCCATTTCCAGTATATTATTTTATCATCGCAAGCAAACACCCTGTCCCCACTAAACAATAATGCCCATTCCACTCTTCCCCTGGCCTCTAGCAACTATCATTCTACTTTCTATCTCTATAAATTTGCCCATTCTGGGCACCTCTATAAATGGAATCATATAACATTTGTCCTTTGTTTTTTGGCTTTTTTTTTTTTTGGAGACTGAGTTTCACTCTTGTTGCCCAGGCTGGAGTGCAATGGTGCGATCTCGGCTCACCTCAACCTCTGCCTCCCAGGTTCAAGCAATTCTCCTGCCTCACCCTCTCAAGCAGCTGGGATTACAGGCACCTGCCACCATGTCTGGCTAATTTCGTATTTTTAGTAGAGACAGGGTTTTTCAGGCCGGGCGCGGTGGCTCAGGCCTGTAATCCTAGCACTTTGGGAGGCCGAGGTGGGTGGATCACCTGACGTCAGGAGTTCAAGACCAGCCTGGCCGTCATGGTGAAACCCAATCTTTAAAAAAAAAAAAAAAAAAAAAAGAGACAGGATTTTTCCATGTTGGTCAGGCTGTTCTCAAACTCCTGACCTCAGGTGATCCACCCCCCTCGGCCTCCCAAAATTCTGGGATTACAGGCATGCGTCACCAGGGGCAGCCGCATTTGTCCTTTTGTGCCTGGCTTGTTTCACTTAACAATATCTGCAGGATTCAACAATGTTGTGGCATGTATCAGGATTTCATTCCTTTCTAAGGCTGAATAATAGCCCATCTTATGTATATGACATGTTTTGTTTATTCATCTTCTGATGGACACTGGATAATTTCCATCTGTTGGCTGCTGTGAATAATGTTGCTGTGAACATGTGAACATGCACGTACAAATGTGTGTTTGAATCCCTGCTTTCAATACAACCAGGATATTGACATTGACACAATCCCATCGATGTTTTTCAGATGTCCCCACTTTTTCTTTCACTCGTTTTTGTATACGTGCATGTGCATGCGTGAATGTGGGTATCTTCAGTTCTGTAAAGTTTCATCATATGTGTTTGTGTCTCTACCACCATCATCAAGACACTGAAAACTCCCGAAATCACAAGGATCCCTCGAGTCACTCCTTTATAACCACACACCGCCTCCTTGCCCATGCCTAACCGCTGGGAACCACTAATCTGATTGTCATTTCTAAAATTTTGTCATTGCAAATATGTTACATAAATGTAATAATACCGTATGTAACCATTTGAGATTGACTTTTTTTTTTTACCCAGAATAATTTCCTGAAGATTCATCCATTTTACTGTCTGTATCAATGTTTTGTTCTTTTTTTTTTTTTTTTCAGATGGGGTCTTGCTCTGTCGCACAGGCTAGAGTACGGTGGCATGATCTCAGCTCACTGCAACCTCTACCTGTTGGGTTCAAGCGATTCTCCTGCCTCAGCCTCCTGAGTGGTTTGGATTACAGGTGCCTGCCACCACACCTGGCTAATTTTTATATTTTTAGTAGAGACAGGGTTTCACCATGTTGGCCAGGCTGGTCTTGAACTCCTGACCTCAAGTGATCCACCTGATTCAGCCTCCTAAAGCGCTACAGGTGTGAGCCACCGCACCTGACCACATGTTTGGTTTTAAGAAATTTACAGGGGCTGCGTGTGGTGGCTAGTTCCTGTAATCCTGGCACTTTGAGAGGACCAGATAGGAGGATCGCTTGAGCCCAGGAGTTCAAGACCAGCCTGGGTAACATAGCAAGATCCTGTCTCTGCAATAAATAGATAAATAAGCTGACTATGGTGGCATATGCCTATTGTCCCAGCTGCTTGGGAGGCCGAAGTGGGAAGATTACTTGAGCCCCGGAGTTCGGGGTTCCAGTGAGCTACGATTGTGCCACAGCACTCCAATGTGGACAACAGAACGAGACCCTGTCACTAAAAAATAAAATAATAATTAAAAATTAAATAATTCCACAGAAACTGGATAACAAAAAATAAATAAATAAAATAAAAATAAAAAATTTTAGGCCCAGGCGTGGTGGCTCACACCTGTAATCCCAGCACTTTGGCAGGCTAAGGCAGGCGGATCACCTGAGGTCAGGAGTTTGAGACCACAGTTTCTGTGGAAGTATTTA
>NW_022436950.1:21236880-21244141 GCF_009761245.1 Sapajus apella | reverse complement strand
TTTTTTTTTTTTTTTTTTTTTTTGAGATGGAGTCTCACACTGTCGCCTGGGCTGAAGTGCAATGGTGCGATCTCTGCTCACTGTAACCTCCGCCTCCCAAATTCAAGCAATTTCCTTGCCTCAGCCTCCCAAGTAGCTGGGATTACAGGCGCCCACCACCACTCCCAGCTAAGTTTTTGTTTTTGGTAGAGACAGGGTTTCATTATGTTGGCAAGGCTGGTCTCAAACTCCTGACTTCGTGATATGCCCGCCTCTGCCTCCCACCGTGCCTGGCTCTTTAGCAGATTTCTAAGTCGACAGGCCATGCCCAGGAACAGGGTGGGGGAACCATAGTCTCAGCGGACCACAGAGAGGAGGCCCTGTGGTCGGAAAAGGAGTTGGGGAGGAAGGAGCTGGGCCAGGGAGGTTTGGTCCCTTTACCTCCCTAGACAGGCTCCTGTGGGGGCTCTGAGGCCCTGACAAGTCAGGGCTTGAGAGGGGCAGGCAGTTCAGGTGCAAGTTGGCTGCTGAGCTTAACGGATCCAGAAAGCAGCTCCTCTGTGACTCATCAGAGCCTGCTGCTTCCACCACCCGTGTCCTCCCCAACCCCTGGGTGGCAGACCCAGGAACGGGCCATAGAGGGGAGGGCTGGGCTGATGAGCCTATTGGGGGTCCTCTTGGGGATGACCAAAGCCAGGTGCCACCATCCCTATACCCAGGACCCCCTCACTCTATTCCACCACCCCCCCACAGGGCACCTTCAGTCTGCAGAAGCTGTGGGCCTTCACCGGGCCCGGCTTCCTCATGAGCATTGCTTTCCTGGACCCAGGAAACATCGAGTCGGATCTTCAGGCTGGCGCCGTGGCTGGATTCAAAGTAACTGAGTTGGGACCTGAGCAGGGACACCTTCAAGAGGGAGGTGACCAGGCTAAGTGCTGGAGGCCCCTGCTGGCCATGTGTCTCCAGTGTGGCCTGGGAGCTAGTGTTAAGTTCGAATGGGCCCGAAAAGGGTTACCAGGGTAGCCCTGCCAGAAGGTGGGGCATCTGTGGGGGGTGGGGGATTGGGCATCTGTTGGGGGTGGGGGATTGGACCTCTCTTTAAAAAAAAAATTCATTGATTGATTTTATTTTTTGAGACAGAGTCTCACTCTATTGCCCAGGCTGGAGTGCAGTGGAGAGATCTTGGCTCACTGCAATCTCTGCCTCCCGGGATCGAGCGATTCTCCTGCCTCAACCTCCTGAGTAACTGGGACTACAGGCACACACCACCACGCCCGGCTACTTTTTGTGATTTTAGTAGAGGCAGGGTTTCACTATGTGGGCCAGGCTGGTCTCAAACTCCTGACCTCAAATGATCCGCCTGCCTCGGCCTCCCAAAGTGCTGGCGTTACAGGCGTTAGCTACCAGCGCCCAGCCAGGATGGGCCTCCATTTCTCCCACCCTCTCCCCAAGGAATGTCCTTGGTTAGAGGGTACCACCAGCTCAGGGGCTTTCTGAGGCTGGCCTCTCTGGCTGAAGGCCTCTCCCTGCCTCCTCACAGCTTCTCTGGGTGCTGCTCTGGGCCACAGTGTTGGGCCTGCTCTGCCAGCGACTGGCTGCCCGTCTGGGCGTGGTGACAGGCAAGGACTTGGGCGAGGTCTGCCATCTCTACTACCCTAAGGTGAGCTTGTGGGACCTGGACAGGGAGGACCACTGGCCCCAAACCCCAAACAGCCATTTTCAGCTTCCACAATCAAATAAATACTTCATCTCACACGGGCATCCCAAGTCCATCTGTTTTTTCACTGTGTATGTAGTTGTTATTATTTTTTTTTTTTTCAGTCAGAGTCTCGCTCAGTTGCCCAGTCTGGAGTACAATGGCTAGATCTCATCTCACTGTAACCTCCACCTCCCAAATTCAAGCGATTCTCCTGCCTCAGCCTCTCAAGTATCTGAGATTACATGTGCCCACTACCGTGCCTGGCTAATTTTTGTATTTTTAGTAGAGAGGGGGTTTCACCATGTTGGCCAGGCTGGTCTTGAACTCCTGACCTCAGATGATCCATCTACCTCAGTCTCCCAAAGTGCTGGGATTACAGGCATGAGCTACCGTGCCCAACCCCAATTCCATTTGATAGATGAAAAGACTGAGGCTCAAACTCACAGCACACAGCCTAGAGGGACATAAGAGGCATGTCATTTTACAGAAGGGGTAATTCAAATTTGGGAATGTGATGTGTCCAAGACAAAAAACAGGGAGGCATCAGCTCAGGAATGGTCATTGGCTGGGATGGACCCTGTTGTGAGTGTCCAGTTAGGAAAACAGAAATTATATCACTAGACATTTCAAAGGTATTGAATGCAGGGATTGAAAGGTTTGGGAGGGCTGGAGGAGCAACGGGAGAGGGTGTCACCCAAAGATCAGAAAACCTGCTGCGTTCCTGGCACAAGCCCGAGTCATCCTTTGCTGCTGAGCCCCTGGAAGCATTACTGATGCCAATGAAATGGCCGCTAGTGCTACCAGAGCACAGGTTGCCTCGTGCCACTGCTAGAAATACCATCAGAATCAGGGGGAAAAATCGCTTATCTCAGCCAGGCAGGCGGAGTGGCTCACGCCTGTAATCCCAGCACTTTGGGAGGCCGGGGCGGGCAGACTGCCTGAGCTCCGGAGTTTGCGACCAGCCTGGGCAACACAGTGAAACCTTGTCTCTACTAAAATACAAAAAAATTAGATGGGCATGGCAGCGTGCCCCTGTAGTCCTGGCAACTTGGGAGGCAGAGGCAGGAGAATTGCTTGAACCTGGGAGGCGAAGTTTGCAGTGAGCAGAGATCGAGCCACTGCACTCCAGCCTGGGTGACAGAGCAAGACTCCATCTCAAAAAAAAACAAACCAAAAAAAATACTCACAACCCTGGGGACTTGGCTGTTGTGAGTGTCACAACAACAACACCACCACCACCAAAAAGGTTTCTCTCTGCCTTTCCATCTCCTGTAAGCTCTTCCTACATAACGAAAATGGAAGCCAGTTGGCAAGACTGTCTTGTAAATGTAGTTTGCAGGCTTCTGGCCCAGCAGCACAAGGAGTATGGAGAGATGCACATAAGGCTGAGACCACAGACAAATAACCCGCCCACCCTTGATGAAGGATGATCTCCTCCCCATAGGTGCCCCGTACCCTCCTCTGGCTGACCATCGAGCTAGCCATTGTGGGCTCCGACATGCAGGAAGTCATCGGCACAGCCATTGCATTCAATCTGCTCTCAGCTGGACGGTACCACCCCAGTGTGACCCAGCCCTTCAGGCAGAGGCCAGGAACAGCTGCTGCTACTTCCCCCACCGCCCGCCTTGTCCCTCCCCGAGTCTATGTTATCCTGCTGTCCCCTCTGACATAGGGCTGCTGCTCTATTTTCCAGAAATGTAAAGTGATTTGTCTAAAGTCACGCAGATATGAGTCATGCAGGACTTTGGGACTGCAGCCCCAAACTCCCTGCCACACCGGGTGCTAGGCTAGGAGAGCTCTAGCTATGCCCTGCCTCGAGTGTTCTATGCCACACTCCCAGTCCCCTTGCCCTAGCTGTCTGGGGGCGCTTGGGGTCCTGCTCCCAGGAGGCCAGATTCCTGTCTCCAGCCCTGAGGCTACCTAGGAGTTAGTGACTCCTGGACCAGGCTGGGCTGACCCTGGCCACTCTGGTTTCAGAATCCCGCTCTGGGGTGGCGTCCTCATCACCATCGTGGACACCTTCTTCTTCCTTTTCCTCGATAACTATGGTGGGTGCACACCCCACCTCATAGGGGAGTGGTGGTGGTGACCGTGCTGGACTAGGAGAAGGGCTCTGACATCGGGCTGCCTGGGGGCGCACCTGAGCCCCCTCACCCTCGCTGGGTGGCCTCTGGAAAGTTACGTGAACATCTCTTCCTTCACCTGTAACATGGGGAAGTAATAGCACAGACATCAGAGGGTGATCGTAAAGACTGAGTGAGGTCACGTATGTTAAGCGCTTGGCACTGTGCCTGGAAGCGCTGGTAGTATTAGCCATTACGAATTGTTAATGTTACAGATGTTTTTCTTTAGTTTGTTTGGTTTGTTTGTTCTGCCCTGTAGGGTTGCGGAAGCTGGAGGCTTTTTTTGGACTGCTTATAACCATTATGGCCTTGACCTTTGGCTATGAGGTAGGAAGCCAGTGCTTCAACCCCCTGCGCACCTCCCAAGATCATTTCTCTCCCCTTCCCTCTGCCCCCTAGCTGCGGGGGACTGGGATGGGCATGGAGGCTGAGAAGCGGTGGCCGCGGCGTGGTTGCGAGGGGGCGGGGCTTGTCATGACCGGGCTCCTCCCTGCAGTATGTGGTGGCGCGTCCTGCTCAGGGAGCGCTTCTTCGGGGTCTGTTCCTGCCCTTGTGCCCGGGCTGCGGCCACCCCGAGCTGCTGCAGGCGGTGGGCATTGTTGGCGCCATCATCATGCCCCACAACATCTACCTGCACTCGGCCCTGGTCAAGGTGAGCAGAGGGGAGGGGAAGGTAGACCCCTAACTCAGTCGGAGCCATGCTGGCCCCGAAAGTAAACAGAGGAAAGAATTATAGGCTGGGCGCGGTGGCTCAGGTCTGTAATCCCAGCACTTTGGGAGACTGAGGTGGGAGGATCACGAGGTCAGGAGTTCGAGACCAACCTGTAATCCCAGCTATTCGGGAGGCTGAGGGAGGAGAATCGCTTGAACCCACGAGGCGGAGGTCGTGATGAGCAAAGATAGAGCCAAAAAAATGATAGGGCCAGGTGAGGTGGCTCATGCCTGTAATCCCAACACTTTGGGAGACTGAGGCAGGTGGATCGCTTGAGCCCAGGAGTTGGAGACCAGCCTGGGCAACATGGTGAAACCCCATCTCTACCAACAAAAAATAAAAAATAAATTAGCTAGGCATTGTGTATACATGTAGTCCTAGTTACTCGGAAGGCCAAGGCTTGAGCCGGACAGGTAGAGGCTGCAGTGAGCTGATATCCCACCACTGTACTCCAGCCTGAGCGACACAGCAAGACTCTGTCTCAAAAAAAAAAAAAAAAAATTAGCCGAGCATGTTGGCTCACACCTGTAATGCCAGCACTTTGGGAGGCTGAGGTGGGCAGATCATGAGGTCAGGAGATTGAGACCATCCTGGCCAACGTAGTGAAACCCCATCTCTACTAAAAATACAAAAATTAGCTGGCGTGGTAGCGTGCACCTGTAGTCCCAGCTACTTGGGAAGCTGAGGCAGGAGAATTACTTGAACCCAGGAGATGGAGGTTGCAGTGAGCCAAGATTGTAGTACTGCACTCCAGCCTGGTGACAGAGCAAGACTCCATCTCAAAAAAAAAAAAAAAAAAGATTGTGAAAGGGACTCTGAAATAAACAAAACAGAGAAAGATGACAGAGAATGACTGAAAGTTGGGGAGGCAGATCAGGGATATTATATTACAAGCAGAAGGAAAGCAGGTGCAAAGACCATGAGGCAGAAATGAACAAGGCTTGGGTCCCTAGCAGTGGCTCATGCCTGTAATCCAGCACTTTAGGAGGCCAAGACAGGAGAATTGCTTGAGCCCAGGAGTTCAAGACCAGCTTCAGCAAGACCCTGTCTCTACAGAAAATTTAAAAATTAACGGGGTGTGGTGTGTGTCTGTGGTCCCAGCTACTCAGTAGGCTGGGACAGGAGGATCACTTGAGCCCATGAATTGGAGGCTGCAGTGACTCATGCACTCCAGCCTGGGTGATAGAACAAGACCTGTCTCTAAAAAATAAAATAATGGCCAGGCGCAGTGGCTCATGCCTGTAATCCCAGCACTTTGGGAAGCCAAGGCAGGCGGATTACCTGAGGTCAGGAGTTCGAGACCAGCCTGGCCAACATGATGAAACCCTGTCTCTACTAACAATACAAAAAAATTAGCTGGGCAGGGTGGAAGTCACCTGTAATTCCAGCTACTTGGGAGGCTGAGGCAAGAGAATTGCTTGAATCCAGGAGGCGGAGGTTGTAGTGAGCTGAGATGGCGCCATTGCACTTCAGCCTGGGCGACAGAGTGAGACTCTGCCTCAGGAAAAAAAAAAAGAAAGAAAGAAATGTGAGGGTGGGGACACTGCGGCAGCTCTGAGGGACCTTGGCCCTTCCCTCCCCCTTTGACCTTCATAGTCTCGAGAGATAGACCGGGCCCGCCGAGTGGACATCCGAGAAGCCAACATGTACTTTCTGATTGAGGCCACCGCCGCCCTCTCTGTCTCCTTTCTCATCAACCTCTTTGTCATGGCTGTCTTTGGGCAGGCCTTCTACCAGCAAACCAACCAGGCTGCGGTGAGTCAAACTTTTCCCTGCCCCTAAGACCACACCCATACTCATGTCCTGTAAGCCTTGCTGAGGACCCTAGGCAATACAGCTGAGCCCTTCTGAGTCTTTGCCCTGATCATCTTCCCTGTCGGTAGATATCATTCATTCAGCCAATAATTATTGAGCATTTGTTATGTACCAAATGCATCTTAGACCCTGGAGATACAGCAGTCAATGCTACAAAGACCCTGCTCTCTTGCAGCTTAAATAGGGAGGGAGGTGAGCAGACAGGAATGAATACCAGAGGGAAGTGCAGAGTGGGAAGAAATAAAGGGGGTGGGTCAGGCTTGGTGGCTCATGCCTGTAATCCCAGCACGTTGGGAGACTGAGGCGGGCGGATCACGAAGTTAGGAGATCGAGACCATCCTGGCCAACATGGTGAAATCCCATCTATATTAAAATACAAAAATTCAGCCAGGAGTGGTGGTGCATGCCTGTAGTCCCAGATACTCAGGAGGCTGAGCAGGAGAATTGCTTGAACTTGGGAGGCAGAGGTTGCAGTGAACCGAGATGGCGCCACTGCACTCCAGCCTGGCGACAGAACAAGACTGCATCAAAAAAGAAGAAAGGAAGGAAGGAGGGAAGGAAGGAAGGAAGGGAGGGAGGGAGGGAGGGAGGGAGGGAGAGAAAAGAGGCCGGGCGGTGGTTAACATTTAAAGAAAGGAAAGGAAAGAGGCCGGGCGCAGTGGTTCACACTTGTAATCCCAGCACTTTGGGAGGCAGAGGTGGGTGGATCACCTGAGGTCAGGAGTTCAAGACCAGCCTGGCCAACATGGTAAAACCCCATATCTACTAAAAATACAAAAATTAGCTGGGTGCGGTGGTGCATACCTATAATCCCAGCTACTCGGGAGGCTGAGGCAGAATTGCTTGAACCTGGGAGGCGGAAGTTGCAGTGAGCTGAGATCGCACCACTGCACTCCAGCCTGGGCAACAAGAGCGAAACTCCGTCTCAAAAAA
>NW_022436950.1:21217668-21236780 GCF_009761245.1 Sapajus apella | reverse complement strand
AGCCTAAGTGGTCAGGAAAGGCTTCTTGGAAGAGGTGACATTTGTTGCTAACACTGGAAAAGGAACTAGCCAGCTCTTCCCTGACTCTCTGGGACCTGGGACCTGTGTCTCTGTATCTGTCTCCCCTTCTGAGTGGATCTTAGTCATGAGGCTCTAACAACTAACGGCAGCCAGGGTTGGGGCTTCCTGAATGCTGAGCCCTGTGGGAGGAGGGGTGGCCAGGCCTCCAAGGACCTGGGCACTGCCACTGCCTTGCTCTATTTCCTTGGGAGGTCACAGTCTCCTCCCTGGGTCTCACTCTGTTCCTTGGCACAAGGAGAGAGGTCAAAATCAGGATTGCCAACCCTTGTCTTCAAGACCAGGCAGGGATGCAGAGCTAAGGGAAGTGGGTAGTGTAAGGAGGGGAAGCCAGGCATGCCAGCCAGCTGTCTGTGTGGATTGATGCCAGCTCTCACAAACCTAAAAGAAGCTGGAAACTGGGTTCTCATGGGCAACAAATCCACATTAAAAAAAAAAACCCGGCTGGGCGTGGTGGCTCACGCCTGTAATCCCAGCACTTTGGGAGGCCGAGGCAGGTGGCTGGCTTGAGCCTGGGAGTTCAAGACCAGCCTGGGCAACATGACCAGACCCTTGTTGCTATAAAACATAAAAGCAAAGCAAAACAAAACCCGACTTATTTTACTAGCCAAACAAAATATGTCTGGCCAGATTCAGCCTAGGGCCACCAGTTTTGGAACCCTGGTCAAGGCTAGTTGTCCGGTTTCCCAAGACTGAGGGTGCTACTCACATCTTCCTCCTACTGCCCGGGTACCCGCAGTTCAACATCTGTGCCAACAGCAGCCTCCACGACTACGCCAAGATCTTCCCCATGAACAACGCCACCGTGGCCGTGGACATTTACCAGGGGGTGAGCAAGGGTGGGCGAGGAGGGCGTGACCTGGAGATGAGCCTCGCCCCGCCCACCGGGGGGCGGGGCCACCGGTCCGACCACACTCCGTCCCTGCAGGGCGTGATCCTGGGCTGCCTGTTTGGCCCCGCGGCCCTCTGCATCTGGGCCGTAGGTCTTCTGGCGGCCGGGCAGAGCTCCACCATGACCGGCACCTACGCGGGACAGTTCGTGATGGAGGTGGGGCAGGGGGCGGGCCCGGGAGGGCAAGGGGTCCAATGAGCGCACAACTGGGGGCTAGGACTCTGGGCCTTGTGGATCCTTTTCTTTCTTTCCTTCTTTTCTTTTCATTTTTCTTTTTTTCCCTTTTCTCTTCTTCTTTTTTTTTTTTTTTTTTGGCAGAATTTTGCTCTGTTGCTCAGGCTGGAGTGCAGTGGCACGACGACGGCTCGTTGCAGCCTCAACCTCAGCCTCCTGAGTCGTTGGGACCACAGGCTCATGCCACCGCACCAGGCTAATTGTTAAAATTATTTGTAGAGATGTGGTCTTCAGCAACCAGCTATGGGATGAGAGCCCCCCATTTGTTCCCATCCATCCCATCTTGCCACCTAGGGACAGAGCTGCCCACAATTCTGCAGTGGAAAAGCAGAGCGTGCCCCGGGCATGAGGCGTGGAGGGACTACAGGGGATCTCGCCTCTGAATCCCAGTCCTGTCTACTCCCCACCAAGGCAATCACCCCCACCCCAGGGCTTCCTGAAGCTGCGGTGGTCACGCTTCGCCCGTGTCCTCCTCACCCGCTCCTGTGCCATCCTGCCCACCGTGCTTGTAGCTGTCTTTCGGGACCTGAGGGACTTGTCGGGCCTCAATGATCTGCTCAACGTGCTGCAGAGCCTGCTGGTGAGATGCGAGTGCTTCCCCAGCCCTGCCCACCATAGAGCTAAACAGGACCTCCAGCAACCCCCATGCTGAGCCCCACCTGGGCCTGCCAGGCCCTGTCCCAGGCACACCTTGCCTATAAGGCTCCCACAATTCCCAAAGCCACCCTGGGGGCAGGAAGGTAGGACTTTCTTTCTTTTTTTTTTTCCCAGAGACAGTCTCCCTCTGTCACCCAGGCTGGAGTGCAGTGGTTCCATCATGGCTCTCTGCAGCCTGCCCTCCCAGGCTCTAGCCATCCTCCCACCTCCGGCTCTTGAGTAGCTGGGACTATAGGTGCACACCATCACATCTAGCTAATTTTTTTTTTTTTTTTTTTTGAGATGGAATTTCACTCTTGTTGCCCAGGCTGGAGTGCAGTGGCAAGATCTTGGCTCACTACAACCTCCGCCTCCCAGGTTCAAGCCTTACTCTCCTAAGTAGTTGGGATTACAAGCACCCACCACCACACCCAGCTAAATTTTTTTTTTTTTTGAGACAGAGTTTCACACTGTCACCCAGGCCACAGTGGCACGATTTCAGCTTACTCCAACTTCTGCCTCCTGGGATCAAGTGATTCTTCTGCCTCAGCCTCCCGAGTAGCTGGGATTACAGGCGCCTGCCACAATGCCCGGCTAATTTTTGTATTTTTAGTAGAGACGGGCTTTCATCATGTTGGTCAGGCTGGTCTCGAACCCCTGACCTCAGATGATCCACCCACCTCGGCCTCCCAAAGTGCTGAGATTACAGGCATGAGCCACCACGCCCGGTCAATTTTTTTGTATTTTTAGTAGCGATGGAGTTTCCTCATGTTGGCCAGGCTGGTCTGGAACTCCTGACCTCAGGGATTACTCAGCTTCGGCCTCGGTGGATCACTTGCCTCGGCCTCCCAAAGTGCAGGGATTACAGGCATGAGTCACTGCGCGAGGGATGATTTTTTTTTTTTTTAAGTAGGGACAAGAGCTCACTATGTATGTTGCCCAGGCTCATTATCCCATTTTACAGATGGGAAAAGTTAAGTTACTAGTGGCAGAGCTGGGATTCAAACCAAAGCAGCTTGGTGCCAGAGCCCCAAACACTTTCTCCTGCTTTGGAGCCCATGACCTTAGAAGGCAGGAGACAGGGAAGCAGGCTCAGTGTGATTAGGACAGTCGAGCTCACAGCCAGGCAGAAGGTGACAAGCAACGCCCATGTTGCCCCCACCCTTGCCATATTCTGAGGCAGGATCCCTCAGCTTCGGCTCCTGCTGCTCTTCCCAGCTCCCTTTCGCCGTGCTGCCCATCCTCACGTTCACCAGCATGCCCGCCCTCATGCAGGAGTTTGCCAATGGCTGGTGAGTACCCCTATCCCCAGGGCTGGACTTGCATCACCACATTTCATCCTCACAGCCACCCAGAGGTACGAGCTCCAATTCTCCCCATTATCCCAATGAAGCTGCAGAGGCCCAGAGAGGCTTAGGAACTTGCCCAGGGTCACCCAGCTAGCAAGTGGGGGAGCGAAGACTGGAATCCAGGGCAGAGAGCTGTTTCTAGAGCCTGAGCTCTTCACTCTGGCCTCCGAGTCAGCTTTTGCCAAATCCTGCCAGTGTGCAGCCTGGAGGACCAGGAGGCAGGAGGTGGGCAGGGGGGTCTGTCTGCTCCAGGTCCCGCAGCCCAGAGAAGTGGCCTTTGTTTATCCACTCCCACCCCAGTGTGGGCACTGGGAGATGAAGAGGAGTAGATGCAGGTGGTCCAGCTGCCGCCAGCCAGTCCCGAGCCTCTCTTGTGTCCCCCAGGCTGAGCAAAGCCGTCACCGCCTCCATCATGGCGCTAGTCTGTGCCATCAACCTCTACTTCGTGATCAGCTACCTGCCCAGCCTGCCACACCCTGCCTACTTCGGCCTTGCGGCCCTGCTAGCCACAGCCTACCTGGGCCTTACCACCTACCTGGTACAGTAGGGCTGGGGGGTGCCTTGGGCATGGGTGAGGCAAAGACAGGAAGCAACCAATGGGGAGGATCTGGGGGGACACACGGGCTTCCCCAGAGGTGTTGGCCTCTCCCCAACTCATGGTCACCCCTCCCCCAGGTCTGGACCTGTTGCCTTGCCCATGGAACCACCTTTCTGGCCCACAGCTCCCACCGCCACTTCCTGTATGGGCTTCTTGAAGAGGACCAGAGAGGGGAGACCTCTGGCTAGGTCCACACCTGGAACCTGGCTGGGAGTGGCATGGATGGCAAGACTGGCCTGTTGGATGTGGAGGGGGCGAATGCAGGCAGCAGGATGCAGTGGGACACTTCCTGAGGCCGGTCAACCTGGGGAGCCTCAGGGACCTGCTGTTTCCTAGCATAGCCATGTGATTACCCTCTGGGTCTGTGTCCTCATCTGTAAAACGGAGACACTGCCACCCTTGCCATGGAGGTTAAGCACTTTAAACATAGGCCCTGGCACTTGGAGCCAAAAAACAAAAAAAATTCAAGAGGTATTTATTCATTGATCTGATAGCCAAAGGGCAGGTGGGATGGGGACTGGGGGACTTGGAGGCTTGGGCGGGACACAGTTTCCAAACCGGAGCTTGAAATAGAGTCTGATGAATGTTAAGTATTTTATTTATTTATTTATTTATTTGAGACAGGGAAAGGGTCTCGCTCTGTGGACCCAGGCTGGAGCGCAATGGCGCGATCTCGGCTCATTGCAACCTCCGACTCCTGGGTTCAAACAATTCTCGTGACTCAGCCCCGGGAGTGACGTGCGCCACCAGGCCCAGCTAATTTTTGTATTTTTAGTAGAGACGGGTTTTGCCATGCCGGCCAGGCTGGTCTCGAACTGCTGGATTCCAGTGATCCGCCTACCTACGCCTCCCAAAGTGCTGGGAATTACAGGCACGAGCCACCACACCTGGCATGATGAAAGTTAAATAAATACTAGTACGCCTCTCATCCAAAGGAGCAGGGGACGGGAATCTGGAAGGCACCAAGTCTCCAAAGCATTCAGAAGACCCCTAGGCCTGGGTCTGGTCCGCACCTATTCGCCGCAGCCTTTCTGTTCCGCCTGTAACCCATTTTTCCAGACAGTAAAACGGAGGTGCGCTACTTTCTCCGTCAGGCACCAGGTCATAAGGAACTCAAGAGTCCGTGCCTCTGAGGCCCAAGTTTTTTGCCGTTTCCTCAGGGGACCCGGCGGCCGCGACTCCCACGCTGCGCGGTTACCGCTCCCTCTCAGCTGACTGCTCCTCCTAGAGGTAGAGACCATACCGACGCAGGCCCTCCCTCCTTGGCCTCACCCCTCCCCGCCAAGCGAAACGACGGGTGGAGGCGGGCACTCGGGGCTCCAGCCCAGGGGCCCCAGAAGCCTCGGAGGAGAGTGGGTGGGGGGAAGCTGTGTGGGCAGGGAGCCCCCTCTGCCTTAGGGAGCGGCTGGGCATCCCTTCGCCCCATTCAAGGGCTGCACTTTATAGACACTCCCTAGGCTGTTTCTAGGCTCCCCCAAGTCCCTCCTCCAACCTCCTTGGGACCCTGGTACCCCAGCCCCAGATCCGCGGAGTGTGGCACGAGGAGGGGCCGGCGGGCCTTTCCCCAGAGTTGAACTACTTGGGCCGGGTGCTGCACCTGGAGGAACCCCCGATTTCCCAGGGACCCAGCAGAGTAGGCGGCTTGGCTCCGCGTTCCGGTGCGGACGCTTGTTTATGAGAAGAATTTCCTCTTTCTTAAAAGGGCAACGATGCGAGTGGGTCCCTCAAGGCGAGAAGGGATGGGACCCGTCTGGCGCGACCTGAGCCAGTGCTGCAGAGGGTACCTGGGCAAGAGGGTCGCCTGCCTCCTTCTCTGGGGTTGGCACTGGAGATGGGTGCCAGCTGAAGATGAATGGGGGGCGTGCAGCGGAGACAGGCATCTCCCAGATCTTTCAGCCTCCTGGAAATGCCTCAGTTGTACCCTCTACACACTCCTCTCATGAATTCACTTGGCATTGAGTGCCAGTCCTTTGCCAGGCCCTGTGTTACAAGTGGGGGAGGGAGGCAAAGTCCCGAATTAAAGGTGCCAGCTCTCAAGGACCCCACACTCCAGTGGCGGGAGACAGCTGTGCAAACAAGTCGCCGTGGCAGAATGCGGTGAAGCGCGCTGCCGGTGAGGCCGGCCAGGGAAGGGGACTGAATTTTGCTGAACACGGTTCGGGGGTGGGGGAAAGTGCCGGCAGGACTGTCCAGCAGGAACAGGGTCAGGAGCGTGGGTGCCCGTGTGCGCACATCTGCCAATACATGAAGCCTTCTGGGGACGTCTTAGATTTTGCGGGGCAGGACTGGGGGGACCGCAGAAGAATGAGCACGTTGATCAAGAAGGCGCGGAGGGCTGGCTGAGGGGCTACCCAGGGCCTGGGCAAAGGGCTGTTAATGAGGTAGCACCAAGGTCAGTCATTTGGAGACTGGAAGGAGTCTGCTTAGGGCTGCCCCCATTCCCATAGTAGCTCTAATCCTCCCAGCCCAAGGTCAGATCTACCCTCCAGGAAGAGGGGTGCAGAGTTGCTCTTCTGGAAGCTCCCTTTAGGCCCCTCAGGGAGGGCGTGATCGCACTTGCCACTCCCCAGGAGCTTGCTGAGCGCACCCCGACTTTACACGCCCTCCCCATCCCCCTGGGTTGGGCTTTTACCAGCCCCATTTGGCAGATGGGGAAGCTGAGGGGCTGGGTTGGAAGAGACGCTTCCTAATCCACAGGTGCCAGACAGGACCCTGCTGAATCCCGTTCCTGCCCCTCCCCGTTTGACTTGCGGCCCCCAAGATTTTATTTTGCCTGGGGTGCGAATCGGTAAAACAGACAAAAATAGAGTGCATACAGCGACCCCCACCTGTAGAGATAGAGGGGTACAGCAGCCGGGTGTAGACAATCCCAATGAGGATACCCGAAGTCCCCCCACCCGCCGCCCCTGGCCACGCAATCCTACTGGTTTCCCGACTCACTCCGTAACTAACTACCCGCCCCGAGGCGCGGGAAGAGAAGTTCAGGGCTCCAAGCAAAAGGCGCAGCTGCCTTGGCCGCCTAGGGAGCCTGGGAGGAGGGGTTAGGTCTCCCTGGGAAAAGACCTGCAAGGGCCAAGGCTTGGAGTGGCTATAGGTGGGAGTGGAGGAGGTGGGGGGATCCTTGAGGAATCCGGTGAGCTCAGGACGGCCCGTCTAGGAATGGTGGGTGGAGATTAAGCCGGCCAGGTTCCAGTCCCCTTCACAGAGGGAGAAAAGGAGGGAGAGGAAGGCGCGTCACCCAGCCCAGGCCAAGGGCGAGGCTACGACTCCACTCAGTCCCTCACCACACGCTTCCTTTTGGGGTCAAGAGGGCCCAGCATCCGGAGATAAGACTGAAGCCCCACCCAGGGGGCCGGACCGCGGGGGAGACCGCTGTCCTGCTCCCAGGCTGGAATCCCGCCTTTCCCCTCGCTTGTAGAGCAAGGGCACGTCGCTTCCTTTCTTCAAGCTCAGTTTCCCCATCTATGAAATGGGATAAGAAGAAGGCCGTTCTAAGGTGGAAATGAGATTAAAAGACGCAGCCAGAACAGGCTGCTGGGACAGCGCCAGCGTTGCGTGGCGATCACGGTGATGAAACGCAATGGTGGCCGCCCCGTGGGCTCCCCAGGAGCCGGAGGAGGGCCGATGGGTCCAGCCTGGGAGGATCAGTCCCCTCCCGCGCCCGCTCCTAGCCTCGGGGCACGAAGCCGCCGCGCCTTCAGGCAGGCACCGCCCCCCTCCCTTCCCCTCCCGGCCCCCGCGCGGGGCCTCCCCTCCCCGGCTCCCCCTCTGCAGGCCCTGGCGGACGTGCGCCGCGTTGCACCCGGCGGCCGGACGGGACAGGACGCGCCCGCCCCGCCCCGCCAAAGAGGCCCCAGGGGCGAGCGGGAGGGGAGGAAGTGCCGAGGCGTGTTTATCGGGCTTGGCGTTATTCTTAATTTTTAAATGGTGAACACAAAATAGTTACGACGAGTGAAAAGGACGTCATAAACCGGGGAAAAGACCGGCCCGCAGACCCACGGCGCGCACCACGAAGGGGCTTCCCGCGTGAAGACGGGGACCTCCGTTCCCAAGTGCCAGCACTGCGCCAGAGGCCGGGTGGGGCGGGCCATGAGAGTCTCTGGTTTGAGGTCCCCACGTTCGGACTTTGGGCCCGCTGCGTGCGGCGTCGTGCTGGGCTCCAGGGACCGGCAGCGAGTCCCGTGACCCCCACCGCACCCCCAGTAGTCACAGGGCGGTCGGCGAGCGCGGGCAGGGGCGGGGGTCTGGGAATGGCCCTGGAGAAGGTGGCATTTCCTCAAGGTCTGTGGGATTTGGCTACGCGAAGGGAACAGCGCGTACTAAACTTCAGGCGGGAACGCGCGGTGGCCCGGGACCTGCGGGTGGACGTGCGGGGAGAGGTCGGCAGGCCGCTTCCCAGGGCCGGGAGTTGGAATTTCACGCCATGCAGACCGGGGGCACCTCGCCCTGGGGCTGCGGGGGGGATCAGCGACCGTCCCATTCAAGAGCGTGTTTCTGAGGTTTGCGCAGATACTTGGAGCCTGCAGAGCCTTCGCTGGCTCACGAGGTCCTTGCGAGGTGACCCCCGCGACCACCAGACAAGAGAGAAGACCCATTTCACAGATGAGGTAGCGCTATCCCCAAGT
This sequence comes from Sapajus apella, assembly GCF_009761245.1. Lineage (NCBI taxonomy): Eukaryota > Metazoa > Chordata > Mammalia > Primates > Cebidae > Sapajus > Sapajus apella. The sequence continues at coordinate 21,228,368 of NW_022436950.1, read as the reverse complement.
CCTCAACGAGGAAACCAAGAAGCGTCTAGTTCAGGTCCTCAGAAAGCGCAGAGGTGGAGCCGCGGAGCACTCGGGCACTCCCCAGCGTGGGCGCTCCGGGCAGGCGGGCCTTGGCCCGGGGCGCTCGGCAGCTTGGAACGGTGGGCCGGGTACCGGGCCTGCCACGCAGCCGCAGAGGCTCAGCCCCGCCGGCGGGCGGCAGGAAGGGAGGCGACGCCCCCTGGAGCGCGGCAGGAACCCGGCCCGGCCCGCCTCCCAGTCCGCCTAGCCACGCCGGTCCCTGAAGTGGTGAAAGCCGCGGCCGAGACCAGGTCACACCGAAGCCATTGCCCTTTTAAGGGGGAGCCTTGAAACGGCGCCCGGGTTCCATGTTTGCATCCGCCTCGCGGGGAGGAAACTCCATGTTGTAACAAAGTTTCCTCCGCGCCCCCTCCCTCCCCCTCCCCCCTAGAACCTGGCTCCCCTCCCCTCCGAAGCTCGCGGGGATCCCTCCCTCCCACCCCTCCCCTCCCCCCCGCGCCCCGATTCCGGCCCCAGCCGGGGGGGAGGCCGGGCGCCCGGGCCAGAGTCCGGCCGGAGCGGAGCGCGCCCGGCCCCATGGACAGCTCGGCCGTCATTACTCAGATCAGCAAGGAGGAGGCTCGGGGCCCATTGCGGGGAAAAGGTACTGGGACTGCGGGGAGGGGGCCGAGGCTGGGGCGCCGTGGGAGGAGAGGAGGGGCCGGGATCTTCCCCGGGGGAGCCGCCCGAAGCTCCCAGCCCGTGAGGGAGCGGGGAGAGAGTTTGAACTCAAAGGAGGCTCAGAGACGCGGGGCGGGGCCTGGCGCCTTTGGGGCGCTCCCGTCCGCTAGAGGTGAGGAAACTGAGGCAAGAGTAGAGAAACTCCTTTGGGGGCTCCCTGGCTGGCATTGCATGGTGCATGGGCGTCCCCCCCCATTGGCGCCAATGGGGCTGGGAGATTGGGGGGCTGAGGAGGGCGCCCATGGGCCATCCGCTGAGACTCCGCCCCCCCCCCCCCCCCCAGGCTGTGGTCCGGTAGGGTCTTGGGAGGGGTTGCCGAGGTGACAGCGGGCTGGGGAGGCTTGAAGGGATCTTCCGCCAACACACAGCCACGTTCCCACAAACTTCGCGTCACGCGTGGTGGCGCCGAGCCCCTCGGAGGCACAGAGGACGGCCAGAACTTCCAACAGTCGCCTGGCGCCCGCGGGGAGTCTTGTGCCTAGGGGGCACGCACCACCCCGCGAAGGCTGCGCCTCCGGGTGGCTGGACCGGGGTGGGGGTCTGCCCCTCTTCTTCCCTGTGTGGACCTCAGGACCTGGGCGCTGCCCCCAGGTCTGCCCACCCCCACCTGGGCCTGGCTGCCTCGGAGCAGGGGGCAAGGTGGAAAAGCTAGTTGCAGAGGGCTGGAGGGGGTGGGGTGGGGTGGGTGAGGTGTCTGTCAATCAGGCAGCCGTTGCCGGGCTCCAGGTCGGAGGTCGGCGGAGCGGGGCAAACAGATGGCCGCTGGACACTGGACCCAGACCGCGGGTCTGCACCCCTGACTCTGGGTCCGGCCGCAGTGAGGACTTTGTCCCACAGGGGTGGAGAGGATAGAGGGAGGGGCAGGGGTGGACAACTGTCCTAAGCCCCAGGCCCTGACTCTTCTGAGCCGGAGTGCTCAGGTAAGGTGGGGTCATGATCATCAGCAGTCATGGAGACTGTGAGAGGCAGGGAAAGCGCACCCCAGGATCCCCTTCTCCAGGCAGCCACTCCCTATGTGGGCGGGCGCCTTAATACCGCTAGACCTACTTGTGGGGAGCTGCAGGAGCCTTGGAGCAGACTGTGGGGCCCCTGGCAGGGGCATTTCAGGAAGAGTCAGGAGCCGCCTTAGTGTGTCTCCCTTAATGAAGTGGCCACGGCCAGATCCTCCCAGCTCAGGGGTTCATGCCTGGGCACACATGCAGCATTCTGCACGCCAGTGTGCACCCAGCCCTCAACTTGGGCCTCATTATTTCAGGTGACCAGAGGTCAGCAGCTTCCCAGAAGCCCCGAAGCCGGGGCATCCTCCACTCACTGTTCTGCTGCGTCTGCCGGGACGATGGGGAGGCCCTGCCTGCCCACAGCGGGTCGCCTCTGCTTGTGGAGGAGAATGGTGCCATCCCCAAGGTGTGTGGGGGCCAGGTGGGGCTTCAGGGCTTTAGGGGAAGGGGTTCCTGACTGAGCTTTTCAGGACACACTTATGGACCCTGACAGGTCCAGAGCGGGAGGGTGTCAGCCTCCCCTGCCAGGCTCTGCCCACTATGGGGAAACTGAATTCTCCCTCATAGGTGGAAGCTTTTCTCTACCTTGGTTTTCAGAGAGGGCTCAGCCGGGTGGCCTATCCAAGCCGGAGCTGGCAGGGGCAAAGCTGGGAAGCAGGTGGTATCTGCCCTGGGCTCCAGGGCTCCTCTAGAGAGGGCAGGAGGAAGGATGGGGCCTGGAGAGAGGCCCCCCAGCCAGCCCCACCCTCCCCACAGCAGACCCCAGTCCAGTACCTGCTCCCTGAGGCCAAGGCCCAGGACTCAGACAAGATCTGCGTGGTCATCGACCTGGATGAGACCCTGGTGCACAGCTCCTTCAAGGTGGGCCCTGCTCAACAGCCCTGAGTCTGGGTCTTGGCGGGGGTCCCCCACCCTGGCCTGGGAGGGAGGTGTATGCTGGGCCCCGCCCCCTGGGGCTACCCCCTCCAACTCCAGCAGCTCTTTTCCCCCTACAGCCAGTGAACAACGCCGACTTCATCATCCCTGTGGAGATTGATGGGGTGGTCCACCAGGTGAGGGCCAGGGGGAGGCAGTGGTGGGCTTGGCCTCTGCCTTCCAGACCCCAGGCTATTCCCACCAATCCGGAGCGCCTTGGATGGGAATTGCATAGACGTGGAATGTCAAAGGCCCAGAGAGGGTGTGAGGCTTGCCTCAAAGGCACACAGAACCACAGGGGCTTGGGCTGACTCCAGGCTGCAGCGTGGGCTCCTCTTCTAGGCCCCCCGTTCTGTGCCCCCTCGCCCCACCCTGCCCGGGACCCAGTTCAAGTAATTCAGGATAGGTTGTGTGCTGTCCAGCCTGTTCTCCATTACTTGGCTCGGGGACCGGTGCACTGCAGCCTTGGGGTGAGGGGGCTGCCCCTGACTTCTGCACTGGGCTGAGGCTGAGGCAGGGGAAGGGACTGGGAATTAGTGACTTCATGAGGTAGGACTGGCCAGTGGAGTGGAAGTTTTGATCGTTTTCTGGGAGGGGGGGTGGTTTCCCCAGAAGTGGTCAGGGTGGCTGGCCAAGTGGAGCCTGCAGGCCCAGCCGCCTTCCTGTGCGCCTCTGCCTCCCCAGCCCATGCCCTCCCAACCCTCCGCTGCCCCTCCCCTGCCCCACTGGCCCGCAGCCTCCTCACTGGCTTGCCCCCCAGGTCTACGTGCTGAAGCGGCCTCACGTGGATGAGTTCCTGCAGCGAATGGGCGAGCTCTTCGAATGTGTGCTGTTCACTGCCAGCCTCGCCAAGGTGAGCCCCACAGAGGTCCTGGGGTAACCCTGCCCTCCCACCCGCCTCCGGCATGCAGCCCAATGAGCCTGCAGGCTCCAGGATGACCTGCCTCTTGCTCCCAGTATGCAGACCCAGTAGCTGACCTGCTGGACAAGTGGGGGGCCTTCCGCGCCCGGCTGTTTCGAGAGTCCTGTGTCTTCCACCGGGGGAACTACGTGAAGGACCTGAGCCGGCTGGGCAGAGACCTGCGGCGGGTACTCATCCTGGACAACTCGCCCGCCTCCTACGTCTTCCATCCGGACAACGCCGTGAGTGTGGGCTGGCCTGGGACAGGAGCTGAGACCCAGGAAGGGAAGCAGGCCACCTTGGCCTCCTGGATCCCCAGTTGGCTGGTGTCGGGGGGCAGGTGCCCTCCCCGTCCTTCCTGCATTCAGTTGCCTGAGCCTGCCACCCACTTCCCTCGTCTACCTGCCCTGTAGCCACGAGGTCCATTCCAGTCACGCACAGCAGAGTGTCTGCCAGGCACAGGGGCCTCCACAGGGCAGTGAAGTTTGGAAAGTTTCAGCCTTTCAAGCTGCCAGTTGTGACCTACTGACGGCCCACAGAATGAATTTAGTGGGTCCTGATCGGGAATTTTAACAGAATGAAATAGAGTAGAAAATACCCGGTGGGGTGTAGTGGCTTATACCTGTAATCGTAGCTCTTTGGAAAGCTGAGATGACGGGGTAAGCTGAGCCCAGCAGTTCAAGACCAGCCTCGGCAACATGGTAAAACCTTGTTTCTACAAAAAAAACAGAAAAACTAGCCAGGCGCAGTGGTGCATGCCTGGAGTCCCAGCTATGCAGAAGGCTGAGGTGGGAGTATCACTTAAGCCTGGAGGCAGAGGTTGCGGTGAGCCAAGATTGCGCCAATGCGCTCCAGCCTGGGCAACAGAGCGAGACCTTGCCTCAAAAAAAAAGAAAGTAATGGAGTGCTTTGCACAGTTAGGGTTAAGAGGCTTGAAGCTTTTGCATTGTTATGTTATAAATGTGTTTTCCTGGGGGTTGCTGTCAAAAAAGTTTGGAATTTGTGGGGGAGGGGTTTTCAGAATCTGCATGGCGTGAGTCATGGCTACATAGGGCTTGCCTGGAAATTCTGCACCCAGGACCACCTGCCCTCCGCTCACCTTCCTACGCCCACTTCCCCAGGTACCGGTGGCATCGTGGTTTGACAACATGAGTGACACAGAGCTCCACGACCTCCTTCCTTTCTTTGAGCAACTCAGCCGCGTGGACGACGTATACTCAGTGCTCAGGCAGCCTCGGCCAGGGAGCTAGTGAGGGTGATGGGGCCAGGACCTGCCCCTGACCGACGACACCCACACCTCCTACCAGGACGACTGCCCAGGCCTTTGTTAGGAAAACCCATGGGCCGCCGCCACACTCAGTGCCATGGGGAAGTGGGTGTCTCCCCCACTAGCCCCGCCAGGTGGCATAGGGACAGCAGGCTGCACTGAGGACCATGAGCCGGGGGCCCCCTGTCAGTGCCTTTGAACCTCCTCCCCCCTTCTCAGGGGACCTCGGGGGCCCTGCCTGCTGCTCCCTTTTTCTGTCTCCTTTGTCCATGCTGCCATGCTTCTCTGCTGCCAAATTGGGCCCCTTGGCCCCTTCCAGTTCTGCTTCCTGGGGGCAGGGTTACTGCCTTGGGCCCCCAGTCTGGGAACGGTGGACATCAAGTGCCTTGCATAGAGCTCCTTCTTCCCCACCCAGCTTTCCCAGGAGCACAGCTCTAGGCTGGGAGGGGAGAACCAGTGCCTCCCCCTGCCCCACCTCCTCCCTTGGGAGAGGGCCCCCACCAACCTCTGCCTTTGCTTGGGAGGGAGGAGAGGTCTGTTAGCACTGGGAAAGGAAGCGGGAGTCTGTCCTTCAGGACCCAGAGGGCAGCTTCTCCAGGGCTGACAGCTGAGGGCTGCTCCCCGAATCACCCAAGCTACCACCTCAGACTCAGCCTTAACCAGCCCTGGGGCTTGGCTCCCCCAGCTCCTGAGTGTGGGAGGCAAGACCCTCTTGTGGTGCCATATAAATATGTATATGTGTATATAGAATTTTAGGGGAGGGAGAGAGGGAAGGGTCAGGGTAGAGACACCCCTCCCTTGCCCCTTTCCTGGGCCCAGAAGTTGGGGGGAGGGAGGGAAAGGATTTTTACGTTTTTTAAACTGCTATTTTCTGAATGGAACAAGCTGGGCCAAGGAGCTCCAGGCCCTGTCCTCTGCCTCTCACACCCCTTTGCTCCGTTCATTCATTCAAAAAAACATTTCTTGAGCACCTTCTGTGCCCAGCATATGCTAGGCCCACCAGCTAAGTGTGTGTGTGGGGTCTCTATGCCAGCTCATCAGTGCCTCCTCACCCACCCAACTTCACTGGTGCCTTTGGGGGATCTGTAGGAGGTGGGATCTTTTGTGGGGTTTGGGGATCTCCAGGAAGCCCGGCCAAGCTGTCCCCCTCCCCTGTGCCAACCCATCCTCTACAGCCCCCTGCCTGATCCCCTGCTGGCTGGGGGCCGCTGCGGGGATATCCTGCCTTCCAGCTCCGTTTCTGAAGCCCCTCCTAACAAGGCGATTCCGGAGGTCGAGGCCTTGGGCTCTCCCCGAGGTCTAAAGGTTAAGGGGACCCACATACCAGTGCCAAGGGGGATGTCAAGTGGTGGTTTCGTGGTGCCTCCCTCCCGTAGAGTTGGGGGGCCAATACGGTTGGTCTGCGTCAGGTGGCTTTCCCATTTAAGTGCCTTCTCTGTGGCTGAGCGCCCTAGTGTGATGAGAACTAAAGAGAAAGCCAGACCCCCATCCTGCTTCTGTGGTTATTGCGGGGGGCTTGGCAAGTGATGTGTGCTTCGCACCTGCGGCTGCTGCGATGCCCCTCTTCAGCACACCTGGAGGGGCTGGTGGTGGAGGAAGGAGCTGCCCGGGTCTCCGGACGCTTCAGGTGGGAATGGGTAGCGTCACAGCGCAAAATCTGAGCCTCCAGGCTGTGGAGATGTGCCATCTTGGCAGGACTAATTAAAATGCCTGGACACGGTCGACGGGATACTGCTAGCTGCAAAGCAGAACGAAGGCCTAGGGTAGGGGCAGCTCTGGAATGCGGCGGGGAGGCGTGGCCTCTGCCCCAGAGCGGAAGGGGCGGGGCTCGGGGTGGAGGCCGCCGCGGCAGAACTTGGCTCTGGTGCGGGGGTCTGCCGCGGGGTCTGCCGCGGGGCCTGGGTGGGGCAGGCGCCGGGGCTCGGCCCACCCCGCCCCTTGCGGCCTCTGAGCCGCCATTGGCCTCACCTCGCCCCGCTTTCCGCCCCGCCCCGCGTCCCGGCGGCACTTCCTTTGCAAAACCGCGCGGTCCCCGGCCTGGGCAGGAAATGCCCTCCCGCCCTTCCCGCCGGCCTTCGCCTGCTCCCCACGCCGGCCGCTAGAGGCCTCCCTGTCCTCGCGGACGCTGGGGCTCCCCGGGGACTGGAAAGATGGGGCCCTCCTCACTCACCCGTGGGGGTGGGGCTTTTAGGGAGACCCCACCGCACACACCCAGAGAAGAAAGGGAAATGCGTCGCTCAAGGGTTGGTGCCTGCGCCCCAGCTCCACCTCCCCATCCCGCCTGCTCAACACCTTACCTCGTGAATCCAGCCCCCACGCTGCCTCTTGGTGCTCCGGACGCTGATCGGCCCCCAAGTCTGTGATCAGCGCTGTGTGAAACCGCCCTTTGTCCTCCTTCAACTACGTTTCTCTGGTAGAAAAAATTCAAGAAGCACCCACCTGGAGAAACCGAGAGTACCCTAGTCTCAGTTTCGGCCCGGGCTGGACCACAAGAGCCCTTGGCTAGATAAATACCCAGTCCTCTCCGGTCTCTGCCCTCATCCTCCTCATCCTCGGGTTCTGCTCTTACTTCCTGCTCTCCATGCAAACACTGATCTTCCCAGATTTGCATCCCAGAGGCCAGATACATACGCAAAGTAGCTCCAGACTGTTGGGACCACAGTGAGGCTTCCCCACTACCACCACCTACGCATCCTCTACCCACATGAAGTTCAAGTCAACCACATGTATCGGATGCGTACTGTGTGCAAGGCACCGTGCCAGGACCAGGCTGTGCCTCTGCTCTCAGGGAACTCACACCCTAGGATGGATAGAAGGAAACGTGAACAGTTGATCACTGCAATTCTGCAAATGCAGCACGGGAGAAAGTGGAAGTTGGGTGAGGGCAGGGGACACCCAGCCCTGCCTGGCAGCCATGGAGGACTGGAAAACACTCCCTGCAGGAATGAGGATAACAGGAGTTTGGAAAGGAGGAAATGAGGCAGCAGAATGCCGGAGTGGGTAGATTATGCAGATCTATGTCCAGACCAAGGGAGTGGCCTTGGCGTGTTTTTTATTTTATTTTATTTTATTTTATTTGAGATGGCGTCTGTGTTGCTCAGGCTGAAGTACAGTGACGCGATCTCGGCTCACCACAACTTCCACCTCCCGGGTTCAAGTGATTTGCCTACCTCAGCCTCCCAAGTAGTAGCTGGAACAAGAGGTGTGCACCAGCATGCCCGGCTAAATTTTGTATTTTTAGTTGAGACGGGGTTTCGTTATGTTGGCCAGGCTGTTCTCCAACTCCTGACCTCATGATCTGCCCACCTCGGCTTCCCAAAGTGCTGGGATTACAGGCGTGAGCCACCGCGCCCAGCGGTTTTTCGTTTTCTTTTTAGATGAGGTCTCTGTCTTCCAGGCTGGCATGCAAAGGCATGATCATGGCTCCCTGCAACCTTGACCTCCTGGGCTCAAGCCATCCTCCCACTTCAGCCTGTAGGAGTATCTGGGACTACAGGCGTGCACCAGCATGCCTGGCTAATTTATTTATTTATTTATTTTTTGTAGAGACCGGCTTTTTGTTTGTTTGTTTGTTTTTTTAAGACGGGGTTTCACCATGTTGGTCAGGCTGGTCTCGATCTCTTGACCTTGTGACCTGCCTGCCTCCGCCTCCCAAAGTGCTGGGATTACAGGTGTGAGCCACCGCGTCCAGCTGGAAACAATTTTTAAGAACATGTTCACCAAAAGATTCTTTCGGCTAAATTAAAAGGCAAGCAAGAAACTAGAGAAAAATATCTCATAAATGACGGGCAAGTTACCAGCCTTAAGACATTAACTATATAAACAATCCCAACAAATTAATTGAAAGCACACAAAGGACAACATAGCCAATAAATAGATTTTTAAATGGTCTCTCTCACTGGTAATCCAAGAAACATAAACTGTTTCCTTTTTTGTCAATCAAACTGATAGAGTTCTCCATTAAGACTGTAGCAGAGCACTGGGGAGAGATGGAGACTCAGGCACTCACGCATTGCAGGTGGGACTATCCGTTAAGGCAGCTTTTCTGAAAGGCAGTTTGCCTATTCACGTCTTTGACTCAACGACCTCACTTTTTGGATTTTATCCCAAAGAGATAGTGGCATAATCTAATGGCAAATATTTAGCAATGAGAATATTTACCACAGCATTCTTTGTTGTATCAAATAATTGGATAAAATTTGGAAGTACAATAATAAGCTATTGGTTACATAAACTGTGCTGTCTAATGAATTACTATAAAACAACTGAAAAGTCGCCGGGCGCGGTGGCTCACACCTGCAATCCCAGCACTTCGGGAGGCCAAGGCAGGATTGCTTGGGCCCAGGCATTTGAGAGCAGCCTGGGCAATATGGCGGAAACTCCATGTCTACCAAACAATGACAACAAAATTAGCCACACATGGTGGCATGTGCCTGTGGTCCCAGCTACTCGGGAGATTGAGGTGGGAGAATGACTGAGCCCAGGGAGGTCGAGGCTGCAGTGAGCCATAATTACAACAGTGCACTCCAGCTTGGGCACCACAGCAAGACCCTGTCTCCAAAAAAAAAAAAGAAAGAAAGAAATTGCAAAACAAGATATATCATATGACAGTTAAAAATATATGCATACAGGCCGGGCATGGGGCTCACACCTGTAATCCCAGCGCTTTGGGAGGCTGAGGCAGGCAGATTGCCTGAGCTCACGGTTTCGAGACCAGCCTGGCCAACATCGCAAAGCCCCATCTCTACTAAAAATATGAAATTTAGCCGGGGGTACTGGCATGTGCCTGTAATCCCAGCTACTTGGTAGGCTGAGGCAGGAGAATTGCTTGAACTTGGGAGGCGGAGGTTGCAGTGAGCCAAGATGGCACCACTGCAATCCAGCCTGAGTGACAGAGAGAGACTATGTCTCCAAAAAAAGAAAAAAGGGCCAGGCGCGGTGGCGCGTGCCTGTAGTCCCAGCTACTCAGGAGGCTGAGGCGGGAATATTGCTTGAGCCCAGGAGTTATGGGCTGTAGTGCGCTATGCCGACCGGGTGTCTGCACTAAGTTCAGCACCAATATGGTGACCTCCTGGGAGCGGGGGACCACCGGGTTGCCTAAGGAGGGGTGAACCGGCCCAGGTAGGAAATGGAGCAGGTCAAAACTCCCGTGCTGATCAGTAGTGGGATTGCAACTGTGAATAGCCACTGCACGCCAGCCTGGGCAACATAGTGAGACCCCATCTCTTAAAAAAAAAAAAAAAAAAGAAAGAAAGAAAGAAAAGAAAAAGCAAAAAGGACCGGGCACGGTGGCTCATGCCTGTAATCCCAGCACTTTGGGAAGCTAAGGCTAGCAGATCACTTGAGGTCAGGAGTTCGAGACCATCCTGGCTAACATAGTGAAACCCCATCTCCACTAAAAATACAAAAATTAGCTGGGTGTGGTTGTGGGTGCCTGTAATCCCAGCTACTCCAGAAGCTGAGGCAGGAGAATCACTTGAACCCAGGAGGCGGAGGTTGCAATGAGCCCGGATTGTGCCACTGAATTCCAGAATTCCAGCCTGGGTAACAGTTAAAAAAAATAATAATTAATGCCGGGCGCGGTGGCTCAAGCCTGTAATCCCAGCACTTTGGGAGGCCGAGGCGGGTGGATCACAAGGTCAAGAGATCGAGACCATCCTGGTCAGCATGGTGAAACCCCGTCTCTACTAAAAATACAAAAAATTAGCTGGGCATGGTGGTGTGTGCCTGTAATCCCAGCTACTCAGGAGGCTGAGGCAGGAGAATTGCCTGAACCCAGGAGGTGGAGGTTGCAGTGAGCCGAGATCGCGCCATTGCACTCCAGCCTGGGTAACAAGAGCGAAACTCCGTCTCAAAAAAAAAAAAATAATAATAATAA
>NW_022436950.1:21212074-21217268 GCF_009761245.1 Sapajus apella | reverse complement strand
TTTTTTTTTTTTTTTGAGATGGAGTCTCACTCTGTTTCTTGGGCTGAAGTGCAGTGGTGTGATCTCAGCTCACCACAACCTCTACCTCCCGGGTTCAGGTGATTCTCCTGCCTCAGCCTCTGGAGTAGCTGAGACGACAGGCGTGAGCCACCATATCTGGCTAATTTTTGTATTTTTAGTAGAGACGAGGTTTCACTATGATGACCAGGCTGGTCTTGAACTCCTAACCTCGTGATCCACCCACCTCAGCTAGCATTACAGGAGTGAGCAGCCATACCTGGTCTATTTTTATTTTCCTATTTAATATATGTTTGTATTTTTTGAGACAGAGCCTCGCTTCATCACCCAGGCTGGAGGGCAGTGGTGCCATTTTCGCTCACTGCAAACTCCGTCCCCCAGTTTCAAGTGATTCTCTTGTCTCAGCCTCCCTAGTAGGGGGATTACAGACATGTGCCACCACACGCAGCAATATTTTTAAAAAACAAATAGCTAGGTGAGGTGGCTCACACCTGTAATCCCAGCACTTTGGGAGCCTGAGGCTGGTGGATCACTTGAGGTCAGGAGTTCAAGACCAGCCTGTCCAATGTGATGAAACCTGGTCTCTACTAAAACAAAAATTAGCTGGGCATGATGGCACATGCCTGTAGTCCCAGCTACTCTGGAGGCTGAGACAGGAGAATCACTTGAACCCAGGAGGCAGAGGTTGCAGTGAGCCAAGATCGCACCACTCTAGCGTGGCAAGAGATCGAGACTCTGTCTAAAAAAAAAATAAAAAAAAAAAAAAAATATATATATATATATATATATATATATATATGGCACCTCCAGTGTTTACTCCTTTTTCCAGACTACACGAGTGTGTGCACACACATATACCACACACACGCCCACATGTGCACACACACACATCAGTCTCCCTTTATCCACCACTTCAGATACCCCATAGTCAACCAAGGTCTTAAAATACTACATGGAAAATTCTGGAAATAAACCATTCATAAGTTTTAAGTTGCACAGTATTCAAGTGCTGTGATGGGATCTCCCGCCACCCCGCTCCACCCCACCCAAAACGTGAGTCGTCTTTTTGTCCAGTACCTCCACACGGTGCACGCTCCCTGATGGGCATTTAGCGCTGTCTTGGCTATGGAAGCCACTGTTGAGGCATTGCGGGGCTTGTGTTCAAAGTAACCGTTATTGGGCTGGGCTTGGTGGCTCACGCCTGTAATCCCAGCACTTTGGGAGGCCTAGGCGGGCAGATCACTTGAGGTTAGGAGTTTGAGACCAGCCTGGTCAACATGGTGAAACCCTGTCTCTAATAAAAATACAAACAAAGGGGTGGGCGGATTTAAAAAAAAAAATGTGCTGGGTATGGTGGTGTGTGCTTGTAGTCCCAGCTATTTGGGAGGCTAAGATGGGAGAATCACTTGAACCCCGGAGGCAGAGGTTGCAGTGATCAAGATCGTGGCATTGCATTCGAGCCTGGGTGAGAGAGTAAGACTTCGTCTCAAAAAAAAAACCAAAAACAAAGTAACCAGTATTTTATTTTGCTCACCTTCAACTGTCTTGATCGAGTTATACATTATTTTATTTTATTTTTTAATTTTAGAGATGGGGTCTCGCTATGTTGCCCAGGATGGAGTGCAGTGGCTATTCACAGGCGCGATCCCACTACTGATCAGCATGGGAGTTTTGACCTGCTCCATTTCTGACCTCGGCCAGTTCACCCCTCCTTAGGCAACCGGGTGGTCCCCCGCTCCTGGGAGGTCGCCATATTGATGCCGAACTTAGTGCAGACACCCAATCGGCATAGCGCGCTACAGCCCATAACTCCTGGGCTCAAGCCATCCTCCCACCTCAGCCTCCCGAGTAGCTGAGACTACAGGCACGGGCCACCACGCCCGGCAATAAGCATTATTTTAATTAATAATGCAAGAGTAGTGATGCTGGGAATTTGGATGTGCCAAAAAGAAGCCATAAAGTGTTTCAAGTGAAAAGGTAATAGTTCTCAATAAGGAAAGAAAAAAAATTATTATATGCTGAGGTTGCTAAGATCTATGATAAGAATTCATCTTCAGACTGGGCACGGTGGCTCACGCCTATAATCCCAGCACTTTGGGAGGCCAAGGATCACGAGGTCAGGAGATCGAGACCTTCCTAGCTAACACAGTGAAGCCCCATCTCTACTAAAAATACAAAAATTTAGCTGGGCATGGTGGCACACCCCTGTAGTCCCAGCTACTCCAGAGGCTGAGGCTGCAGTGAGCCAAGATCACGTCATGGCACTCCAGCCTGGGTGACAGAACAAGACTCCATCTCAGGAAAAAAAAAGAATCCTCTGTTCATGAAATAATGAGGAAGGAAAAAGAAATTTTGCTGTTGCATCTCAAACTCCAAAAGTACGGCCACAGTACAGGATAAGAGCTTAGTGAAAATGGAAAGAGCTTAAATCTGTGGTTGGAAGACGTGAACAGAAATGTGCTCCAGCTGACGGCAGCCAGGTTTGGTACTATCTGAGGTTTTAAGGCATCCTCTGCGGGTCTTAGAATGTATCCCCTCTTGGATAAGCGGGAACTACTGTACATTTGGTCTCCAGAACTCTTGGGAGGCTGTGATCAGGAGGAGAGGGTCTGCCCTCACCCAGTCCCTTCATCTCACCCTGGTAAGGAACAGGCTTTGGAGGTGACTAGAGAATTTCTGCAGCTTGGGAGGCAGCTACCCAAGGTGCTGACTTTGCGCGTGGAGCGGGTCTCTCAGCGAGATCCACGCCAGAGATGGCTGCACTCCTTTCCTGCCTGAGTGAGATGGATCCCCTAGAGTCAGGGGTCAGACATGGAAACTTTGGCTTCTGGGAGAAAGTAGCAGAGCAGAGTTCAAAGGCACTGGTTTATGGCGTCTCATAAAACTCTGGGTGGTGCCAGTGCCCCTGGGGGTGGAGAGGAAGAGCAGTTGTGCCCACTAGGGCCCTTGCTAAGTGAGGATCATGCTGAGAAGAGACCTCTTATCTGTTCTGGGGGTACCCCAAGTATAAGCCCCTGCATCCCTGGGTTTGGGTCTCCTGGAATCCCAGGGTCCTGCCTCTCCTTCTCCATGAACCATTCGCCCCAGGGAAGGTGGGAGGACAGCAGAGCCTCCTTCTCTTGGTTGGTAGGAGGAAAGGTTCAGGCGCCCCTACCTGGACAGTGCTGTCTGCCCGTGGTGAGATGCTGAGCCCTGGGCAGAAAAGCACTGCATCCTTTGCTCTCTCAGAAGCCAAGGATGGGGCTGGGAGCGGTGGCTCACGCCTGTGATCCCAGCACTTTGGGAGGCGAGCAGGTGGATCATTTGAGGTCAGGAGTTCAAGACCAGCCTGGCCAACCTGGTGAAACCCTGTCTCTACTAAAAATATAAAAATTAGCCGGGCATGGTAGCACATGTCTGTGATCCAGCTGTTCGGGAAGCTGAGGCAGGAGAATCACTTGAACTTGGGAGATGGAGGTTGCAGTGAGTCACAATCGTGACACTGCACTCCAGCCTGGATGACAGAGTGAGACTCCATCTCAAAAAAAAAAAAAAAAAGCCAAGGGTGGGGCACATCAGCTCTGGTTGTCAGGCTGTCGCTGGGCTCTGGGCTCCCAGGGACCTGGCAGCACCTGCCTCCCCACCCCCTCACTTCTCTGGGGCCCTGTCTTCCCTTATATGGCGAAGGCAGTTCCTAGAGGAGGGGGGGTGGGGACAAAGGTCGCTCTTCTGCAGCCAGCTTGCCACAACTCCCTGAGATCTCCCAGGTGGCAGCTGCCTCCCCAAGACAGGTAAGGCAACCTGGTGGGGACACATGGAGGCTATAGGTGGTGTGAGGGGACTGAGTCCCCTGCTTTTCTCAGGCAACCTGGCGCCTCCCAAAGCACTGTGGTGCGGGCTCCAGGGGAAGGCTTGGCACTCTGGATAGTGTGAGAAGGGCTGGCCTGGTCTGTCTGCCCTGGGCCTCCAAGGAGAGACTTTTGCAGGCCCTGCTGGAGACAATGGCTCTCTCAGTCTCGGGCTGGCGGCTAGCCCCATCCCACTTGGGTGTCACCATCCCAATTGCCCTGGAATTTCTAGAGTTAAAATCAGGACAGTCCTGGGCAGACCGAGACTAGTTGGTCTCCCTGACCTCACTCCCTGAGCCCCCTCCCCACCAGCTCCTCTCTTTGCCCATTTCTTCTTCATCTGAAGTGTTTTTTCCTATGTGTCACCATGCCTCTGACACTCGTGGGCCTTCAGGGCCCCGCCTCCTGGCTCCTAGCATATGAGCAACAGCCACCAGGAATTGAATGGAGGTGGCAGGGCCTTAGGTCCTGGGCCATGCTGGGCCACCCTACCATGCACCTCTGCCCCATCTCTCTCCACCCACAGCTGCCCCATTGGTTTCCCTGCCACAATCCCCCGCTTCTGCAGAACTAGGGCTGGGAGCTAGGTGCAGACCAAGCTCTGGACACACTGGCTACTGTCTTCTTGGGACATCATCTAATGGGGCCTCCTGCAGGCCACTGAGAGGCAGAGCCTGTAGGCTGGAGGTTCTGGGCGGGTGTCCATTCCCTCTGCTATCAGGGCAAGGGGCCGGGAAGCAGGAGGATGGCCTTTGTCTGAGAGGTGGGACTTCACCCCCACAGCCCCACCACATTCCCATCCAGCTCAGAGCTGCATGACTGGGAAGTGGGAGCCGCGGCAGCACCCCACCTGCCACAGAGCCGCACCTCGAGTATAACAGGGCGCAGATAAGAAAGGCAAGGTGGGCCGGGCGCAGGGGCTCACGTGGGTAATCCCAGCACTTTGGGAGGCCAAGGTGGATGGATCACTTGACGTCCAGAGTTCAAGATCAGCCTGACCAACATGGTGAAACCCGGTTTTTACTAAAAATCCTAATTAGCCAGGCATGGTAGTGCATGCCTGTAATCCCAGCTACTTGGGAGACTGAGGCAGGAGAATTGCTTGAACTGAGAGGTGGAGGTTGCAGTGAGCTGAGATTGCACCATTGCAGTCCAGGCTGGGCAACAGAGTGAGACTGTGTCAAAAAAAACAAAGAGAGGAAGAAAGGAAGGAAGGAAGGAGGGAGGGAGGGAAGGAAGGAAGGAGGGAGGGAGGGAAGGAAGGAAGGAGGGAGGGAAGGAAGGAAGGAGGGAGGGAGGGAGGGAAGGAAGGAAGGAAGGAAGGAAGGAAGGAAGGAAGGAAGGAAGGA
>NW_022436950.1:21197136-21212064 GCF_009761245.1 Sapajus apella | reverse complement strand
GGAAGGAAGGAAGGAAGGAAGGAAGGAAGGAAGGAAGGAAGGAAGGAAGGAAGGAAGGAAGGAAGAGGGCAGGAGCCCAAACCCCTCCAAGGCCTTGAGAGGGTCCTCCTTCCATCCCACAGTTCAGCCTTTCAGCATCGTGAATATTTGTTGAGCACCTACTACGTGCTAGGAGCCGGGGGCTACAAAGACAAATATATTTATGTCTTGGAGCTCAGAGACCTCAGACTTACAATCAGGTTCTTTCATCACCATGTGGTCAGGAGACCAAGAGTGGGGACAGTCCAAGATGACGAGGGGATTCTGCCTGAGGATTCTGGGAAGGTCTCCTGGGAGAAATGAGACCTAAATTGAGTCTAGAAGAGCATGTTAGTGTTACGCAAGAGAAGAAAGGTGGGGAGAGCTCTCCGGGTGGGAGCAGTGAGAGCAGGCGTGGGGTGAGAGGCAGCATGGGGGAGGGGCCCGCCAGCAGTGTGGCATTTCTCGAGGGCAGAGTGCCAGCAGAGAGGGGCCAGGGGGCTGTGTGTATCAGGGAGACTCAAGGGAGTTTAGGTGAACAGAAGGGCAGGATGGGGAGGAGTCCAGGATGCTGCACAGATGGTTGGCTTTGGGGTCTTGGCGTGACGGTGCCCTTCCCGGTCTGGGGACATAGAAGAGAAAGTACCAGGAGTGGGGGAAGCCAGTGAGTTGAAGCTGAGGGAGAAGACAGCTGAAATCCAAACCAGGGCCCATGGTGGCAGGGCTGGGGGCGGTGCAGGGAAGACAGGGGAAGTAAGGAGGGGGCCCTGCCAAGGGGTGGAGGAGAGGCGTCTGCTCTAAGCAACACGGGTAGAGGGCAGGAGCAGCTGGAGGGTATACAGCCGGTAGGGGGGCCACGTCTCAGAGCTCCCACTCCTTTGGCCTGTGGGGACTGGTCCCAATCCTGATTTCTCTCCAAGGAGGGGGAGCACTGGTTTTTTCAAGTCCCTGCTCACCCGAATGCCCTCTGATGAGCAAGAAGTGCCTCCTCATGTCCACCCTCTATTCCTCTTGCTGCCAGTTACCCCTAGAATCAGCATGTTCCTGGGTGGGACTTTAGAGATCATCGATTTAGTTGACCCCCTAAGTTGACCCCCTCAGCTCATAGATGAAGAAGGGAAATGCACGTTCATGCAGCTAGTGACTGTCAAAGAAAAAGGGGGATGGGGCCAAACACAGTGGCTCACGCCTGCAATCCCAGAAGTTTGGGAGGCTAAAGCGGGAAGATCACCTGAGGTCAGGAGTTCGAGACCAGCCTGGCTAACATGGTAAAATCCTGTCTCTACTAAAAATACAAAAATTAGCTGGACATGGTGGCGCACACCTGTAACCTCAGCTACTTGGCAGGCCGAGGCAGGAGAATGGCTTGAACCTGGAAGACAGAGCTTTCAGTGAGCTAAGATTGTGCCACTGCACTTCAGTCTCAGCAGTAAGAGCTAAACTCCATCTCAAAATAAATAAATCAATAAAAGGGGGGACGGAGACAAAGGAGATGATAGAAATGAAACAGAAAACATTCCCCTCCTTTGTACCCAACTGGTTCTGCTGGACCAGGAATCCTGGGAGCCCTGGGGACTTGGCGAGTTGAAAAATACCTGATGGAGGAGGCCATGGTTGCCTGATGGAGGAGGCCATAGCCGACAGGCCATCAGACAAGACCCAGGCCCAAGGGGCTCCTACATATACACAGCAAGCTGCTGCTGATCGGTGGAGGAGGCTCTGATCAGAGACTGGGCAGGGCCTTGCCTCAAACTCCAGAATGCCAGGGAAGCAGCGGCCACCCCTCAGGGCTCAGAAAAGGGAGGTTCCAAGTACTAAAAGGCCAAGTCACTAAGAGGTGACTCAGAGTCAAGGTGCAAGGAGAGATTAGATAGTGAGATTTCAGGCTGTCAGCGAGTGGTGGCCTGACCTGTCGGCCAAATGCCCTTTCATTTTTATTCACCAGTTCAAGGAGCACTCATGGAGGGCAGCTCCCTGCCAGGCTGGTGAAAGGCTCCGTGGAGATCTGGGTGGCCTCTGGCCTGGTGAGAAGGAGTCTCAAAACTAGGAAGGAGAGGCCGGGCACGGTGGCTCATGCCTGTAATCCCAGCCCTTTGGGAGGCCGAGGCAGGCCGATCACCTGAGGTCAGGGAGTTTGAGACCAGCCTGGCTAACATGGTGAAACCCCGTTTCTACTAAAAACATAAAAAATTAGCCAGGAGTGGTGGCGTGTGCCTCTAATCCCAGCTACTCAGGAGGCTGAGACAAGAGAATTGCTTGAACCCCCGAGGCAGAGGTTCAAGTGAGCCGAGTTTGCACCATTGCCCTCCAGCTTAGGCAACAAGAGTGAAACTCTGTTTAAAAAAAAAAAAAAAACAAACCTAGGGAGAGAATAACTGAGAACACGTGGCTCACTCTGTCCTGGCTCATATCAGAATCACTGGGGAGTTTTAAAAGCACCCATGCCCCGCCTCCCAAAAGGCAGAAAATAAAGCACCCATTCCCAGGCCCCACCCTGGCCTAATTAAATCAGAATCTCTGGGGATGCCACCTGAGCATAGAGCATCAATATGTTCAGAATCTCCCCGGGTGATGCTGACGAGCAGCTGGGGCGAACACAGCTACAGGTCCAAGCAGAAAGGGCTGGCCGGGCGTGGTGGCTCACGCCTGTAATCCCAGCACTTTGGGAGGCTGTGGCAGGTGGATCACCTGAGGTCAGGAGTTTGGGGCCAGCCTGGCCAACATGGCAAAACCCCATCTTTACTAAAAATACAAAATTAGCCAGGTGTGGTGGTGGGTGCCTATAATCCCAACTACATGGGAAGCTAAGGGAGGAGAATTGCTTGAACCTGGGAGGCGGAGGTTGCAGTGAGCCAAGATTCATCCAGCCTGGGTGACAGAGCAAGATTCCATCTCAAAAAGAAAAAAAAGGAGAAAGGGCTGACATGAGGAGAAAAGTTTGGGGAGGAAGGATTCCTTCCAGTTCAGTGGGCAGAGGGTGGTTCTCAGTGGGAGGGTTCACTCTGTTCATTCGTTCATTCATTCATTCATTCATCTATCCCTCACTCCTCCCCTCCCCCTCTCTTTTCCTTTATCCAGCATAGTCACTGTGCTGGACACTGTGGATTCGGTACCAAACAAGCAGCAATGGTCCCCGAGTAGGGAGTAGCTCTCTATGCTCCCCCCGGCCCCTGAGTCTGCAACCTCCTGGCACTGTTGGGAGTTCTCTAGGGCCAGGCTGGAAGGGCAGCATCTGAACCCAGGGTGCCTCTGCTCCACCGCCTTCTCCCCTAGGCTCACTCACCATGACCACGCTGAGCACCCAAGTCAAAGGCTCTCTCAACGTCACGACCCCAGGGCTGCAGATATGGAGGATTGAGGTGAGGCCCCGTCTGGGCGTGGGCACCGTGCAGGCCTGGGGTGGAGGGAGGGAAGGTAGAGGGTGGGCTTTCTCTTCGTTTCCTCTGCTCCTGCCCTGCGGCCCCCGGGAGTGCAGCCCCGCGCTTCCCACATCATCCACACCCCACTGGTCTCCCTTTCCCTGTGCTCCATTCCTCCCCCTCTGCTCTCAACCTTCCTCTCCGTTTCCTCTTCCTCACTTATGCCTTCCTTTCCCTCTCTCGAGTTCCCTTCTCCCACCCTCACGAAGTTTCCTTCTCCCCTCTTCCTTTTCTCTCTTTTCATTCCTGGGCCCGGCGCTTTTTCTCCGACCCCTGCTCCTCCTGGGCCCTCCTCCTCCCAAGCCTAGGGGTCCTGGTGGTCCCGGTCAGCCCCTCTGACCCGTCTTTCTCTCCTTAGGCCATGCAGATGGTACCTGTTCCTTCCAGCACCTTTGGGAGCTTCTTCGACGGTGACTGCTACATCATCTTGGCTGTGAGTCAGGGGCAGGGGAGGGGCTGAGCAGAGAGCAAAAGCCATTGTGGTGTCAGGGAGGAAGCACAGGCTGGGGGCTATGGGGAGAGCCGGCCTGGCTTCACCTCAAGACAGAATTCACTGAGTGTGTTTAAGTGGCCACCCTCGTGGTGGCTTTACAGAGGTCAGAGGCTCTCCCTGCCCTGATCCACTCAGCTCCCATCTGAGGCCAACTTCTGTGGATTCACAGTCTTGGGGGGCCTTCTGAGTTGTTGCCATATCACCCTAATTCATGTCCACATTTTCAAAATCCATAGTCATCTTTTTTTTCAACTTTTTCCAGTTGGAGTCTTGCTCTGTCCACCAGGCTGGAGTGCAGTGACACGATCTTGGTTCACTGCAACCTCTACCTCCAGGGTTCAAGCGATTCTCCTGCCTCAGTCTCTCAAGTAGCTGGGAAGACTGGTGCCTGCCACCACACCCAGCTAATTGTTTTTGTATTTCTCTCTCTCTTTTTTTTTTTAAAAGATGGGGTTTCACCATATTGGTCAAGCTGGTCTTGAACTCCTGACCTTAGGTAATCCACCCGCCTCAGCCTCCCAAAGTGCTAGGATTACAGACGTGAGCCACCATGCCTGGCTGTTTTTGTATTTCTCAATAGAGACGGGGTTTCTCCATGTTGGTCAGGCTGGCTGGTCTCGAACTCCTAACCTCAGTTGATCCAGTCCACCCATTTCAGTCTCCCAAAGTGCTGGGATTACAGGTGTGAGCTACCACGCCTGGCCTCGCAGTCATCTTCATATCACCTTGATTTTCACCACACCCTGGTACCACCTGTACTATTAAGATATTTATATTTTTTTCTTTATATTGACTCATTTTAATATTGTATTGTATTTTATTTATTATTTTGTTTGAGACAGTCTCGCTCTATCGCCCAGGCTGGAGTGCAGTGGCAGGATCTTGGCTTAGTGCAATCTCTGCCTCCTGGGTTCGAGCAATTCTCATGCCTCATCCTCCCCAGTAGCTCAGATTACAGGTGCCTGCCACCATGTCCAGCTAATTTTTTTTTTTTTTGAGACAGTCTCACTCTGTTGCCCAGGCTGGAGCGCAATGGTGTGATCTTGGCTCACTGCAACCTCTGCCTCCTGGGTTCAAATGATTCTCCTGCCTCAGCCTCCCGAGTAGCTGGGACCACAGGCATGCACCACCACATCCACTCATTTTTGTATTTTTAGTAGAGACAGGGTTTCGCCATGTTGGTCAGGATGATCTCAATCTCTTGACTTCATGATCTGCCTGCCTTGGCCTCCCAAAACGTTGGGATTACAAGCATGAGCCACCATGCCGGCCTAATTTTTGTATTTTTAGTAAAGACGGGGTTTCACCATGTAGGCCAGTCTGGTCTTGAACTCCTAACCTCAGATGATCTGCCTGCCTCTGCCTCCCAAAGTGCTGGGATTACAGGTGTGAGCCACCAAGCCTGGCACAAGCAAGTTATTTCTGAGATGAGGCAAGGGAGGCCAGGAGCGGAGAAGCCACTTGCCACATGTCTCAGAGACTCAGTGGTAAAGCTGGGGCATGACTCAGGGCTCCTGACCAGCAGCCCAGCGCACTGGCCCTGTGCCAAGCTCCCCCATGGTCCTGGAAGGCACATGTGCGGGAGGGGCTGTGGGAGCCCAGGGCCTCAGGTACACTGGACACCCTTCCCCTAGATCCACAAGACAGCCAGCAACCTGTCCTATGACATCCACTACTGGATTGGCCAGAACTCCTCCCAGGATGAGCAGGGGGCAGCTGCCATCTACACTACACAGATGGACGACTTCCTGAAGGGCCGGGCTGTGCAGCACCGCGAGGTCCAGGGCAACGAGAGCGAGGCCTTCCGAGGCTACTTCAAGCAAGGCATTGTGTAGGGAAGCGCGCTGCAGGCGGGGGAATGTGGATGAGGGGTAGGGACGGAGAGGTTGGGGCTGAACTGAAGAGGCAGGGACACCCAGGCCTGCTCTGGGCTGGGAAGAACACTCGGAGCTGGCGGAGGTGACCTGGGGCGGGGAAGGGATCCAGAAACTGTGGGGAGAGGCACGAGGGGGACCCTCAGGAGTTTTTGGTGATTTTCCTTCACCTTTCCACTCCCCAACTCTTATTTCTGCCACTGCCTTGCCCTTGGTCTGGAGGTGTTCTGAAATTCTGTAACCCTCGTGAGTCTCTGGAAATCAGCCCCTACTTGAATGTCCTGGAGAGCGCAGTGCTAATCAAGGCCCCAACTCTGGCCAACAGGGAAATGGCTGCTCCCCCATCTATCTCTAATGCAGGCCTACCACACTAAAACCAAGACTGCCAGCTTTTCTTTTTTTTCTTTTTCTTTTTCTCTTTCTTTTTTTTTTTTTAGATGGAGTCTTGCTCTGTTGCCCAGGCTAGAGTACAGTAGTGTGATCTCAGCTCACTGCAACCTCCACCTTCTGGGCTCAAGCGATTCTCATGCCTCAGCCTTCCCAGTAGCTGGGATTATAGGCGCCCACCACCATGCCTGGCTAATGTTTGTATTTTTAGTAGAGATGGTGTTTCACCATGGGCAGACTAATCTCGAACTCCTGACCTCAGGTGATCACCTACCTCAGCCTCCCAGAGTGCTGGGACCACAGGTGTGAGCCACCATGCCAGATTTTTTTTTCTTTTTTTTTTTTGAGACGGAGTCTTGCTCTGTCACCCAGGCTGGAGTGCAGCAGCACGATCTCAGTTCACTGCAACCTCTGCCTCCTGGGTTGAAGGGATTCTCCTGTCTCCGCCTCCTGAGTAGCTGAGATTATAGGCACCCACCACCACACCCAACTAATTTTTGTATTTTTAGTAGAAACAGTTTCACTGTGTTGGCCAGTCTGGTCTCAAACTCCTGACCTCATGATTCACCCACCTTGGCCTCCCAAAGTGCTGCAATTACAAGTGTGAGCCAGTGCACCCAGCCTCAGCTAATTTTTTAATATATATATAGATTGTAGAGACAAGAGTCTTCCTCTGTTGCCCAGGCTGGTCTCAGACTCCTGGGCTTAAGTGAATTCTCCTACCTCAGCCTCCTAAAGTCTCCTGGGATTACAGGTATGAGCCATCACTCCCAGCCCAGACTGCTGGCTTTTCTGTATGAGTTGAAGTTTTGGCCTAGCTTTCCCCAGGGAAACACACACTCTAGATCTGAGTTGTTACTGACTTGTAGGACAGGACAGGGGCTCTCTAATTAGCCACAATCCCCACCACCACCCCCCCCACACTTTTTTTTTGAGACAGCATCTTGGCTTTGTCACCAGGCCGGAGTGCAGTGGTGCGATCTCGGCTCACTGTAACCTCCGCCTCCCAGGTTCAAGTGATTGTCCTGCCTCAGCCTCCTGAGTAGCTGGGACCACAGGTGCGTGCCGCCATGCCCAGCCAATTTTTGTATTTTTAGTAGAGATGGGGTTTCACCATGTTGGCCACGATGGTCTCAATCTCTTGACCTCGTGATCTGCCCACCTCGGCCTCCCAAAGTGCTGGCGTTACAGGCCTGAGCCACCGCGCCCGGCCCTACCCATCTTTTTGGTCTTGCTCCTCTCTCCCCACGCTACAGCAGTCATCCGTTCCCATGGGCACTGGGGTGGCACTTCTTTCTTCTTTTCTTCTACTCTGATCCCCTGTCCTCAGGATTCTGTCCTTATTTATTAACATATTTCTTTTTTTTTTTTTTGAGATGGAGTCTCACTTTCTCGCCCAGGCTGGCATGCAGTAGTGTGATCTCAGCTCACTGCAAACCTCCGCCTCCCAGGTTCAAGCGATTCTCCTGCCTCAGCCTCCCAAGTAGCTGGGACTACAGGCGTGCACCGCCATGCCTAGCTAACTTTTATATTTTTAGTAGAGATGGGGTTTACCATGTTGGTCAGGCTGGTCTGAAACTCCCGAACTCAAATGATCCATCCACTTTGGCCTGCCAAAGTGCTGGGATTACAGGGGTAAGCTACCGCACCTGGCCTATTAAGACATTTCCCACTATTCATATATCATGGCCCTATTTTTGCATGCATCTCCATAGGGCAGGGACTCGGGTGAGGTGAGTGAGGATCTAGGTTGCAGTTTTGTTTTGAGATGGAGTTTCGCTCTTGTTACCCAGGCTGGGGTGCAGTGCTGCGATCTTGGCTCACTGCAACTTCCACCACCTGGGTTCAAGTGATTCTCCTGCCTCAGCCTCCCAAGTAGCTGATACTACAGGCACCCGCCACCACACCCAGCTAATTTTTATATTTTTGGTAGAGATAGGGTTTTACCACGTTGGCCAGGCTGGTCTCAAACTCCTGACCTGAGGTAATCTGCCTGCCTTGGCCTCCCAAAGTGCTGGGATTACAGGCGTGAGCCACCACGCCCAGCTTAGGGTGCAGTTTTTTGTTTCTTTTTTAATAGCGGTTTTATTCTGCCCAGTTCCTATCAGAGGGTACATAACAGAGGGGGGGATTTCCCAGTACACCAAATTGTTGGTAGGCCTAAATACAGGAACTTTTAAATTATCTTGGTTATACCTAAACATTGCTACTCCCCTACCCTAGCCCTGAAAAAGTGAGAGAGCTTGTCAAGGCAAAGTTTTTTTTTTTTGAGACGGAGTTTCGCTCTTGTTACCCAGGCTGGAGTGCAATGGCACAATCTCAGCTCACCGCAACCTCCGCCTCCTGGGTTCGGGCAATTCTCCTGCCTCAGCCTCCTGAGTAGCTGGGATTACAGGCACGTGCCACCATGCCCAGCTAATTTTTTATATTTTTAGTAGAGACGGGGTTTCACCATGTTGACCAGGATGGTCTCGATCTCTTGACCTCGTGATCCACCCGCCTCAGCCCCCCAAAGTGCTGGGATTACAGGCTTGAGCCATCGCGCCTGGCTTTTTTTTTTTTAATTGCATTTTAGATTTGGGGGTACATGTGAAGAACATGCAAGATTGTTGCATAGGTACACACACGGCAGTGTGATTTGCTGCCTTCCTCCCCATCACCTATATCTGGCATTTCTCCCCATGCTGTCTCTCCCCAACTCCCCACCCCCCACTGTCCCTCCCCTATTTCCCCCCAACAGGCCCCAGTGTGTGATGCTCCCCTCCCTGTGTCCATGTGTTCTCATTGTTCAATACTCGCCTATGAGTGAGAACATGTGGTGTTGGATTTTCTGCTCTTGTGTCAGTTTGCTGAGAATGATGGTTTCCAAGTTCATCCATGTCCCTGCAAAGAACACGAACTCATTGCTTTTCATGACTGCATAGTATTCCATGGTGTATATGTGCCACATTTTCCCTGTCCAGTCTATCATCGATGGGCATTTGGGTTGGTTCCAGGTCTTTGCTATTGTGAACAGTGCTGCAATGAACATTCATGTGCATGTGTCCTTATAGTAGAACGATTTATAATCCTTTGGATATATACCCAGTAATGGGATTGCTGGGTCAAATGGAATTTCTATTTCTAGGTCCTTGAGGAATCGCCACAGTATTCCACAATGGTTGAACTAATTTACACTCCCACCAACAGTGTAAAAGTGTTCCCATTTCTCCACATCCTCTCCAGCATCTGTTGTCTCCAGATTTTTTAATGATAGCCATTCTAACTGGCGTGAGATAGTATCTCAATGTAGTTTTGATTTGCACTTCTCTAATGACCAGTGATGATGAGCATTTTTTCATATGTTTGTTGGCCTCATGTATGTCTTCTTTTGCAAAGTGTCTGTTCATGTCCTTTGCCCATTTTTGAATGGGCTTGTTTGTTTTTTTCTTGTAAATCTGTTTTAGTTCTTTGTAGATTCTGGCTATCAGCCCTTTGTCAGATGGGTAGATTGCAAAAATTTTTTCCCATTCTGTTGGTTGCTGATTCACTCTAATGACTGTTTCTTTTGCTGTGCAGAAGCTGTGGAGTTTGATTAGGTCCCATTTGCCTTTTTTGGCTTTTGTTGCCAATGCTTTTGGTGTTTTGGTCATGAAGTCCTTGCCTATGCCTATGTCCTGAATGGTTTTGTCTAAATTTTCTTCTAGGGTTTTTATGGTGTTAGGCCTTATGTTTAAGTCTTTAATCCATCTGGAGTTAATTTTAGTGTAAGGTTTCAGGAAGGGGTCCAGTTTCTGCTTTCCGCACATGGCTGGACATTTTTCCCCAACACCATTTATCAAACAAGGAATCCTTTCCCCATTGCTTGTTTTTGTTAGGGTGCAGTTTTTAAGGTCTCTGTAACTGTGAGGGTGTGCAAGGGCACGCCACAGGCCGACCTGACAGTGCAGGACTCCTTAAAGTTTGCACCCTCAGCACGTCATTCACCTCACCTAGTCCCAGCCTGGCCCTCACGTGGCTCCAGCTCGGCAGCCAGGACCTGGGAGAACAGGGACCAGGCACACCTCCCAGCCCACTCCGTCAGATCAGCTCACCTCTCTTCTCAGGATCCAGAAAGGTGGCGTGGCTTCCGGCATGAAGCACGTGGAGACCAACTCCTTTGACGTCCAGAGGCTGCTGCATGTCAAGGGCAAGAGGAACGTGGTAGCTGGAGAGGTAGGCAGGCCCTGCTGGAGCATCGGCCAGGGTGGAGGGCAGGAGCTGAGGAGGGGTGAGAGGCAGGGAGCGATGGCCAAGATGGTGGATGGTAGGTGAGCTCTGAGTGGGGTCTGTACCTCCCCCGTGGCTCCCTAGGTAGAGATGTCCTGGAAGAGTTTCAACCGAGGGGATGTTTTCCTCCTGGACCTCGGGAAGCTAATCATCCAGTGGAACGGACCTGAAAGCAACCGCATGGAGAGACTCAGGGTAACCTGCCCATGCACCACACCTCCATCTCGAATCCTAGCCTGCCCCCGCCTGCTCCTGCAGACCCAGCACCTACCCCCTTCGGCTCCCTTTCCCCAGGCCTCTCCCTGCTGACTGCTGGGGACGGTGGTTGAAGGTGAATCTGTCTCCGTGTGTTTGGGGCAGGTGTGCGTGCTGGAGTTTGCATGTGTGTGCTTGAGTCCATTCCACTCAGATAGAATGAGTGTCTACAGTGTGGCAGAGCCTGTGCCCAGCCTTGTCGATCCAGCGGTGAATGAAACGGGCATGGGCATGCGTGTGTTTCTACTCACAGCACATTGACACTGTGCGTGCACTGTGAGGCTGCAAGCATGTTTTGGGGCAAAGAGATTGAGTACTGTGATCCTTGGGGCTTGGCTCTCGTCCTGAACTGTGAGGCCTAAGCACATGTTTCCCACGCTGTCAGAACAGAAGACCCAGGAAGCCTGCTCTCCCAGCTATCTTTCCCCTGATTTCCTTACATGGCTTAAAAGTGTGGCCCCTCCAATGGGAAAAGCAGGGCAGGGACTCAACCCTTGCGGCTGCAGTAGGTGATCTGGGCTTGCCTGGCAGGGTGTCGGGTGGCAGACACTGCCTTGTTCCCCACCCCTCCCGATGGGTCACCAGAGGCCTTCCTGCAGGGCATGACTCTGGCCAAGGAGATCCGAGACCAGGAGCGAGGAGGGCGCACCTACGTAGGTGTGGTGGATGGAGAGAATGAATCGGCATCTCCACAGCTGATGGAGGTGATGAACCGCGTGCTGGGCAAGCGCTGTGAGCTGAAGGCTGCTGTGCCGGACACGGTGGTGGAGCCGGCACTCAAGGCCGCACTCAAGCTGTACCAGTGAGCACCCAGCGGGGTCTTCCTGGGTGCTGGGGACTCCCCGGGGGCAGGTGCCCTGGCTGAGGGGCATGGGTGCCCTCCCCATCTATGCCTTGCTTCTGTCCTGCAGTGTGTCTGACTCCGAGGGGAATCTGGTGATGAGGGAAATCGCCACGCAGCCGCTGACGCAGAACCTGCTCAGTCACGAGGTGAGAGGGTCTGGAGACCCCCAGCCCACTGCAGCCTGGCCCCCTCTCCCTCAAGCAGAAAAATTCCAGGGGGTTGGGGTGGGCATGGGAGGGAGAGACTTGTGTGTGTGTGAGGCTGTCCCAGTCCAGCACTTCCAGCTCCATCAGACTCTTAACCTCTCCCGATTCTAGGACTGTTACATCCTGGACCAGGGGGGCCTGAAGATGTACGTGTGGAAGGGGAAGAAAGCCAACGAGCAGGAGAAGAAGGGAGCCATGAACTATGCGCTGGTAGAAGTGGGGGCCCAGGAGGAGGGCAGAGTGATAGGAGAGAGAACAGCATGGGGTGGGCAGGCAGACTGAGACCAGGGCACAGTGCCAGACACAGGCAGGGAAGGCTGGGAGGGGCAGGATGGGGGCTGGGCACGGCCCAATGAGAGAAGCTGAGGGACCATCCTGCAGTCATCTTGGGGGTTTTCTGTACGCCAGGGAGCCAACCACCAGGCAACTATGGGGCCACCTCAAGATATGGGCTCTCACCTCCCTGGACCTGAGCAGGATTTAGAGAAGGGAAGGAGAGCCGGCACAGTGGCTCACACCTGTGATCCCAGCACTTTGGGAGGCCGAGGTGGGTGGATCACAAGGTCAGAGTTTGAGACCAGCCTGGCCAATATGGCAAAACCCTGTCTTTACTAAAAATACAAAAATTAGCTGGGTGTGGTGGCAGACACCTGCAGTCCCAGCTACTCAGGAGGCTGAGGCAGGAGAATCACTTGAACCCGGGAGGCAGAGGTTGCAGTGGCTGAGATCAAGCCACTGCACTCCAGCCTGGGTAACAGAGCAAGACTCCATCTAAAAAAAAAAAAAGAAGGAAAGGAGAAATGGAAGGAGGCTGGCTTCCTACAAAAGGGGATTGGGTAAGCTCAGACGAGGGCCAAGTCAGAATTTGGGTCATTTCTGGGGCTAGAGTTGTGACCCTAACTGGCTTGGGGACCCGCGTTGGATAGGGGACTGGGCATTAGGGTTAGCATGAGGTAGGGTCACGCTAGGAGTTAGATTTGGCTTTGGGATTGGGGTCAGAGTTGGGTCTGGGTATTAGATTGAGGTCACAGTGAGGCTTGAGGGCAGTGTTAGGTTTCATGCGGTATCAGGTTTGACCTTGATGTTGGGGTCAGAGTAGGGTTAGGCTGGTGATCAGCATTGGCACTGGGTTTGGGTTCAGGTTCGGTACCAGGGGTAGATCTGATGGTGGACCTGGCTGGGGTTAGAGCCAGGTTTTGGCTTGCATTGGGAGTGGGGACCAGGGGAGGGGTCTAGCTTCCAGCCACCCATTTCTCTTCCCAGAACTTCATCAAAGCCAAGCAGTACCCGCCAAGCACACAGGTGGAGGTGCAGAATGACGGGGCAGAGTCGGCCGTCTTTCAGCAGCTCTTCCAGAAGTGGACCGTGCCCAACCGGACCTCAGGCCTGGGCAAAACCCACACTGTGGGCTCCGTGGGTGAGAGCCAGGCAGGGGCAGCGAGGGAGCCAGGATCCAGGGGCTAGGCCAGGAGAGCCACTTGGTCCAGTGCTGTCCTACTGGCAGGACAGGTCCTACTGTCCTTCCCTGACATGCATCTTCCACAAAGACTTTTATGCTGGCTCTGAGCTTATCCCAATGGGTCAGGACATGGACAAACTCCAGTTGTCACAAAAAGGGAGCTGAGAGCTCCCTTTGTTGTGAGGACCTGGGGGCCCTCCGCTGGTGACAACTGGTGTCATGATTTCTCCCACTCTAGCCAAGGTGGAGCAGGTGAAGTTCGATGCCTCGTCCATGCATGTCCAGCCCCAGGTGGCTGCCCAGCAGAAGATGGTGGATGATGGGAGTGGGGACGTGCAGGTATGTGAGGGCAGAGCGGCCCGTGCTGGGTGGAGCAGGGATGGTGGAGCCTGTTCTGGACGTCACCCTGGCCTGACACTGGCCCTAGGTGTGGCGCATTGAGGACCTAGAGCTGGCACCTGTGGATTCCAAGTGGCAAGGCCACTTCTACGGGGGCGACTGCTACCTGCTGCTCTACACCTACCTCATCGGCGAGAAGCAGCACTACCTACTCTACATCTGGCAGGTCAGGTCCCGCCCTGTCCCACCTAGAGCACAGCTGGCTTAGCTCCACCTTGTACATACTCCTGCTAAGTGGCCATCACCCTTGGGTTGAATTCCTCTGGGGATGGGGAGCTCACCCCTTCAAGATGGACTGCTTTGGCTACGAGGTCCCACTAGTACCCCATTCACATCCCTTTTCCTTTTAGTTCTCTGAGTCTCCCTTCCAATTTTAATTGCCTTCTGCACATTCTTGTCACCTGCTCTGCCCGTGGGTTTTTGTGTCTAGATGGGAGGGAGCAGGTAGGTGCTGGGAGTGAGTGGTGTGGGGCCTGTGATGCTTCCCTGAGGGAGGAACAGAAAGGAGAGGAGGAAGTTCCGAGTCAAGGCTGGGGTTGTAGGTAGGTCAGGGCTGGGCTGGGTCTGGGAAAGAATTAGGTTTGAGGTTGAGGTCAGAACTGAGGTCTGGGTCAGATCAGGGTTGTGGCTGTTTCACAGCGGAGTTTGGTGGGGAAGACAATTGAGTTTAGAACCAGATTAGAATTGGGGATGAAGTTGTTGCTGAAGCTGAGGATGGGGTCAGAATTGGGGGCCGACACGATCCCACTCACTCCCTCCTGCTCAGGGCTCCCAGGCCAGCCAAGATGAAATTGCAGCATCGGCTTATCAAGCCGTCATCCTCGACCAGAAGTACAATGGTGAACCAGTCCAGATCCGGGTCCCCATGGGCAAGGAGCCGCCTCATCTTATGTCCATCTTCAAGGGACGCATGGTTGTCTACCAGGTATGGCTCCTGAACTGGGGTGAGACAGGCATCCAGGAGATGGGGAAGGGGATGGGTGGTGAAGGCAGGGCTTGGGGCGAAGCCCGTTCTTCATAGGAGACTACCCTGGAGGCTCTATCATCTATGTGTAACTGGTAATAGAAACAACCCATTTGGTTACTTTAGAAATATGTGTAATTGGGCCGGGTGCAGTGGCTCACACCTGTAATCCCAGCACTTTCGGAGGCTGAGGTGGGTGAATCACCTGAGGTCAGGAGTTCAAGACCAGCTTAGCCAACACGGTAAAACCCCGTCTCTACAAAAATACAAAAATTAGCCGGGCATGATGGCTGGTGTCTGTAATTTCAGCTACTCAGGAGGCTGAGGCAGAAGAATTGCTTGAACCTAGGAGGCAGAGGTTG
>NW_022436950.1:21161681-21197036 GCF_009761245.1 Sapajus apella | reverse complement strand
GTACAGAAACACACACACACACACACACACACACACACACACACACACACAGTGTGTGTATATATATATATGGCCAGGCACAGTGGCTCACACCTATAATCCCAGCATTTTGAGAAGCCGAGGTGGGTGGATCGCCTGAGGTCAGGAGTTCAAGACCAGTTTGACCAACATGGCAAAACCCTGTCTCTATTAAATGCAAAAATTAGCCAGGCATGGTGGCGCATGTCTGTAATCCCAGCTACTTGGGAGGCTGAGGCAGGACCCAAGAGGTGGAGGTGGCAGTGAGCTGAGATTGTGCCACTGCACTCCAGCCTGAGCAACAAGAATGAAACTCCATCGAAAGAGAGAGAGAGAGAGAGAGAGAGGGAGGGAAAGAAGGAAGGAAGGAAGGAGGAAGGAAGGAAGATGTGTAATGAGCATTCACCATCTGCAAGTACTGCCTGCCGTCTACACTCCAACTCCTTAAATACTTTACATAAAAAAAGAAGATATTTTGGCTAGATTTGCCTAAATGATGCACTGGTGCAAACTGCATTGGTGCCTTCCAACAAAATGAAATAGACATCTAATGCAACTA
Organism: Sapajus apella; assembly: GCF_009761245.1. Classification (NCBI taxonomy): domain Eukaryota; kingdom Metazoa; phylum Chordata; class Mammalia; order Primates; family Cebidae; genus Sapajus; species Sapajus apella. Next base: position 21,196,459 of record NW_022436950.1, on the reverse strand, counting down.
TTTAAGCAATAATCTGCCTATTGAGCACCTGAAACACACAGTCCTTTGCAAGTCCCCAAGCAAGGAGAAGAACGGCACATTAATACAGTTTATCATCTTGTTGGCTGGAGTACAATAATCTGGGAATGCCATAGAATTTATGGGCGGGTGGGGAATTGGAGGAGACATTTGTCTTGACATTTGGGTCAGAGTTGAGGAGTTTAGCAGAGGTAAATCGACGGCATGCAATGCAGGGGCACAGCAGGGACAAGGGCCCGGGGAGAGGCTCCATGGGGAACATCAGAAGCCTGATGGAGCTGCCTGGGTGCGGTGGCTAAGGCCTGTATTCCCAGCACTTTGGGAGGCGGAGGCAGGTGGATCTCCTGCGGTCAGGAGTTTGAGACCAGCCTGGTCAACATGGTGAACCCTGAACCCCCGTCTCTACTAAAGATACAAAAATTAGCCAGGCATGGTAGCGCGCGCCTGTAGTTCCAGCTACTCAGGAGGCTGAGGCAGGAAAATTGCTTGAACCTGGGAGGCAGTGAGCCAAGATCACACCATTGCACTCCAGCCTGGGCAACAGAGCGAGATTTTGTCTAAAAAAAAGCCTGGCAAAGCTAAGCTGGAGGGTGGCAGCAGCAATGTCTGCAAAGGCAGTCTGCATCTTCGTCATGTGGGGCCTTCAAAGGCACCGCTGAGGAGCTGGGCTTTAGGCTATAAGCAATGGGGACTCACTGAATGTTTTTGAGCAGAGAATCACCATGATGCAAGCAATGTTTTAGAAAGACCTGATGACAGCGCATCAGAGGAGCTGCAGGACAGGCCGCCCCGCCCTACCCTCTCCCTCTCTGGTTCTTTGTTCCTCTTTCCCTCATCATCTTCTTTACTAAGTGACTCCTGTCTCTCTCCCTGCCTTCTCCCCTCACTTGCAGGGAGGCACCTCCCGAGGTAACAACATGGAGTCTGGACCCTCCACACGGCTGTTCCAGGTCCAGGGAACCAGAGACAACAACACCAAAGCCTTTGAGGTCCCAGCGCGGGCCAGTTCCCTCAATTCCAATGATGTCTTTGTCCTCAAGACCCAGTCCTGTTGCTACCTATGGTGTGGGAAGGTGTGTTCAGGGCCTAGAGGCCTCCCCATCCCCAAGTGGGTCCTGGGAGTCCCCCAGTTATGCAACAGACCTCGGTATTCTTACAGAGATTCTCCTTTAATCTCCGTAAGAAGAATGCACTGCCTCTTAGAGTCCCTCACCCACCCTTGAAAAGACTCTCTAGTTTTCTCTGCTATTCTCTGGAATGTTAAGGACAGAGGAGAGCATGGAATTGTCCCTGTGTGCCCTATATACACACGGTGGGTCCTGACCCAGGCGAGCCTTCTTAGACCCCGGAACTCTGTGCGGTGAATGTGGTAGGGGGGTGGAGGTAGGGGTGGCACTAGAAATTGGCCAACCCCTTTGTTTTCCCAGGGCTGTAGTGGGGACGAGCGGGAGATGGCCAAGATGGTTGCTGACACCATCTCCCGGACAGAGAAGCAAGTGGTGGTGGAAGGGCAGGAGCCAGCCAACTTCTGGATGGCCCTGGGCGGGAAGGCTCCCTATGCCAACACCAAGAGGTAACTCCCAGGTCCCCCCGCCTCCAGGTTACCAAGGTGGGGCAGCCTTCAGCATCTCCATCCCCACACCCAGAGCCCACAGCAGGCATGGACTGAGGACTCTATGTCAGGCACCGTGCCAGGCCCCCAGGACTACAAGATGAATAAAGGGTAGCCCATGCCCTTGGAGCCCCTTGGCACAGGGGCTGTGTCTGTGCTGCTCACTACAGTATGTCCAGGACCTGGTGGAGTTTTCTTTGGCAAAGGGAATTCCTGGCCATAGGAGGCAGCTCAAAGAGAGGGGCAGGGCTACAGGTTTGCCTTTCGGTAAGAAGGTGCCAGAGCCTAGCCTGCCTTTAGGTCCTGAGACAGGCCTGGGATGCTGAGGAGCACAAGCCACAAGCCCTCTTTCAAAAAGTTTTGTTTTGTTTTGTTTTTGTGACAGAGTCTAGTTCTGTTGCCCAGGCTGGAGTGCAGTGGCGCAATCTCAGCTCACTGCAGCCTCTGCCTCCCGGGTTCCAGCAATTCTCCTGCCCCAGCCTCCTGGGTAGCTGGGATTACAGGCGCCCACCACCATGCCTGGGTAATTTTTGTATTTTTTTTTTTTCTTTTTTTTAAAGACAGGGTTTCACCATGTTGGTCAGGCTGGTCTTGAACTCCCAACCTCAGGTGATCCACCTGCCTTGGCCTCCAAAGTGCTTGGATTACAGGCGTGAGCCACCATGCCCAGCCCAATTTTTGTATTTTTAGTAGAGACAGAGTTTCACCTTGTTGACCAGGCTGGTCTTGAACTCCTGACCTTAGGTAATCCACCTACCAGAGACTCCCAGAGTGCTAGGATTACAGGCATGAGTCACTGTGCCTGGTGCGATCTTGGCTTACTGCAACCTCTGTCTTCCAGGTTCAAGCAACTCTCCTGCCTCAGCCTCCCGAGTAGCTGGAATTATAGGCGTGCGCCACCACGCCCAGCTAATTTTTGTATTTTTAGTAGAGACGGGGTTTCACCCTGTTGGCAGGACGGCCTCCATCTCTTAACCTCGTGATCTGCCCACCTCAGCCTCCCAAAGTGCTGGGATTGCAGGCGTGAGCCACCTTGCCCAGCCTCAAGTGGTTTTTCTAGAGAATATCCATGATCCACTAGTCCCTAGTTCAAAAGCAAAAAGGCCTGTACTGCAGTAGCAGCAGGAGGGATGGAGGGAAGATGTCAGGAAGAACTTCCTAACAAGGCTCTGCAAAAGCCACTGGAATGCATGTCCAGAAAGCAGTGGAAATTTCTGCCTCAGAGCACTCTTGGAATGAGAGGGGACCCTTTTGTCAACCAGAAGACAGAGGATTTTGCTGGAGATGGCCTTTCCATGCCAGAGTCCCTCCCTCAGAGTTCTGTGTCCTGGATTCTCCTTTGCCACACCTTCCTTCTGCCAGTACAATCTTCTCTCCATCCTGCAGACTACAGGAAGAAAACCAGGTCATCACCCCCCGGCTCTTTGAATGTTCCAACCAGACCGGGCGCTTCCTGGCCACCGAGATCCCCGACTTCAATCAGGACGACTTGGAAGAGGATGATGTGTTCCTACTAGATGTCTGGGACCAGGTAGGACCTAGGGCCTTGGCACCCCCCTTCCCAGCCACCTCAATCTCCAGGGCCAAGAAAGAGTGGCTTTAGGGTTAGATAAGTGTCAACATTTTCTTGGCCCTCATGTAATTTCTGCCTGGAAATGGTATTATGAACACTAGGAGCATAAGAAAGGAGGTGGGGAGGAACGGACTCAGAGGGGCTGCAGGGAAGAATGAATTATCCCCCAAAGTCCTATTTATTTCACATGGCAGCAGGAGTGTTTTTGAGAATCCTGAGCTTTAGACAGTCCAGGAGTCACACATTTGCAGAATATCCAAGTACAAGTCATCTGTCCAACCTCATAATTTCCCAGATACAAATTCAAGGCCAGTTGGTGCCTGTCCTAGGTCATTTGGCTGGTAGTGGTAGAGTCAGGGTCAGGGTCAGGGCTTCACTGCTGGACAATTGAGGCAGATCCCTAGAGGCCAGGGAGGACAGGAAGGACGGTCTGACTTCCCGGGTTTCTCAATAGGTCTTCTTCTGGGTTGGGAAACATGCCAACGAGGAGGAGAAGAAGGCTGCAGCAACCACGGTGCAGGAATACCTCAAGACCCATCCCAGCGGGCGTGACCCTGAGACCCCCATCATTGTGGTGAAGCAGGGACATGAGCCCCCCACCTTCACAGGCTGGTTCCTGGCTTGGGATCCGTTCAAGTGGAGTGTGAGTGGCCTCATCCCAGCACATCCTGCTCTAGCCTTGCCTGGAGAGCAGGCTGACTCCCAAAGGCCTCTCTGTCCCTTCGGGACATGTGACCTGCTGATTTAGAAATGGGTTAGAGGAGGCTTCGAATAGAAAGTAAGGCTGCGTGGAGGCCCTTAGGCTTCCTGGTGAGGGAGAGGGAAGAAGTCTATCAAAAACCAAGGCTAATTATAGTGCCTTGTTTGCATGCTACATTTAGAGTGAAGCTGCTGGACAGTATAGGTAAGAAACGTACCAATTACTGAAAATTAAACACAGTTCAAAATTCAGTTTGTCACTAGCCACATGTGGCAGGCGGCCACCGCATTGGGCAGCACAAGTGAGAATGTTCTCATCATCACAGCCACACGGCGGACTCTCAGAGCCAGCTGAAACACGTCGGTTCTAAAGAACTGACAAACATCTTCCTGGTGCTAAATTCTAAGCAAAATAGGTCATGTGTGTGGTCCTTCCCTGAGGGATGTGTGCCAGGCTCCCCCGGTACATTTCTCAAACTGGCCCCACCCAGAAGCAGGGGTCAGATCCCCCAAAAGGAACTCCAGCAAAGGTTTTCTGTCAGAAGAAGGCCAAAGTAGAGTGAGGCCTGGCCTGGTGGCTCTGGGTGCTCTAAACTGGCATAACAGATGAGTTTAGGGAAACAGAAAGCTTAATTTCCTTAAATCTGTTTTTTTTTATTTTTAAATTTTAAATTCTGCAGTTAGATGGGCTGAATTTAAGTCTTGAGGATGGATTCAAACAATTCTCAAGGCAGCAAATCGAGATGCCAGGTTTTCTCGGGCCACTTCAGTTATCACCCTTCCCTCACCTCAAGTGTCTGGCTTCCTTCTCAGTCTCATTCATTCATTCACTCATTCATTCAGCATAAGTGTGCTCCAGGATATGGAGATGGGACTCCTCAGAGAGCCCATGGTCCCTTCACTCCTCTGTGGCAGGGCTCCCTTGTAGGATCTGGGGGGACTCCCCTGCCCACTGCCAGGAGCCCTCCATTCCCCAGAGCCTGCATAGCCTAGGCAGGGTTCTCCACACTGCCCGTGGGTGCTTGCACTGGCCCAGGCAGATGGGAAGAGATCCTCCCCATCCCCATGTCGGGCTGAACTGGGATAAATACAGCCTGCCCTGCCCTTTTCTGATCTGGCAGCCCCTCTGGTCCCAACCTCACCATCTAATCTCCTTTTTCAGGGACCCTCCTCCAGACTCAGCCTGAGTATCCTCTTTCCTTTCCCAAAGGCCGCAGACCACCCTTCTTTCCATTCCTGAAGGAAAATGGCTTCTCATCCATCCCCTCTGTTGCGACCCAGCTCTAATCTGTTATTTACTTTATATGCAGAACACAAAATCCTATGAGGACCTGAAGGAGGAGCTTGGCAACTCTAGAGACTGGAGCCAGATCACTGCTGTGAGTCCGGGCCAGGGTGGCAGGGCCCTGCTGTGGCCAGCTGGTGTCAGGCCTGTGGGAGCCAAGAATGCTGCAGAGAAGACACCAGTGCCCTGTGCTTTCCCTCCTGTTTCTCCCCACTTCTCATTCTTCTTGCTGTTTGACTCCAGTGCCTCTAGTGGTTTTGTTTCCTCAATTTCCTAGTAAAATGATTCTTTTTTTTGTTTTTTTTGAGACATAGTTTCACTCTGCCTCCCAGGCTGGAGTGCAGTGGTGTGATCTTGGCTCACTGCAACCTCCATCTCCAGGGTTCAAGTGAGTCTCATGCCTCAACCTCCCAAGTAGCTGGGATTATAGGTGCGTGCCACCACACCCAGCTAATTTTTGCATTTTTAGTAAAGATGGGGTTTCACCATGTTGGCCAGGCTGGTCTTGTTCAAGATCAAGTGATCCACCTGCCTGGGCCTCCCAAAGTGCTGGGATTACAGGCATGAGCCACCACACCCAGCCTGGTTCTCAAGTATTATCATACATGGAGTCTGGGAGATGGAGGGCAGAGAGTGAGCGGGAAGCATATTAAAATACAGATTCCAAGGCCCCGTTCCCAAAGATTCTGGTTTACAGACTGAGGGTTGGCACCTAGGAATCTGCATCTTTTAAATCTTATTTCAAAAAGGTAATTTCATGTAGTCAATGGACTACACGTTAAGAAATAGAAATCACCACCCTTGGGGTCCCTTCTCGGTGGAATAACTGCAACTCGTTTGGTCTTTCAGTGAGTCAACAGAAATGTATTTAGGCCGGGTGTGGTGGCTCACACCTGTAATTCCAGCGCTTTGGGAGGCAGAGGCAGGTGGATTACTTGAGCCTGGGAGTTTGAGACTAGTCTTGGCAATATGGGGAAACCCCATCTTTATAAAAAAAAAAACCCAGCCAGGCATGGTGTGTGCATCTGTGGTCCTAGCTACTCAAGAGGCTGAGGTAGGAGGTTGGTTTGAACCCAGGAGGCAGAGGTTGGAATGAACTGAAATTGTGCCACTGCACTCCAGCCTGGGCAACAGAGCCAGACCCTGTCTCAAACAAAACAACCCTCCTCCCCCCAAAAAAACCTGAAGAGAAATGTATTTAGCCTTTAGGCCTTGGATATGGGAATATGAAATCAAAACCTTTGTTTTAAGATGCTCACAGGCTTATAGAGGGAAGAAGACAGAGCTAACTCTGAGGAATGCGTCCAAAACTCAAGAACACGTTCACATGCACTCTGTGGTATAATCCACAGATGGTTGAAACCTACGGCACTCACGAACCCCTTCTTGGTAGACTGACAGTGCACACTTGCATGTATAGATAGGTCAAGGTTAAGTGAATTTATGGATGACAATTTCACAACAGATAAGAGAGACAGGGTCATAAATATCCAGGCTAGATCTCAAACTCTGGAGGAAGCCATGGGGAAGTTAATGAGTCATTAAAGAAAAGACCTATTTTCCACTAATGGACTTTGATCAGAACAGACCACTAAGCTCTATGTTGTGGGTTTTTTTGTTTTTGTTTTTTGAGGAGACTCTCTCTGCCCCCCAGGCCGGAGTGTAGTGGTACAATCTCAGCTCTCTGCAACTTCCACCTCCCAGGTTCAAACGATTCTCCTGCCTCAGCTAATCCCGAGTAGCTGGGATTACAAGCGCCTGCCACCATACATAGCTAATTTTTGTATTTTTAGTGGAGACGGGGTTTCACCATGTTGGCCGGGCTGGTTTTGAACTCCTGACCTCAAGTGATCCACCCACCTCAGCTCCCAAAGTGTTGGGATTACAGGTGTGAGCCACCACACCTGGCCTATGTTGTGTTCTTATGAGTGTGTGTGTGGCAGGGTGGGGTGGGATATGGGAGGCTTCTTGAAGGTGGTGCCGTAGCATCAATGTTGACTTCAGAGAGAAAGGCAGCCTGGGAGGTAGCTGTGCACCAGCTAAAGTAACCAATGGTTTCCTTTTCTTTCCTAGGAGATCACAAGCCCCAAAGTGGACGTGTTCAATGCTAACACCAACCTCAATTCTGGGCCTCTGCCCATCTTCCCCCTGGAGAAGCTAGTGAACAAGCCTGTAGAGGAGCTCCCCGAGGGTGTGGACCCCAGCAGGAAGGAGGTAGGTCAGACTCTCAAAGGAGCACAAAGAAGTCCATTTGTCGGACCACCGTAATTGATGCCCAGATTTGGCCCTGTAGGTGACTAGGTGCTGGGGATGCCCTGGTGAACAAGACAGATGAGATTCTGCCTTCATGCCAGCTTACCTCCCAGGAGGAGAGAGACCAGAGAAGCCTGGTTCCACTATGATTTAATTTCAGGGTTAAGTGCCAGAAAGGTGAAGTATAGGAGCTGTGAAGGGTATTACAAACAAGGCTGGGTGTGGTGGCTCATGCCTGTAATCCCAGCACTTTGGGAGGCCGAGGCAGGTGGATCACCTGAGGTCAGGAGTTCAAGGCCAGACTGACCAATATGGTGAAACCCCATCTCTACTAGAAACACAAAAATTAGCCAGGCTTGGTGGCACATGCCTATAATCCCAGCTACTCGGGAGACTGAGACACAAGAATTTCTTGAACCCAGGAGGCGGAGGTTGCAGTGAGCCGAAATCATGCCACTACACTCCACCCTGGGTGACTGAGTAAGACTGTCTCAAAAAAAAAAAAAAAAAAAAAAGTATTACAAGCAGGAGCCTGATGTAGTCAGATTTCCTTCTGAAAGGTGAATAGGAATTATTGAGGCAATGTAAGTTATTTCTGGACAGGGACATGAAGGGACAGCTAACATGAAGCCCAAAGGCAGGGAATAAACATGGGGGCAAAATTGCAAGATGGCCAGAGTGGCTGCAGTGTGCAGAGCCAGGGAGGGAGGCAGGGCTGAACTGGCAGTGCCTTCCACCCCAAGTTAAGGATCATATCATGTATCCTGACAGTGAAGGGGAATCATAATGGTTGAAGTAGCAGAGTGACAGATTTACATTAAAAAAAAAAAAAATTACTTGTCTGGGTGTGGTGGCTCAGGCCTGTAATCCCAGCACTTTGAGAGGCTGAGGTGGGCGGATCACCTGAGGTCAGGAGTTCAAGACCAGCCTGGCCAACATGGTGAAACCGTGTCTCTACTAAAATTATAAAAATAGCTGTGCGTGGTGGCACGTGCTTGTAATCCCAGCTACTGGGGAGGCTGAGGCAGGAGAATCACTTGAACCCGGGAGGTGGAGGTTGCAATGAGCCGAGATCGCGCCATTGTACTACAGCCTGGGTGACAAGAGTAAAACACCATCTCAAAATTAAACATTATAGCTGCTCATTCAACAGTAGTCTGGTAGGTGGCAAGAGCAGCCATAGGAACACCAGTTAGAGATAGCATAGCTGTTCTTGGGCCGACCGGTAGGTATAGGTCATGGTGGAGGAGGTGGAGAGAAACATTTAGGAGGTAAAATCAACGATATTTGGTAATTACTGGATAAAGAGTGTGAGAGGACAGAAAATAGCATCATTCTCCAAGACAGAAAACAGGATCAGGCTGAGCTCAGGAGAAGACAATCATGAGTTTAGTGGTAGCTACGTCCTTTGAGGTTTAGATACACGTTCAGTGGACAGGCAATTCAGAGGAACACCATGGCAGGGATATAAACTTAAGACTCATCAGCAAAAAAAAAAAAAAAAAAAAAAAAAAGGACTCATCAGCACATGGTCCATCTGGTAACTGTGGTTAGCACAGCAAGAACTTGTTCAAAATACTTTCAATGTGTGGGGAATGGAGGTTGGGGCTGGACACGTTTTTTTTTTTGAGATAGGGTCTTGCCCTGTTGCCCAGGCCAGAGTGCAGTTGCAATCATGGCTTGCTGCAGTCTCAACTTCCTGGGCCCAGTCTCCCAAAGTGTTGGAATTTCAGATGTGAGCCACTGCACCCAGCCTAAGAACACATTTCTAATATTCATTCCCACTTCATGAAGATCCAAAATAGACTGCCAATCTAGCTTAGGGGTATTGAGTGGAGATTATACTCTGTATGATAAGTCACAAGTAGTCTTACAAATGAATCAAGGGATTCTGTAAGACTACAGAAGAGAGACACCTAGTGTCTCTCTCAGAACGTGAAAGTCTGCTAAGGGTTTTGGCTCAATATTTGTGTAAGTGTTTTGTTCCCAGAGAATTTCAATCCTGCCTTTTACTTTAGAGAGCACATGCCTATGTTCTCTCCTGGATTCTCCCATCTGTGAAGTTGCTAGGAGGGTAGGAGGCACATGTGTCTTCACTGCAACAGTGGGATGATGATCCCAGTACAATGATGAGCTAAGCCCAGCAGTGGTATGTAGTATTCAACAAATGAAAACTGTTATTATTGCCTGTTCTACACCTGAGAAAACTGAGGTCCAGAGAGATGAAGTGACTTGCCTAACGTTACCAGTTAGTTGCAAAGCCAAAGCAAGAACCAGGCCTTCGGAGTCCCACTGTTACCATCATGCTATGCAGAACAAAGGAGGTATTTCTTTTTTTTTTGAGACGGAGTCTCATTCTGTCACCTAGGCTGGAGTGCAGTGGCATGATCTTGGCTCACCGCAAACTCCACCTCCTGATTCAAGCAAGTCTCCTGTCTCAACCTCCCAAGTAGCCGAGATTACATGCCTGGCTAATTTTTTTTTTTTTGTATTTTCAGTAGAGACAAGGTTTCACCAGATTGGTCAGGCTGGTCTCAAACTCCTGACCTCAGTGATCCACCCGCCTCCACCTCCCAAAGTGCTGGGATTACAGGTGTGAACCACCGTGCCTGGACTATGGCTGATTTTTTAATCATGGAGGTAGTGTATATTCTTGTGGGAGAGCTGAGTTTAGTGTCACATGGGGAGTCTAGGAGAGGTTTTCAGACCTCTCTAGCTGCTCCAATCTTGCAAGGTGAACCAGTGACAACAGTGGGGTGGTAGTTCTTGCTGCAGGCAAAGCAAGATGGTAATCGAAGTATTTGCGCACTGATGAGTAAACAACAGGGAGGCGGATGTGGGCATGGGTGTGGCTGGTAATCAGCTGGCAGGACTGCAGGGTTCAAGAACAGGACCAGTGAAAAGACACAAGTCCACTAGGATGGGTAGTCCCTGCTATCTAGCCTGAGGGGTCAGAGTCCTGTAGTCTTGACAAAGCTGAAGAGCCAGCCTGGCTGGACCAGAGAGAGTACAGACCTAGAACATAGCAGCCACAGCTGTGAGGAAACTGAGGGGAGGGTGCTACACACAGATTTGGGGTATGGTGCTGGGTGCGGTGGCTCACGCCTATAACCCCAGCACTTTGGGAGGCTGAGGTGGGTGGATCATGAGGTCAAGAGATCAAGACCATCCCGGTCAACAAGGTGAAACCCCGTCTCTACTAAAAATACAAAAATTAGCTGGGCATGGTGGTGCGCGCCTGTAGTCCCAGCTACTCGGGAGGCTGAGGCAGGAGAATTGCTTGAACCCAGGAGGCGGAGGTTGAGGTGAGCCAAGATCGTGCCATTGCACTCCAGTCTGGATAACAACAGCAAAACTCCGTCTCAAAAAAAAAAAAAAAAAAAAAGAAAAGAAAGAAAAAAAGATTTGGGGTATGGCAGCTCTTCCCCATCCACTGATGTCCAAATCATTCAAATTTACTCTCTCCTTCCAAAACCAACCCCTCGCTGAATGCGGTGGCTCATGACTTATCCCAGCACTTTGGGAGGCCAAAGCAGGCAGATTGCTTTGCTTGAGCCCAGGAGTTTGAGACCAGCCTGGGAAACAAAGTGAGACACTGTCTACAAAAAAATACAAAAATTAGCTGCGTCTGGTGGCGTGTGTCTGTAGTCCCAGCTACCCAGGAGGCTGAGCTGGGAAGACTGCTTGAGCCCAGGAGACTGGGGCTGCAGGTGACCTGTGATCATGTCACCACACTCCAGCCTGGGTGACAGAGAGGGACCCTGTCTCAAAACCCCCCCAAAACAAAATGAACCCCCAAACCAAAACCAGGCATTCTACTGCCCTGCCTCGGGGAGTGAGGAAGGCTTCCAGGAATCTTAAGGAGAGAATGCCCAGGGTGAGAGGCAAATCTAATGACAGGTTAGAGAACTGGAGCATCAGACCCCCCTGAGCTTGAAATCCATCTATAGGTGTCTACTAAGAAGCTGTTCAATTCAGGGCTCTCTGAGGGAGTCAATAAAATATTCCCTAGGCCAACATCATCTTAGCAGAGCAGCTGAAGTATTAAAGGAAACCCTCAGGTCTCACCTCTACCGTCTAACTCTTGGTGCTTGGGGGAGCAGAGATGAAGGCTGGGAGATGCTGTTTTATAGCAACTTTAATGTGGGACTCTTAATTGAATGTGACTTGAGGGTATTTAGCTTGCCTTAAACAGCATCATTATCCTATCATCTTAGTGCTGGGAACAAAGTTCATTTCAGTGAATTTCTTCATCTTATGGCTGAAGACCACCAAGGCTTAGAAAGGTAGTGACTCCCAGTTGTGATTTCCAAGCCAAGAGTAAAAAGGTAAAACTGCTATCTAATCTTCTGGATCACTCACAGGATGAGAGAAGCTGGTACAAGTTGTTTATCCAAATATTTTTTCTGCTCAAATAGCTAGGCAACATTTAGTTTGGAATTTGTCCTTTGGCCTTCCTGGTGTCTTCTCTTGGACTCCTTCCCCCAACCTCAGTTGTACCTTCTGCTGCTACCCTCCCACTCTCTAAGCAAAACCTGCTCCTACAAAATAATCTGACACATTCACAGAAGAATATAAAAAACTGATGAGGTTTAACAAGTTGCTTTTTTTTTTTTTTTTTGGCAGAGTCTCACTCTGTTGCCCAGGCTGGAGTACCGTGGTGTGATCTTGGGAGGCGGAGGTTGTAGTGAGCTGAGATTGTGCACCACTGCACTCCAGCCCGGGGAATAGAGCGAGACTCTGTCTGAAAAAAGAAAGAAAGAAACGTTTCCCATTTAATAGACAGGAAAACTAAGGCTTAGAAAGAGTCCTAATTCTTATTTGGGCCAATGTGAACTTGACCCTAGTAGAAAAAAACTCAATCTACCACACTGCTATCTTTTTATTGTTAAAAATTCAGAGATCAGGCTGGGCGTGGTGGTTCATGCCGGTAATCCCAGTACTTTGGGAGGCCAAGGTGGGTGGATCACTTGAGGACAGAAGTTCAAGACCAGCCTGGCCAACATGGTAAAACCCCATCTCTACTAAAAATACAAAAACTAGCCGGGCATGGTGGCACGTGCGTGTAATCCCAGCTACTTGGCCTCCAGGCTGAGACAGGAGAATCTCTTGAAACTGGGAGGTGGAGGTTGCAGTGAGCTGAGTTTGTGCCACTGCACACCAGCCTGGGCAACAGAGCAACACATGGTCTCAAAAAAAAAAAAAAAAATTCAGGATCAAACCTCTGGAACACCAAAATACTATAGCTGCCTCCTCTGCATCCCTTTCCTGGCTCTCCTGACATTGTTTGTTTTTACTCTGCATTTATTTGATTATATGCCACATCTGTATGACTCATCAGAGCAAACGGGGCCTGGGAGTCAGGGAGGAGGGAAGGATCGTGACCTTTGCCCTCTGGGCCCTCTCCTCTTCTAGGAACACCTGTCCATTGAAGATTTCACTCAGGCTTTTGGGATGACTCCAACTGCCTTCTCTGCTCTGCCTCGATGGAAGCAACAAAACCTTAAGAAAGAAAAAGGACTATTTTGAGAAGAGTGGCTGTGGTTGTAAAGCAGCACCCTACCGTAATTGTGGGGTTTTATCACCGGTATTAGTCCTACACCAATTGAAGTGAAATTTTACAGTTGTGCCTATGAGCACAAACTTCTATGGGCAAATGCCACTTTTGTTTAGTAATTTACCTATTCCTTCAGAAACATGATATCCCAAAAGGAGCCTGTGGTCCTCATTTCAACTTCTAGGAAGGTCACTAGATTGTTTCTATCCTGAGGTGTTGCATCATTTTTAGTACTCCTACTCTAGAGCTTTCTCTTCTTAGAAGAGCAGGGAAACACTCCATGTAACATTAGAGTTCTGAGACACTACCTAGCTTGTCCTCTATCATGACTCATTTTTATCTACGGAAGGTAAGCTGAAGCATTTTGCAGGTTTACAACGTCCCCAGAGTAACAGCTTTTCCTTTTCACATATACTTTCCTTACTGCCTTATTCAGTGGGTAAGTTAGAGGGTTGAAGGAGAGTTGAATGGGCCACAAGACTGCCCTCTTAGGAAGTTTCACAAATGCCAAACAGTACCCAGTGAGAGTAGCACATCCACTGGGGCTAAGCTTGAGACCTAAAGGCAAGTATAAAATGCAAATGCTTTTCACTCCTTCTCCCAACCCTTAATAATAAGGCAAAGGAAAAGCCTAGTGAAGGTTGATACTAGGTTTACAAACTTACCCAGAAGCCTGTGCAAAGCTTCACAGACTCCTCAGATGAAAATAACAGGAATCAATGGTGACTATGGCCGAACACTGGTTTGCCATTCTGTTCCCTTTAAGAAGTAACAGTGCTGCAAGGAATTCCAAGTCAGAAAGCCAACAGAAGGCGATTTCCACAACTTTGAATGGGTTGTTATGAGTATCGGCAAGAATGTGTCCTTTTCAGAAATAACAGTCCAATCAACAGAAGGTTAATAAAGGCTTTAATTTCGTACACACAAAAAAACTCTATGCATAATTTAAAAAGGAAACAAAAACAAGGAAAAACCGTAAAGGATACAGAGGAACAGTTCTGCTAAAACACAGATAAAAGTGCCGCTCCATACAAAACATAAAGAATCAGAATCAAAAGTCACTCTGAACATAAAGAAAAAAATCACCTCACAAATAATGTGGCCACAGCTGCCAGAAAGCCTGGTAGTGGCTCAATTAGGCAAAGTGTAGGAATCTCATTGTTTTTCTCTCTTTAAGTATAAAGAAACAGCATTGACAATAGGCCAGAGAAGTTAGGGAGGGAGGGAAAAGCTCAGAGGGAGGGAAACCTGGGGACAAGAGGTGTGCACATTCACATGTGGTCTCACTCTTCACACAGGCCCACTATTTTTGAAACAGACCAGTTTAGTTGACTGCTCTTCTTTGTTCTGGCATCTGACCAGGCAAACCTGTATCCTGGTCCAGACCCTCACCCACTCTATTCTTATGCCAATAGATATATCTATACTTTGAACCTCTGTACTTTTAAGAAAAGTCCAATGTTACAAAATCAAATGCTTACATTCAGACTGGCACACTTTTTAATAAAAACTCTATACACCTCAGACTTATAGCACACATGGAAACAACTTACTAATTGTATATAAGTATGATACAATGAATGAGACTGCCTCAAGTCTAGTAATCAAAGCATGCCATAAGGTGAATGATTGTGGTGAAACACAGCAAAATAATTGTCACAAAACTCTCAAGGCCTAACAAACTAGAGTTTTCCAATAAAATAAAATTTTTCAGATGTTAATAAGACATATCAGTAGAGACAAAATTAGAATTTTGAAGTAATGCAAGAGAAAAGACTTTAGAGGGCAGAAGTCTATTTAATTTAGTATATACTTGTAAGAGTGCATTACCCAGTATAAAGCAAAATGGGGAGGAAAAAGACATCTATCCATTTTATTGGAACAACTTTATGTGCCTTGCATCTGGTGTTGGGTTGTTGATTTTCCCAAAAAATCTCCTATACATACAAAAATCCACATGTACTTGGAGATCCAGCTCTGTTTCCCCCATTTAAAACAAAAGACCACCTGGGGGGGGGGTCAATTAAGTTAAAAATGTCCCCCCGCACCCCCAAAATGGGAGAGTATCCACTACAGTCATTTCAGAGGGCAAAGAAGGATAATATTTTTATTTGCTTTAATATAACCTCTTTTTAGTAGCTCACAAGTGAGTTTACAGACTACTTTTTTCTCTTTAGGTGTTTGCAGATAATTTTCATTATACAACTATATCTGTAGCTGTACACGTGTACAGTTAAATAACAGTAACTATACACGATGTGGAAAAATAAATTCATGGATTATTTTGCTGAGGTTTTAAATTTTAAAGCCTCTGTTTCAGAATTTTACACTTGATCAAGGAGAAAACAAATGTGTGGTCTAACATTTGCTTTCTGTAGTTAACTGACTGATCTGTAAGTACCACTGCATTATGTCTTAAAATGTAAACACATTTACATTTGTTATATTTGTTATTGAGCCTTTTAAGTTAGGCCCAGAATGAACAGGCCACAGCAAGTAAACAAAACTTTTGGAATCAAAGTATTAATAGAAGATCAATTCATGGATGTGCTTATTATATCCTGCTGAGACAAAACTCATGAGTGTGCACACACATATGGTATATCCCTATGAAACAGACTAATCTTCTCATAGGCCTAAATTATAGTCATGGCTATTAAAGAAATTAACAGCATCCAGCCACGTGCAACTTTCCAACCTTCAGTAATATTAGGGGATTAAAATCAAATATGAAATTCAGTTTATTTTTCCTTTAAAATTCCAACAAAGATCAAAAGATTGTATCTAGAACTAACTGCTATCAAGTTCCAATTCAATGTCATTTAAAGTAATATAACCACACATTTGGTATTCTCAATAGGAAGGTGAATTAGGTATTGTGCAAACTGCCTGCAACGGAAGCACTCAGTCCTTATCTAACTTGTCCCTTCCTGGCCCCAACATGCTAACTGCCCCATCCTCCAATAATGGGCAAACTGATCACACTGTGCAAAAAAATAATATATTATCTATTTATAATTTTAAAATATATACAGCCAGCTCAAAAAAAACAACAAACCCCATCAACATAGTCCAGCTGAAATCTCCACTGGTGGTCAAAGAAGTAAACTAAAGGAGTAAAAAAAGGAGAAGGGCTACAAGAATGGACAGAATCAAGTAAAATTTGAGTCCCAAACATGCAAGTACATGAGCAGTGAGATAACTCACATACTCCAATAACCTATTTTCAACAACTCCTGCCCAAGACATGAAGATCAAATCAGGTTTCTGAGGTAAGTGGATTTCTAAACCATACACACATGAAAGCTATGAAAGCAATTCAAATGAGGCTGCTTCATGAGGCAATCTAGACTTACAGCATATTTCTATTTTTCTCCATGTTTTAATGCAGCCCTTACTTTAAATCTTTCCCAATAATTTTTAACAGTGCCTCTCAAATGCAAAGACAGGTAAGAGAATTAGTAACAAGCCAAAGAATTTTATCACCACTTCACTCATTTATGAGAAAACCAGTTATTTTCAAGCAAAAGCAAAGCAAACCAAACCAAAAGAGGCTCCTGGTAGAAATGAAAAAATTTTAAAGCTAGTTTTAAAACAAATATTTTCCTCTGCTCTAAACACCTCGGGCATTTTCTACCACTCTACCATTTTGGAACATTCATCACAATAATGTATATAGGTAGATGGTAGGAGACAAAGCATTTATCAGTAGTTAAGCAAAACTGCTGAGGCCATTTATAATTCAAAGAATAAAAATTTAGAATAGGTTACTATGTGAGAATATATCCAAGTTTCAAGAGTAGGGCTGGAGCTCTCTTAAGACAATCTTTCAGAATAGATGGTGCACCTTCTGTGATGGTGGTGGTTTTTTTTTGTTGTTGTTGTTAAATGGAGTCTCACTCTGCCACCCAGGCTGGAGTGCAATGGTGCGATATCGGCTCACTTCAACTTCTTCCTCCTGGGTTCAAGCAATTCTCTCATGTGATGGTGGGTTTTTAAATGCTTTTTTCCTTCTGAAAAGCCGATGTGGTTTTGTCCCTAACTCTGGGAACTAAAGAATAATCCCCTTGTTTATAACAAAAGAAAAAACATGAAAGTAAACAATGAAGGTTTCATTTTGCTATGCTTAACTCTGCGATCCTAATGATATCTGGGCTTATAAAATTATCTTATGGACAGAATTCCATCCTTAAAATAATTCTTTATATAGTTTCATAAGCTGCTTAACCAAGCTGGTTATGTCAGCTAAGTGACTAGCATAGCACTTAATGTTGCCGCTCTACTTTGCCTCAACTTGAGCACCTAAAAAGTAGATAAATAAATTATGCACCTTTTGTTATTTGTTAGTTCTTGGGATTACCTAAGCCAATCACATTTTAATTGCGACCCTATTTTAAGGGCAAAGCCAGACAGTAAATGGTTAAATGATCAAGGTTTTCCTATAGCTCAAGTACTTAATTTCACACTTGCAATAGGATTTTTAGCTTCAGTGGTCCAGAATTTTAGTTTACCAGAGGAACACTCTTCTTATCCTCCTTATGTCTGAGAGAGAGAGATGCTAGCATTCTTCCTTATACCTAAGTATTCCTGCTGGGGCATCCCAATTGGAGAAATATTATCTTTCCACCTGTTTAAAGTTTTGGTTGCAATCCATTAGGGTAATGCTGCTCGATGGAAGGATGACAAAAAATAAAAAAGAGTCTATCTTCACCACCATAATAATGATGATATATGATGAACATACTGTGTGAAGAAATTTCCTTAGAGAAAACACAAAGTATACAAGGAGTATCAAATGTGGGACTATAACACATTCCAAAGCACCAACAATCCATTTCTTGGGACTGCATGTAAACAGCAAAGACATCACAAATTCATGAAATTCGCAAACAACAATGACAACAATAAAAAACAGCTCCTCAAGTCAGGTGACAGCAATGCCCCTCTCTTGCAAAGAGAACAAACTTGTCATTAGTGTAACATGAAGAACTAGCTTTCCAGTGAACTTTACTAATAAGCAAACACACACAAAAGGTTATAGACTTGAGTGAAACTACTCAAGGAACATAAAAGCTAAAAGCCAACTGATAAGCATACCTTTACACATTTCTCAGGTGAATGGACTCTCTGATACCTCCATTTCTTCTCCAAACTGCTGTGCTATTAATTTTGAACAGGCATATTCTGGTGGCTCATCCTAACTCTTTAAGGCTCCATTCATCCTGTGTGTGTGTGTGTGTGTGTGTGTGCGTGCGTGCGTGTGTGTACACACACAGACATATATATTTACAACATGTGCTCCTAAGACAAAAGGAAGTGCCACTCTTATAGGAGAAAAAGGATAATCAGCTACAGATGTGAGACCAAAGTTTCCATAAAATAGCATGGAGCATTCTTTGTAACTCCAATTTTTGTCTTTTGGTTTGGCCCTGAGCTGTTTGTTGCTCCCGCATCAAGTAGAATTCCAAATTCTCCTTCAGCAGAGGAAAGGTGAGGTGGGCAGCATTAAGAAAAAATATGCAGTGCACACTGACAACCCAGAAGTTTGTTCCTCACAAGGCCTGACGGGTAGTCTTCCCCACTTCCATGCTAAGTGTCTGAGAGTTCTTTTCTGTTTCCAGCAGCTCATCAAAGATCTCCCTTAAAATAAAATAAGCAAAAAATAAAACAGGAAATTTAGTAAGCAGAACCAAAGAACAGGCAGGAGAAAAAATAAAACTGATACAGATAAAGCCTTTATATTCCACTTCATGCCTGTATTTTATTAAATAAGCGGCTCACTCATTTCATCTTAACCCTTTGAATGCTCATTTTTGAGAAGAGAGGGGAACTGACAACAGCTGGCTTTAATGAACATGCTATGTAATTCCCATCCATATAAATCAGATTTTCTAGCTGATAAAACTGGATGACTGAAAAGACTTATGATAGGACATCTTCTATCATAAAACAAACTGTCTTAACTTCCATACCTAGATACTACTGTGTAATGAGCAATTAAGGCTGAGTTATGAAAGAAAATATTCTAGACTTTCAAGGAAATATCAAGAGATGGACCCTAACCAAAGATAACAAAAACCAAAAATTGTCAACCGTCAACTGATGGGAAGATTTTATCCTCAAAGGAAAAAAAAAAGAGTTCAGGTGATTTTTAACTCATTATTTCAAATCTGACAAAGTTTCTTACTTGTGCATATAAAAGAAGATGTAACCACTCCGATCTCGATCACTCTGCACAGCAGCCTCTTGGATTTTTGATACCTCCAGGTCATTGTAAGTAAACCACGCTTGCTTCTTAATGTCATACACATCACTAATGTAATGACCTGAAACAAATAACATCTTAAATCGAGGCTTTTAAAAACACACTGAATTAAAAAAATTTTTTTTGAGAACTAGTCTCACTCTGTTGCCCAGGCTGGAGTGCAGTGGCACAATTTGGCTGACTGCAACCTCTGCCTCCCAGATTCAAGCGATTCTCCTGCCTCAGCCTCCTGAGTAGCTGGGATTACAGGCACATGCCACCATGCCCGGCTAATTTTTTTTGTATTTTTAGTAGAGATGGGGTTTCACCATGTTAGCCAGGATGGTCTTGATCTCTTGATCTTGTGATTCGTCCACCTTGGCCTCCCAAAGTGCTAGGATTACAGGCATGAGCAACTGCACCTGGCCTAAAAACACACTGAATTTATCTCAGGTATAGGAATTTTGAGAAATAGAAAAAAAGCTACCGTATCCATCTTATCCTCAACACTGTGTCTAAAACCCACTGAGAAAACACATACAGGCCAGGAACAGTGGCTCACTCCTGTAATCCCAGCACTTTGGGAGGCCAAGGCAGGAGGACTGCTTGAGGCCAGGAATTTGAGACCAGCCTGGACAACAAAGCAAGAACCTATCCATACAAAAAAAAAATTAAAAATTAGCCAGGTGTCATGGCATCCACCTGTAGTCTCAGCTACTCAGCATGCTGAGGTAGGAGGATCTCTTGAGATCCTAAGCCCAGCAGTTCAATGCTGCAATGAGCTAACAATGGTGCCACTGCACTCCAGCCTGGTGACAGAGTGAGACTCTGTCTCTTGAAAAACAAAAAAAGAAAAAAATATATATATGTAAGTACATAGAGAATTAAGGAAGCATATACTACACTGGGACACTGTTTTTGATAAAGGTATTGTGCTCAGAGGAATTTAGGTCACTTAAGAATAGAGAAATCAAAACAGTTACAACTATTAACACAATTCACATTGAGTGTGATCAAAGTAGATTTCAAAGATTTTCTTGAAAAACTTGTACTTCAGGGGCTGGGTGCAGTGGCTCACATCTATTACCCCAGCACTTTGGGAGGCTGAGGTGGGTGGATCTCTTGATCGCAGAAGTTCAAGACCAGTCTGGCCAACATGGTAAAATCCTATCTCTACTAAAAATGCAATAATTAGCTGGGTGTGGTGGTGCATGCCTGTAATCTCTGCTACTTGGGAGGCTGAGAAAGGAGAATCACTCGGACCCAGGAGGTGAAGGCTGCAGTGAGCCAAGATTGTGCCACTGCACTCCAGCCTGGGTGACAGAGCAAGACTGGGTCTCAAAAAGAAAGAAAGAAAGAAAAAAATATCCTTATGAAGCTAGGCAAAGAGCAATGTAATAAAGAGCAAATGTTGACTACTTCATTTATAAAATGCTGAAATCATGATGGGTATTCACCTGAAGAAGAAGTGCTACCAATGTGACTGACAACACTGATGAGCCGGTAGGAATGAGGCAGATTCCCTGTCTGGAAAACAGAAGTGGGTATAACTTTTAAGTCTTTGTTTGAATAAAAGCAAAACACTGAATATAAATTTATTATCAAAGCTGACATGGCTATGCCTTGGTGTGTGGCATAGTAAGAATCAATTAAAAAATCAGTTCACACCCTTTGACTCAAGAATTCCACCCCCAACTAAGAAATTATTCTAAGGAAATAAGTCAAAAGAAGAGTATATGTGTCAAATTATTTACTGTGGCATTATCTAGTGAAAAGTTGGAAGTAACAATCTACCCAATAATAGCTGACTGTTTGGCATATCAATTCAATATAATAATGTTCAGTTATATGAAAAAATTACACAGATTAGCAACATGTTAACTTGCTTTCCAAACCCATATGAATGCACATAGTAACTATAGCTCTATCAAAAACAGTTATGTTAAGTAAGATCTTGTTAGGCATTGGACAATACAATGAAAATATTAAAAGACCTGCTATGTTGCTGTAGGGATCAGAGAGAACTTTTACATTTTAAATATTATGAAAATGCGATCAAAACATAGTTGGTAAAATAAAAAAAAAACTGAAAAGTGATATTCATGCACTGCAGACAGCACTATAAGGTAAAATTTGGGGAAGGAATATGGCTATACGAAAACCAGAAACTTAAAATGTTCATAAACTTCAATTTAGGAATTTACTTCTGGAAAATCTAAAAAAAGAAACTCTAAACTATGGGAAATGCGGGCCGGGTATGGTGGCTCACGCCTGTAATCCCAGCACTTTGGGAGGCCAAGGCAGGTGGATCACTTGAGGTCAGGAGTTCAAGACCAGCCTGAACGACATGGTGAAATCCTGTCTCAAAAAAAAAAAAAAAAAAAAAAAAATCAACTATGGAAAACGCATGAATCAAGAGCACACGCCACTGTACTCCAGCTTGGGAGACAGACAGATCTTGACTAAAAAAAAAAAAAAGAAAGAAAAAGAGAACTCTGTGTTTGGCCAGGCACAGTGCCTCATGCCTATAATCCCAACACTTTGGGAGGCAGAGATGGGCAGATCCCTTGAGGCCAGGAATTTGAGACCCGCCTGGCCAAAATGGTGAAATCCCATCTCTACTAAAAATAAAAATAAAAAAAACAGCTGGGCATGGTGGCTTGTGCCTGCAATCCCAGCTACTCGGGTGGCTGAGGCATGAGAATCGCTTGAGCCCAGGAGGTGGAGGTTGCAGTAAGCTGACAGAGCAAGACTCTGTCTCAAAAAAAATAAAAATAAAATATAGAAAATGCTACAAGCATACAGTTTCCCAACACATTATTATAGTGAAAAATTAGAAACAACTTAGACAAATATTCAATGTTAGCTAAAAATTAATAGAATATTCATTTGAGACAATATAGCACAGCCATTAAAAATAAGAAGCTTATAAATAACTACTCTTTAAAAAACAGGATAACCTTGGTGTGGCAGTGTGTGCCTCCAGTCTGACATATGGAAGGCTAAGGCAGGAGAATCCCTTGAGCCCAGGATTTTGAAGCCAGCCTGGGCAACACAGAGAGACTCTCGCTAGAACAAAAAAAACAAATGGGATAAAAACTATACTTCTGACTTTTTAAAAAGCATATGGGGAGGAGAGGATAACAAAGATATAAGTCAAAGTGCTGACGGTAATGTGTTTGGATAGTAGGATCCTGGATAATCAAAATTTGCAGGGGAAAAGCAATTATTTAAGAGGCAAAAAAAAAAAAAGAGTTCAATGTGTCCTAATTAAAATCACCAATTTGACAGTTTTCAGTGAGCAACAACAAACTGTTTTTGGTATTTATGAAGATGATACACCTATTTGATGGAACTAAAGGTAATTTTACTTATTTTTTCTCGAGACAGAGTTTCACTCTTGTTGCCCAGGCTGGAGTACAATGGTGTGATCTCAGCTCACTGGAACCTCCACCTCCCGGGTTGAGGTGATTCTTCTGTCTCAGCCTCCCGAGTAGCTGGGATTACAGGGGTGCGCCACCACACCTGGCTCATTTTTGCATTTTTAGTAGAGATGGGGTTTCACCATGCTGGTCAGGCTGGTCTCGAATGCCTGACTTCAGATTATCTATCTGCCCCAGCCTCCCAAAGTGCTGAGATTACAGGCGTGAGCCACCACGCCCAGCTAACTAAAAGTAATTTAATACATACATGCCTTTACTGAGTTCTTATCAAACATGCATGTAAAGTGGTCAGGATGTATTCCTGTTTTTTCACTTTGTTTTGAATCTTGTATGTGAGAAATGAAGAGTAAATGACAAGAGAAAATGAGACTATCTGACGGCTGCTGAAAGGGAAGAAATGAACCTGCAATGGACATTGAAAGTGAGGCCTTTGAAATAAAGAGCAGGATTGACACTGAATCTGACCATCTGTACTCAGGGATGAAAAAATTACCTCAGCATTTCTTTTCAGTTCTTCAGCTTCAGCTTCTGTATACTCCATATCAAAAACATCCTCATTTCCAGAGTCCTCATCAGAACCCAATGCATCCACAAAGGAGTTGTTAAACTCTGAAGAATACAAAGACAAAATCTTATAAAATTTCTTGGAATAGGCTGGACATGGTGGCTCACACCTGTAATCCCAGCACTATGGGAGGCCGAGGCCATTGGATCACCTGAGGTCAGTTGTTCCAGACCAGCCTGACCAACATGGTGAAACCTTGTCTCTACTAAAAATATGAAAACTAGCTAGGCGTGGTAGTGCATGCCTGTAATCCCAGCTGCTCAGGAGGTTGATGCAGGAGAATCATGTGAACCTGGGAGGCAGAGGTTGCAGTGAGGGGAGATGGCACCACTGTGTTCCAGAATGAGACTTCATGTCAAAAAAAAAGAAAAAAAAAAAAAAGAAAAATTAGCCGGGCATGGTGGCTAATGAATGTAATCCCAGCTACTCGGGAGGTTGAGGCAGGAGAATTGCTTGAACCCTGGAGGTGGAGGTTGCAGTGAGCCGAGATTGCACCATTACACTCCAGCCTGGGAAACAAGAGCGAAACTCCATAAAAAAAAAAAAAAAAAAAAAAAAAAGTTCTTGGAATAGACATAAGAGATACAATTAGGAAGATAAAACAGCTTGAAGTACACATTTTATCATTCTAAGAAAACATAAAACATAGTATGAGGGTCCAACATGCTCAGCCCACTCTGGGGAACATGGGAGACATGGGTAGCTATAAAAGAAATGCTCTTTTTCTTTTAAATATATTTATATGATAAAGTAATCTAATCCTCATAAGAAAGGCATAAAAGTAGAAAAGAATATAATTTTACATATGAACCAATTTTACTAAGTTCTATATATAAGCTATATATGTTAGATTTCAAGTACTTGGTGTCATTAGCAGACATAAATTATCCTCACAGAAAAAGGATTATTAAAAAGTCAGTATATATTTTTTCTTTGTATTAAATCATTTCTTGGCCGGGCAAAGTGGCTCATGCCTGAAATCCCAAAACTTTGGGATCTGAGGCCAGCAGATCACGACCATACTGGCCAACAAGGTGGAACCCCATCTCTACTGAAAATACAAAACTTAGCTGGGCGTGGTGGCATATGCCTGTACTCCCAGCTACCTGGGAGGCTGAGGCAGCAGAATCACTTGAACCCCAGAGGCAGAGGTTGCAGTGAGCCAAGGTTGCCCCACTGCACTCCAGCCTGGCAGCAGTGGAAGATTCCAACCAAAGAAAAAAATCATTTCTTGAAATGTAGCAAAAAAGTAAAGGAAATTCAACCTTTAACTCTTAAATTTCACCTAAGATATATTAAACAAATAAATCCAAGATCTATATTTTCCTTTTTTACATTTTTAAATTTAAAAAATTTTTAAGTCTGGCTCTGTCGCCCAGGCTGGAGTACAGTAGCACAATCTTGGCTCACTGCAACCTCCTCCTCCTAGGTTCGAGCAATTCTCCTGCCTCAGCCTCCCGGGTAGCTGGGATTACGGGCGCCCACCACCACGCCCGGCTAATTTTTGTATTTTTAGTAGAGATGGGGTTTTACCATGTTGGTTAGGCTGGTCTCGAACTCCTGACCTTGTGATCCGCCTGCCTCAGCCTCCCAAGTGCTGGGATTACAGGTGTGAGCCACCACGCCCGGCCAAGATCTATATTTTCTTTAACAATATGTGTCTATTGGAAGCATTCATCTTTACCAATGGTGTTAAGAATCCCAGAAGATAAATAAAATGGTGTTCAATAAAGAATCCCATTTGTATATATATGGTTATTTGCTTTAAAATATAATTAGCTCCACTAAAATCACAGTATAGTGTGATTTACAATCACATAAATATTTAAGAATGAGGCCAGGTGCGGTGGCTCATGCCTGTAATCCCAGCACTTTGGGAGGCCGAGGCGGGTGGGTCACCTGAGGTCAAGAATTTGAGACCAGCCCAGCCAACATGGTAAAATCCTGCCTCTACTAAAAATATAAAATTAGCTGGGTGTGGTGGCACATGTCTGTAATCCCAGCTACTCGGGAGGCTGAGGCAGGAGAATCGCTTGAACCTGGGAGGCGGAGGTTGCAGTGGGCCAAGACTGTGCCACTGCACACCAGCCTGGACAACTAGAGTGAAATTCTGTCTCAAAAAAAAAAAAAAAAAAAAAATTAACTGGGCATGGTGGTGCACACCTGTAGTCCCAGCTACTTGGGAGGCTGGGGTAGGAGAATTGCCTGAACCCAGGAGGTAGAGGTTACAGTGAGCAGAGATCATGCCTCTGCACTCCAGCCCCTGGGCAACAGAGCAAGATCCTGTCTCCAAAAAGAAGACATGGAAGAACCAGGAATCAGGTACCTCTGAAACTGGAGGATAAGGAGGAGATAAAATGAAGATGAGGTAAAAGCTATTTGAGAAACAGATTCCTACATCTACTTCTTCCAACTTTACATCTTACGGACTTCTAATATCCAATCCACATATTAGTTCTGCCAAATGCCATGACATGTGAACCTTATGCTACTGAATACACTCACTCATGACTGCCCACTGACTTCCCCAGAATAAGCTCTTAAAAATTCATGGGGAAACTAAAACCACATTATGTTCTTCTAAGAGTCTTAACAGTGGCAAAATTATAACTTTTTCATTAAACAGATGATAGATAATTCTTGCTGTTTAGTTTTTCAAAATTAAAAAAAATATATTGTTAGAGATATGGGTATAGATGACAAAAATCATTTTGAAAAAAGCAAGCTGAAGATGAATATAAATGTTAGAATAGTGGTTTCTCCTGGGAGGAAGACAAAAAGGAGGGATATACAGGTAATTTCTAAAACTCTATTTCTTTACCTGGGAGGTATTCAAATTTGTTATTAAAAAACACATTTTAGCCTATAATCCTGGCACTTTGGGAAGCTAAGGTGAGTGAATCACTTGAGGTCAGGAGTTCGAGACCAGCCTGGCCAACATGGTGAAACCCCGTCTCTACTAAAAATGCAAAAATTAGCTGGGTGTGATGGCATAACTGATAGTCCAAGCTACTTCTGAGGTCGACATGAGAACTGCTTGAACCCGAGAGGTGGAGGTTGCAGTGAGCCAAGATTGCACCACTGCACTCCAGCCTGGACGACAGAGTAAGATGCTATCCCCACAATAAAAACTAACACACACACACACACACACACACACACACACACACACTCTCACTCTCTCTTTTTATGTTCTTCTATGTGTGATACATTTTACCATTTAAAAAAAAGTAATTAACATGATCTTCACACCTTGAAGACTTAATTCAGTAGCTCTTTTGAGGTCATCATCTTCCTTCTGTTCCCAAGCCTCCTAAAGAGACAAGAACAAAAACTAAGGTATTTAAAGAAGTACTGATTAAACTTATTTAGAGGATAAAATCAGTTTCTTTGGAAGCATTTGCTAATAATGCTTTCTATAATCTTATACATCTTTGGAATATTACCTTTTGAGGAATGTGGGGAAGTTCTTTACTTTTTTCAACATTGTCCTCTTAAAACACAACCTTAGAAGTTAGCTGGGTGTGGTGGCTCACACCTGTAATCCCAGTACTTTGGGAGGCCGAGGAAGGCAGATCAACCTGAGGGCAGAAGTTCGAGACCAGCCTGGACAACATGGTGAAATCACATCTCTACTAAAAATACAAAAATTAGCCAGGCGTGGCAGTGGGTGCCTGTAAGCCCAGCTACTCAGGAGGCTGAGGCAGGAGAATCACTTGAACCCAGGATGTGGATGGAGGTTGCAGTGAGCCAAGATCACACCATTGAACTCCAGCCTGGGTAACAAGAGCGAAACTCTGTCTCAAATAAACAAAAAGTCCAAAGTGTCTGGCACACAGTAGGTACTTAGCAAATTTATGTCTGATTTATAGCATTTTCCAATTTCCATAGTATATAAAAATAAATACTCTCACCATGGCCGATTTTAAGTTATGACATGATAGTGAATGCAAAGTTGGGAAGGGCATATATTGGCTCTCCTGAGTTGATTTTGAGAGCCAGCTCTAACATATCACTCACCTTAAGTCTGTAACAGATGGCAAGATGAACTTTTCCACAAGATATTATTCATAGGTTTCTATTTTTATTCTTGCGGAAGAAATCAAGACACATAGTAGATGCTTGGTAAATACTAAATGAA
Source organism: Sapajus apella (assembly GCF_009761245.1). Lineage (NCBI taxonomy): Eukaryota > Metazoa > Chordata > Mammalia > Primates > Cebidae > Sapajus > Sapajus apella. The sequence goes on along the minus strand of NW_022436950.1, from coordinate 21,169,069 downwards.
TGCCACTGCCTGTTAATTTTCTGATATATTTGGGGTTCTCTTAGAAAAAAATAGTACCGTCAATATCTCCTGAAATGTTTCAAACTAGATGACTATCTTTATTTTATTTTCATTTTCATTTATGTTGAGATGAGATCTTGCTTTGTTGCCCAGGCTGGTCTTGAACTCCTGGCCTCAAGTGATCCTCCCACCTTGGCCTCCCAAAGTGCTGGGATTATAGTGTGGGCCACCTCACCCAGCCTAGATGACTATTTTAATTATAAAAAGGAACATGGAAATGTTGAGTATAACAACAAATTTCCCTCATCATCTTCAGAGAAAAGATAATTTACAAATGACACATGAATAAGAAAAAATATAACATTTTCGTGTTAAAAGTTTTTTTTTTTTTTTTTTGAGATGGAGTCTCACCCTGTCATCCAGGCTGGAGTGCAAAGGTGCAATCTTGGCTCACTGCAATCACTACCTCCTGGGTTCAAGCAATTATTTTATACTTAAAAAATATTTATTTTATACTTTATTCAGAATAAGTCTACTCTGAAACCAAAAGTCAAGACTCTCTTTTAGTTATTAACAGAACGACGCAGGTATAACAAACTAAAGACACTTCCTCTTACGACCCTATCCTCACAACTGAGAAGTTTTAATTGAGTCAGCTGATAAGAAACAGTATACATGTCTTTCATCTATGAAAAAAGGAGGTGGTAAATTTTTTCTTTTTATGCACTAAAAAGAAATTTTTGCTAAGAAATCAGACCTTGGTCATTTATATTAAAAGTAAGTCTTGGCCAGGCACAGTGGCTCACGCTTATAATCCCAGCACTATGGGAGGCTGAGGCGGGTGGATCATCTGAGGTCAAGGAGTTCGAGACCAACCTGGCCAACATGGCAAAGCCCTCTCTCTACTAAAATGCAAAAATTAGATGGGTGTGGTTGTGTCAGTAATCCCAGCTACTCTGGAGGCTGAGGCAGGAGAATTGCTTGAAACCAGGAGGTGGAGGTTGCAGTGAGCCGAGATCTTGCCATTGCACTCCAGCCTGGGCAACAGAGCAAGACTACATTTCAAAAAAAAAAAATCAGTGGGAGAACCTTTTAAAAATCCAGGTTAAAAGAAGATAGATCTAGATGCCCAGACCACACTCCAGATCAATTATATCAGGGGCAGAACACTCCAGTGTTTTTTAAAGCTCTCCAGTTAATTTGAATGTGTAGTTAAGATTGAGAACCACTGGTCTAGAGAAATTAGGTATTTTTTTCTTTTGAGACAGAGTCTTGCTCAGTAGCTGAGGCTGGAGCGCAGTGGCGTGATCTCAGCTCACTACAACCTTCTCCTCCTGGGTTCAAGTGATTCTCATGCCTCAGCCTCCCCAGTAGCTGGGATTATAGGCATGCGCCACCACACCTGGCTAATTTTTGTATTTTTAGTAGAGACAGGGTTTCACCATGTTGGCTAGGCTGTTTTGAACTCCTGGCTTCAGGTGATCCACCTGCCTCAGCCTCCCAAAGTGCTGGGTTTACAGGTGTGAGCCACCATACCCAGCCTAGATTTCTTTTTTTATTCTTTTTTCTTTTTTGAGACAGTTTTGCTCTGTCTCCCAGATTACAGTGCAATGGCATGATCCTGGCTCACTGCAACCTCTGCCTCCTGGGCTCAAGCAGCCACCCAAGTAGCTGGGACTACAGGTGTGCACCATCGCGTCGGGCTAATTTTTGTATTTTTGGTAGAGATAAGGTTTTGTCATACTGCCCAGGTTGGTCTCAAACTCCTGGGCTCAAGCAATTTGTCCATCTTAGCCTCCCAAAGTGCTGGGATTATGGGCATGAACCCTATCTGGCCAAATTAGATTTCTTTCTTTTTTTTGAGACAGTCTTGCTCTGTTTCTCAGGCTGGAGTGTGGTGGCAAGATCTCGGCTCATTACAACCTCCGAATCCTGGGTTCAAGCGATTCTTTTGCTTCAGCCTCCCGAACAGCTGGGAATACAGGTGTGCACCACCACACCTGGTTAATTTGTGTATTTTTAGTAGAGATGGAGTGTCACCATGTTGGCAAGCCTAGTCTAGAACTCCTAGCCTTAAGGGATCCACCCGCCTTGGCCTTCCAAAGTGCTGAGATTACAGGTGTGAGCCATAGCACCCAGCTTAGATTTCTTAATCTGATTATCTGATGAACCCAAACCAGGCCTCAAACTAAACCCACCCATGCATTCTAGGGAGCCTTGGTAGATTTTTACTAAGATGACTTGGATTACACAGGATCAGATAACTATGAAAAGTCCGACCTGTAAGTCAGATCCTATTGCCTATAAATCTGATATTTCAGGTAACTGTAACAGTGCAAATCAAATGGCATAAAGTGAACACTGAAAAATAGGCTACTACATAAAGAAAAGAGAAGAAGCGGCTGGGCATGGTGGCTCACACCTGTAATCCAAGCACTTTGGAGGCCAAGGTGGGCGGATCACCTGAGGTCAGGAGTTTAAGACCAGCCTGACCAACATGGTGAAACCCCGTCTTTAAAAAAAAAAGAAAGAAAAGAGAAGAGGCTGGGTGTAAATAACTCATGCCTATAATCCCAGCACTTTGGAAGGTTGTGGTGGGAGAGCTACTTGAGCCTAGGAGCTTCAGACTAGCCTAGGTAACAGTGAAACCCTGTCTAAACTAAAAATTAAAAAATTAGCAGAGCATGGTCGGTGCTCCTGTGATCCCATGTACTTGGGCTATCTCAAATAAACAGAAAGGCAGATAAATGTTCTAATACCTAAATCTGAAAATTAGATTTTGGATAATATTTCTGATAATTCTATGTTCAAATAATTCATAAAAATTTATATTCTTAGAAAATGACCAAAACAAATATACCTTAAAATATTATGATAAAATCATGGTGGTATACTGGCTATTTCTATAGTTGATAAAATAATGTTGGACTGGGAAGTCAGGCATGGTGGCTCACATCTGCAGTCCCAGCAGTTTTGGAGGCCAAAGCAGGAGGACTGCTTCAGCCCAGAAGTTCAAAACCAGCCTGGGCAACATAACAAGATCCTGTCTCTAAAAAATTAAAATTAAAAAAGAAAAATAAAAAAGAAAATGGACTAGGAATAATCTATAATGTCCCATCCTGGTTTAGTAAGCAACGAATTATAGTTATGAAAAGTAATCAGCAATACATTGTATTTCATTTGTAGTTTCAAAAAAAGAAAAACTACCCATACACCTGTTTCAAACACAGGTTGCAGTGCGGTGGCATGATCTCGGCTCATTGCAATCTCTGCCTCCGGGGTTCAAGAGATTCTCCTGCCTCAGCCTTCCAAGTAGCTGGGACTACAGGTGTGTGCCATTATGCCTGGCTAATTTTTGTGTTTTAGTAGAGACAGGTTTTTGCCATGTTGGCTCGGCTGGTCTCCAACTCCTGGCCTCAAGTGATCTACCCACCTCAGCCTCCCAAAGCACTGAGATTACAGGCATGAGCCACCATGCCCAGCATCAAACAAGTTTTTTTTTTTTCAATGATTTACTGTATGTAAATCATCTGGAACAATGTCTGACACATAGTAAGCGCTCAATACATTAGTTATTATTATTCTATTTCTCAGGAAAGATAAGTACAGAGAAAGTAGCAATATAAATATCTCTTACTTGCTCTTGAAGGCTCTGAGCCAGAGCCTGCTGAAGCTCTTGCTCTTCCCTTTCACGTTCCATATCATACTGCTGAAGCCAATCAACCTCTCCCTGAGATCCTTCTGGAGTTTTGTTTTCTTTATTCTCATCACAGTCTTTAGTTATCTCTGTGAAACTGGCAGGATCTGAGGAAGCAGAACATAACAATTTGGAAAATCCTCTCTAATAAATGGAAAATTCTGAACTAGGGTGACACCTACTGTTCAAAAAGTATACCCTAATTTCATCTATAATTTGCTTAGGACATACAATTACATCTTACTACCTACATCTACGTCAGGGTTGATCAACCTCAGAGCTATTGACAGTTTGGGTGGGACAAGCTTTTGTGGGGTGAGGTGAGAAGAGTATGTCCTGTGCATTATAGAATGTTTAGTAGTGTTTCTGGCCTCTACCTACTAGATGTCAGTAGCATCCACCCTCTACAGTTGTGATAACCAAAAATGACAGACATTACCGTATGTCCCCTGGCTTCAAGGTAAAGCTGCTCTTGGTTGAGAACAAATAATCTACAGTAATGGTTCTAAAAGTTAACTGATCATCAGAAACATACTATGTAAAGATGGGGAAGAAAAAATAGCCACAGGTCACAGTGTCACTTGACCAAGGACACAAAATATTGTTTAGAGTAAATGAAGTAGGAATTAGGCCAAAATGATCAAACTACTATTGAGATTTTCCTTTTTTTTTTGTTTTTGAGACAGTATCTTGCTCTCTCGCCCAGGCTGAAATGCAGTGGCATGATCTTGGCTCACTGCAACCTCTGTCTCCCAGATTAAAGCAATTCTCGTGTCTCAGCCACCAAGTAGCTGGGATTATAGGCATGCACCATCATGCCCAGCTAATTTTTGTGTTTTAGTAGAGATGGAGTTTCACCATATTGGTGAGGCTGATCTCAAACTCCTGACCTCAGGAGTTCTGCCAGCCTTGGCGTACCATAGTGCTGAGATTACAGGTGTTAGCCACAACGTCTGGCCGATTTTCCCCATTACACTCTATGTTGAACAAGTGTTTTCACATTAATAATCAAACAAGCACTGTATATATTCCAAAAAGAGCTAAGTAAAAAGTAGTAAGTATTGTACAAGTGTATGGCAACATACAGTGAATTTTTAAAACATTCAAACATTCAGGGAGGTAAAAAAATTACTTTCAATTTTCTTTTTTTGTTTTTTTCTCAATTTCATTTCTCTCTCTTTTTTTTTTCTTTGAGACGGAGTCTCGCTCTGTTGCTCAGGCTGAAGTCCCGTGGCGTGATCTTGGCTCACTGTAACCTCTGCCTCCTTGGTTCAAGCAATTCTCCCACCCCAGCCTCCCAAGTATCTGGGACTACAGGTACCCACCACCATGCCCGGCTAATTTTTATATTTTCAGTAGAGACAGGGTTTCACCATATTGGTCAGACTGGTCTTGAACTCCTGACCTCAGGTGATCTGCCCACCTCAGCCTCCCAAAGTGCTGGGATTACAGGCATGAGCCTCCGTGCCTGGTCAAGTGAATATTTATTAAAAGAGGAAAGGAAACTCAATTTATTTGGTGCAAAAATCCAATGGTTCAAAACATTATATTACAGATAATTCCAATTAAACACATAAACAACAATTATCCTAGAGATGTCAATAATTTCTTCCTTTCCTCCATTATTGGAGGAACAGCCATGGCCTAGAAGGGGCAACTTGGAAGTCTACATGACCCTGCTTGTCCCTCCCATCTAAGCCTACTGAACTGGGAATGAATGATTTGACTCAACCAATCAGATTATCTGTTTTGGAAATTTGGAACTGAGATATACAAAGTTAGCTGATGATGAACATTTCAAGTGGAAGGAAGATTTGGGGGTTGATGTTGCTATTTTACTTTTATCATCAAAACATACTAAAAAAAGTGACATAATTTTTCTTAACCAATAATTTTGAGCACTCAAGAGAGAGCAGTACAGATTTCAGGAAGATATCATGGAGACTGAGAAAACAAACGGTTATTACAGAACTGACTAGTAGCATTTAGTGCCCATTTAAGAGTGTAGTCAGCCAGGCATGGTGGCTTACCTAACACCAGGAGTTCAAGACCAGCCCAGCCAACATGGTGAAACCCCATCTTTACTAAAAATACAAAAAATTAGCTGGGTGTGGTGGCGAGTGACTGCAATCCCAGCTACACGGGAGGCTGAGGCAGAAGAATTGCCTGAACCCAGGAGGCGGAGACTGCAGTGAGCCAAGGTTGTGCTACTACACTCCAGCCTGAGCAACAAGAGCAAGACTCCGTCTAAAAAAAAAAGAGTGTAGTCATGAGTCTGAGGAACATCCACTCAACACAGTTTTGTGATTTTCTTTAGCAGTGTGGGTGCAGGTATGGAAAAAGTAACTAGTTGAATTGGGAGTTTGGGTTTTGTCAGGCTATTGTGGCAGAAGAAAAGAGGAAGGAGATAAAAGGATAAGAAAATATAGCATGTAGTCTGAGTAAGAAAGGAAGTAATGATAAGAGAGAGGTGTTGAACAGCAAAAAATAAGAATCAATGAGTTGGCAGTCTTAATAAAAATCAAGTAATAAAGTCAGAATATGACACTAGGTGAGCTGGATGGAAAGAAGGATTAGGGAAAGACATCTGAAACAAAGATTTCAAAGGTGGTACAGTTATTGATGATGAAAAAGTCTAGGGAAGTGGTTTTCACACTTTAGTATGCATGAGAATCACTTAGAGGGCCTATTAAAACAGATTGCAAAGCCCCATATCCAAGGCTTCTCAGTCAGTAGACCTGAGGTGGTGCCAAGACTTGGCATTTCCAGCAAGTTCCCAGGTTATATTTGTTGATCTAAGTTCATACTTTGAGAAGCACTGGTCTAGGGTAATGACTTCTATAAGCGGGCAATCAAAATGGGGTAGAAGAAAAGATTTTTGGAATTAAGATCAGAAACTGAGAAAGCAGGCTGCTTAAAGAAAGGGATCATGACACTTCTTCAGACTGTCTTTTCTACTTCAGCTCTCACCCTAAGCAATCTCCTGTATTACTATAGCCTCACAGACTGATGAAATATCAATTGCTATCTTTAGTCTGAATTTCTTCCCTGAGCTTTAAACTTGTATACTAAAATGCCTATGTAAAATCTCCATTTGCCTGTCTAATTTTTATTCGTCCCTAATCCCACCGACTGTGTTTTCCTCTTATCAGCAAATGGTACCATCAACTATCCAATTGCTCAGGCCAAAAAAACATGTCTCCCTTGATTTTTTTCTTTTTCTCTTGGCACCTTTGTGTTGTTGGTTAGAAAGATCAGCTGGGGCAGGGCGCAGTGGCTCATACCTATAATTCCAGCATTTTGGGAGGCCAAGGTGGGTGATCACCTGAGGTTGGGAGTTTGGGACCAGCCTGGTCAACATGGTGAAACCCCGTCTCCACTAAAAATACAAAAAATTTAGCCAGGCATGGTGGTGGGCACCTGTAATCCCAGCTTGGGAGGCTGAGGCAGGAGAATCACTTGAACCTGGGAGGCAAAGGTTGCAATGAGCTAAGATTGAGCCACTGCACTCCAGCCTGGGTGACAGATAGAAGACTCAGTACCCCCCCAACCCTGCCACAAAAAAAAGATTGGCTGGGATGGCTAGATATCTTCTCTCTTCTGGTGATCTCAAGAGTCTTTCCTTCTCAATGTGGTCTCTCCAGCAGGGTAGCCAAGCTTCTTTTTTTTTTTTTTTTTTTTTTTTTTTTGG
>NW_022436950.1:21140045-21161581 GCF_009761245.1 Sapajus apella | reverse complement strand
TTTTTTTTTTGGGAGACGGAGTTTCACTCATGTTACCCAGGCTGGAGTGCAATGGCGCGATCTCGGCTCACCGCAACCTCCGCCTCCTGGGTTCAGGCAATTCTCCTGCCTCAGCCTCCTGAGTAGCTGGGATTACAGGCACGCGCCACCATGCCCAGCTAATGTTTTGTATTTTTGGTAGAGACGGGGTTTCACCATGTTGACCAGGATGGTCTCTATCTCTTGACCTCGTGATCCACCCGCCTCGGCCTCCCAAAGTGCTGGGATTACAGGCTTGAGCCACCGCGCCCGGCCAGTAGCCAAGCTTCTTACATGTCAGCCTGAATCTCTTGTTTTTTTTTTTTTTTTTTTTTTTTGAGACAGAGTTTTGCTGTTGTTGCCCAGGCTGAAGTGCAATGGCACAATCTCTGCTCACTGCAACCTCTGTCTGCTGGGTTCAAGTGATTCTCATGCCTCAGCTGCCAAGTAGCTGGGATTACAGGCACGCACCATCACGCCTGGATAATTTTTGTGTTTTAGTAGAGATGGGGTTTTATCACATTGGCCAGACTGCTCTCAAACTCCTGACCTCAGGTGATCCACCCACCTCAGCCTCCCAAAGTGTTGGGATTACAGGTGTGAGCCACTGCAGCCAGCCTCCTTTCCAGCCTGAATCCCTTAAGTAAAAGCACATTTTCCTATATAACAATTATCACACCTAAGAATATTAACAGTACTTCTATTTATAATTCCAATATATAGCTCACATTCTCATTTCTCCAGTTGTTTCCAAAATATTTTTTGTAGAATTTTTCCTAACCTAGAATCCTAAGGTTACTCACTACATTTGGTTGTTAGGTCTCTTTAGTCTTTAGTCAGGGCCAGTTTCTTCTAAAGCCTTCCATTATAGATTTTTCTAGTGTTCTTTTAAGTATAGGCTGTTTTTTCCCCATACCCCAGAGCCTGGAGACCGGGAAGATTTCTTCTTTATTACCCATTGCCATTTCCAACTACTTTGTCTCCTTTCCTCCTACAAAAACTGTAGCTCTCTTGAAGGGCTGATATCAGACACTGACACATATTACCTTTTCCTATAGCTGTCCCTTTGTTAATATGAGGAAGTTAGAGGACTGGGCAAAGAACTGAAAGGGAGAGCAGAAAGCAGGAAATAAATCAGGAAGGGGCAAAAGCACTAATATTAACCAGTGATATATAAGGGCAGCGATTATAAATGTAACAAGGGGGCTGCATAATGATACTTGTATCAAGGAAAAAAAGTAATGCCTGTATATAAAAACCATAACGTTTTTATTTCCAGTTAAATGGGGATATGGTAATTCTTATTTTACTTGCACACAAAAGAATTCAAAATTGAAGAGGTTCCAACTATGAGAATGCAGAAAATAATTTTCTGATATTCTAGCATTCTCTTCATTTTCAAAATCCTATGCTTGGTGTACCTGAAACACATTAGCAATATATAGTAGTTTAGATCTTGGGGCTATCAAGATTTGAACTGGTCATAGGAAGAGACAGTAAAAGGTTATCTACCTAAAAATTTCAAAATACCAAAAAAGAAAACCAACCAACCAAACAAAAAAAACTGGTCATAGGAAGAGACAGTAAAAGGTATCTACCTAAAAATTTCAAAGTACAAGGCAGGAAGGCTCAGCTCTGTTGTTCCCATTCAGAGCTTAAGATAACAAAAAATGAATAAATAAAAATTAATTACCAAAAATAGTATAGCATTTTATGTCTAGTCATGTGTTGCTTAACGATGGGGATACATTCTAAGAAACTGCATTGTTAAGTGATTTTGTCTTTGTGTGAACATCTTAAGAGTATACTTAACACAAGCCTAGATGGTATAGCTGACTATACAGCTAGGCTATATGGCATAACTGCATAACTTATTGCTCCCTAGGCTACAAACCTGTACAGCATGTTATTGTACTGAGTACTGTAGGTAACTGTAACACAACGGTAAGTAGTTGTGTATCAAAATATATCTAAACATAGAGAAGGTAATGTTAGGGTGTAAATAATTGAATTATTTACACCCTAACACCTAGTGTAAATTCAGATATAGAAAAATGAAAGAATTATATGAATTTCTGAAGCAGCAGTGGTAAGAAAAGTACCTCAAAACTGACATAAACATTTATTAAATGCACATAAGAAGGCTAGCTTTACTAGTGATGTATACCTAAAGGGATATGGCATACTTTACCACTAGCATCTGGGTAACAGTCACAATATTTGATTCTCATTTTTTAAAGCTTTTTATAATACAGAATGAAAATGCAATCAGCTCTGTTATACAGATCCACTTTACCTCCCTTTATTTGTTTTTTTCTGAGATGGAGTCTTACTCTATCGCCCAGGCTAGAGTGCAGTGGTGTGATCTCAGCTCACCGCAACCTCCGCCTCCCAGGTTCAAGCAATTCTCCTGCCTCAGCCTCCCAAGTAGCTGGGGCTACAATCGCCAGCCACCACACTCAGCTAATTTTTGTATTTATCTCCTGTTATTTGGAGGTCATTTGTCACTATAAAATTTTGAAAGAGTTATGCTTTGTTTAACAGAGGTTTAATCTTCCTTAAACCTACCTAGCTCTGTGATTGTTTTGGGCTTCTCAGTTTCCATAGTATCTGGATTTTCTGGCATTTCTTGAATATCATCTTCTGCAAATCCGGTATCTGGGCTGCTAGTTGGCTTATCATCATCTTCATGACTCAGAGATGGTGAAGCTTCTCTCTTACTTATCTCCAAGACAGCTGCTAGGAGTTCCTCTTCACTCATTCTGTCAAATCCTGAGTTTTCCAGTTCGGACTTGTCAGGTTCTGTTCGGCATAATTTTGAATCCTGAAGAAAAGAATTACTTTTAGAAGAAACCAGAATACCTACAAATATAGCAATCTTAATTAGCATTAAAGCAGTAACTTTTAAAAAGTTTCCTTTCTTTGCTACTTTGGGTTATTTAACAATCAATAACCAATAAATAAACTAAACTTCAAAAATAATAACTACATAAGAAAACATGTTTTTTTAAACTGAAATAAGTATAAATTTTGTAAAAAGTTGGAAAATGCATAAAAATAATTCACTCAAAATAGATTACTCAGAGATAATTACTCTAAGTATTTTTAATTTATTTTCTTCCAGATATACATATATTATATAGTCACTATTCTATACCTATTACACCATTATAAATGTTAGCTGGTCTTATTAGCCAAGGTGGGTGCATCACTTGAGGTCAGGAATTTGAGACGAGCCTGGCCAACATGGTGAAACCCCATCTCTACTAAAAATACAAAAATTAGGCCGGGTGCAGTGGCTCCTGCCTGTAATCCCAGCACTTCGGGAGGCTGAGGCAGGCAGATCAGTTGAGGCCAGGGATTTGAGACCAGCCTGGCCAACAGGAAGAAAACCCATCTCTACTAAAAAAACAAAAAAATTAGCTGGGCGTAGTGGTACGCACCTGTAGTCCCAGCTACCTGGGAAACAGAAAATCGCCTGAACCCAAGAGGTGAAGGTTGCAGTAAGCTGAGGTCCTGCCACTGCACTCCAGTCTGGGTGACAAGGCGAGACTCTGTCGCAAAAAACAAAAAAAAAGAAAAACAAAAATTAGCCAGGCGTTGTAGCACAATCCTGTAATTCCAGCTACTCAGGAGGCTGAGTGAGGAGGCTGCAGTGAGCCCAGATCGTGCCACTACACTCCAGCCTAGGCAACAGAGTGAGACTCAGTCTCAAAAAAAAAAAAAAAAAAAAAAAAAAAAGGATTATGTAAATATTCAAAAGTTGTTTTCTGGGAGAATTTTGGACTTTCACTCATTTTTCATTAAAGTTGAGCAACCACAAACTACCTCTGGCTTTAAAGTAAGATAGGAAACAACTCAGAACAAAAACACCTACTAAAATAATTCTGTTATTTAAAAGGGAGGCTTAAAATAAAATACAGTAGCATAAGATAATGCAAAAATGCAAACACCTAGAAAAGCTTAGAACTTCAAAGTATTAACTATCCATGTAATTAATCCAATTAATAAATCCATAATTTAAACAATTAGATTACTTGGTTGCTCTATTGATCTAAAATGTTTACTACATTTCTCTTATGTAAACAGTTGCTACAGGCTGGGAGCAGTGGCTCATGCCTGTAATACCAGCACTCTGGGAGGCCAAGGTGGGAGGATCACCTGAGCCCAGGAATTTTAGACTAGCCTAGGCAACATAGTGAGACCTTGTCTCTACAAAAAATTTAAAAAATAAGCCAGGCATGATGGTGTGTGCCTGTAGTCCCAGCTATTTGGGGAGCTGAGGTAGGAGGATCATTTGAGACCAGGAGGTCGAGGCTATGGTGAGCTGTGATCACGCCACTGCATTTCAGCCTGGGCAAAAGAGAGATACCCTGTCTTTCAAAAAACAAAAAACAAAAAATTGCTACCAAAATAAAGCAAGTAATTATTTGAGGACCGATATGCAAAAGCAGCTCTGAAGGGCAAAAAAAGAAAGTAATTTGTTTAGAACTAATTTCTTTTAAGTCTTGATCCATCTGTAAACACACTGATTTTTGCAGCCAGAGAAAGCATTTTCTTTAAAACTAATTAGTTTGATGATGGTTGTAAAAGACATTTATTTGGACAGTAAGAGCTACACAAATCTTTGTCAGATGTTTTAAGAAAAAATTACTTACTTTTTCTAGGTCTTCCTGCTGCTGATCACTGCCTGACATTTCACAAAGTCTTTGGCTGAGGGCCACAGAATGTTTTAGCTCATCCTCACTGTCTGAATCAAGGCATAAAGCCAAGGAGCTTTTGGATTTGAAGGTGAATTTCCTGTAATTTAAGGAAAACAAAATACAAGTCTGATAAACATTTGTCTTTGTTATTCTTTTGATTTAAAAATACCAAAACAAATTGCTTTTCCATTATGGAAAATTACTTAACAGAAAAAAAAGATATATCAAAAGAGGTATATTTCAGCATTACCTTGCCCCACTCCAAAAGAGCCATGCTTTGAAAACTGGACAACTCTTATGCTAGTACTTATCATGAGTAAACTAATCATGTTGTGCCTTTTTCGTTTAATGATCAACCCAAGTGAAATTTGCTATTGTCTTTATAAACTAAGTATGCTACTGAATTCATGCAGGCATAGCAATGAATAAATGTTTCTGACAACAAAGTGCATGAAGATTAATTTGTGATCTTTTAAATTATGATCCATGCACTTTAAAAATAACAGTAACATTCCACTTATCCGTAGGTGAGGCTTCTGGCAATTTCTACTTTCCAGAACATAGGGATTCCAAAGTAAGAAAAAAGTCTTCTGAGGAAGGCAGTTCCAAAGCCCATATACTTAGAGGGACTCTTACTTTCCCAGGAAATGGTATATGAAATGGTGTATCAAGTTCATCAAGAAATGAGAGCTAAGTAATTAGAAAGAATAACCACAAGAAAGGCAAAAAAGAACTATAAAGTCATTTAATGTAAAAACAAATTTTCTTGTAATAAGAGCCTCTGACGGCAATCATATTGAAACACAGGGCAATAGTTGATGCTTAAAATGCTGATTCTAAGTCAATAAGATATCCTTAGTGATTAAATTATCCTTAGTGATTTTATTTAAGAATGTAAGGAACAGTGTGACATATTTTAGAAACATTTTCATCCAAAATGTAAAAAATTTTTTACAAGATAAATGTTTAAAAGGCTAAGCTTCAGTTATATAAAAATTCACTTATGTGGAATCCTTTAATGATGTCGGATAAGTAAGGTGTGTTACTGTGTTGTCTTCTAGGTAAGTCGAAAATAAACTAAAGAAAAAAGTGGTAAAGATCAAAGTACAAGACCTTTCTTTAATGGAGGTTAACATAAATTCATATGCAATACTAAAAAATATATATATATAAAATGAAAACTGGAAAATACAATTAACCTAAATGTAAAAACTGAAAATAAACATATAGACTAATGGCACCAAGAAATAAGAAGCCAGAGTGGAAATCAGGAAGATTGCGTAGCAATGTAGATCAAAGAAAAGAGGCAAGTGGTCAGTGATAAGCCCAAACATAGTCTGTGGCTCAGGGCAGCCAGGATATCACTGCACTCCAGCCTGAACACTTGAAAAGCCTCCCATTACGTGCTCAAAAGGGTTTTTAGTATAATAGCCAATTAGCCATCTTAATTCCTAATTTCTGATTTCATGCTCACCAAGCAAACCTGAACATATTAATTTGTTTATCCAGGTAAATATTTTGCTGAAGGAGGATGACACCTGGCTACTACTGCACCAGCGTCAAATGTGACAAAGGACATTGTAGAAGAACCAATGGTATTCGGGTTCATAACTCAGCCTCTTTTAAGTTTGATCGGCATGACAGGTCTTCTAGGGCCTAATCATTCTTTACTGACCAACTCCCAAATTTTCATACCAGTAGACCCTGGAGAACAGATGACCATGCCAAGGTACAATGATGCCCAATGAAACCATTTCTTTCTTGCAACTACAGTGACTTGGTACATAAAGAGTGCATTCCATTAATAATTACTATATTCACAGAAGGCAGCTTGCCTGTAGCAATGAAAAATATTCATCCTGTAAATGCATCACTTGCTCACTTTCTAAGCAGCCAAGTGGTATTGCTCATTTGTATCTTGAGAACGGGCAAGAGTATTCATATCGGTATCATTTCAGATTTCTAGTCATGTTAGTCATCTGGTTTTAATTGCACTGAAAAATAATTAACAGGAGGAAAAGAAAATAGCAGTTCCCAAATGTCATTTTATGGTTATATAAGCCCCCCAAAAGCCCTTAAACAACAAAAATGTCTCTTCTCTAAAAGTACTTTGGGCCATCAAATTTTTAGAAAAATTTAAAAGCCAAATGACTTTTAAAAGCCAACTAAATCAATTGAAATGATGTAATCAGGAACTCCTCTAGGAAAATCTTAGAGGAAATATAGTTAAAAAAACAATCAAAAAAGGCATTTGGTTTTCTCCTTGGATAAAGTTTGGTCTTAAACAAAAAACATAAGGCATTTATAGAATGCTTGCTTGTTTTCCTGTCCCCTTTCAAAATAACTCATATTTGGTGTCAAAGACAAGAAGTTCCAGATTGGCTAACAACAGGTAAAAAATGTTTTGGGATTCCATGCCTATCTTTGAGGAAGAGTGTGTTAGACTAATAGGAGTTATTTTACCCCTTAAATTCCTAGACTCCCTGCCCTCAGTTAATTTTTTGAGTTTCAGGATGAAAGTATTACATATTAACAATGATAAGGTTTTAAAACAGAAAATTGAAAGGATGAGCTAAACTTGTATCACTGATTAAAATTTGTTATATCCTTCAATATACTCTAAATCAAATTCAGGAAAATTTCAAAAGTATCGATAATAAAGAGCAGTTATCATGCAAAAAGTAAAACAATAACAAAAAGGCAGGGAGGCAATCTTGGAGATTAGGGTAAGCCAAATCCTTAAATATAGATTTTGGGTACATTAAGAAACATAACTCACTTTGAAGGTGTAGAAGGGCTGGTGATGCAGGAATTCACCATTTGAGAAGCTTTCAATGGTCTAGAACTATCAGAAAATTAGAAAATATATAATGTATACAAATGAATTATTAAAGATATATATTTAACTTATAAAATGAATTATTCTGTACTATAATCCTTTTAAGTCCTCTTGAAAATCAAACAATTATAATGCTTTTTAAATTACTAGCAACAGGCCAGGTGGCTCACACCTGTAATCCCAGCACTTTTGGAAGCTGAGGCGGGCAGATCAACTGAGGTCAGGAGTTCAAGGCCAGCCTGGCCAACATGCTGAAACCCTGTCTCTACTAAAAATACAAAAATTAGCCAGGCATGGTGGCGGGCACCTGTAATCCCAGCTACTCGGGAGGCTGGGGCATGAAAATTGCTTGAACCTAGGAGGTGGAGGTTGCAGTGAGTGGTGATCACACCACTGCACTCCAGCCTAGGCAACAGAATGAGTGTCTGTCTTAAAAAAAAAAAAATACTAGCAATAGAGGCCAAAAGAGAAAATGAAATACCATCTCTAGACTCTCCTTGATCTAGTAATCTAAATAGTATTGGAAATGAAGTCAAGCATAATACATATGAAAAAAGTAACTTGGAGAAAATTACTTTGTCTCAGTTCTTTTAAAGTAATAGCTCTCATTTATCGAGGACTTACTAGACGTCAGACACCGTACTAAGAACTCTACATATATTACATCATTTAATGTTCACAACCACTCTATTATTTTTCTTACAGACAAGTCAAGGAATTTGTGTAAGACCTAAAAGCTATCAAATTGTAGAGTCAGATAGCTTGGATTCAGGCCTATGATTATACAGAGTCTACACTGTTGGTGTGACATAATACTACTGCCAGAAAGAGTAACAGCTCTACCAGCAGACGGCAGTATGTACCAAGCAAAGAACAAGCAAAGTCGTGAGAGGAAAAAACCATTAGACTCTTTGGGCACATGCTTTTATTAGTAGACCCTTGAGAAACTAGTGTAAACTTCTATGAGATGTGGCTCTTTCAGACACTAACTGCATGACTTTAGGAAAATCATTTAATATCCTTGGTCCTCTTCTATAAAATTAAGGGCTTGGACAAAAATCTCTAAAACGTCTTCCACCTTTAAAGTTCTATAACTTTATTTATTTTAAAGATGGAGTTTCACCATGATGGCCAGGCTGGTCTTGAACTCCTGACCTCACGTGATCCACCCACCTCGGCCTCCCAAAGTGCTAGGATTACAGGCGTGAGCCACTGCGCCTGGTAGTTCTATAACTTTATGATTCTACCAAACTAGTGTTCAAGTATAGTAACGAATGACATAACATACGGCTTCAAAGTAATGCAAGTATGTAGAAAAAAGAGAAACATTCAAAGAAGTCCTAAGGTTTTCCCAGCAAATATGATGAAATCAAACCTAAAGATTACTTCTTTTTTTCTTGAGAAGCTTTAAGAGCCATTTAAGTTCTTTACACTGCTGAAAATATATGTATGAAGGCATAACATTGAGTATAGGGTTTCTCAAATATTCATGTCCCGAAGAGTCAGCTGAGGCATTTGTTAAAAATATTGATTCCTAAGCCCCTATTTCAGACCTACTGAAACAGAACTTCCAGGGAAAAAAACACAAAAATCTGTATTTTTAGTGTTTAGGTGACTCTTATTATCACCTAAGTCTGATTTATATTCCCAAAGTATATCAAACTGTCTTCTAGTATAAGAGCACTTCCTAAAAAAGCACCTCACTATGAAAATCAACTAGTAAATTTGGAAATATTTTAACCATTTTCTTCAATTACTTCAGGCAGTGATTTAACACTAAAATTCCAAAGTAAAGCAAAATTAAGATCTCCTTCTTGGTCTGATTTTTTTTTTTTTTTTTTTTTTGAGATAAGGTCTCACTCTGAGCACCATTCACTGCAGCCTTGATCTCCCAGGCTCCAGCAATCCTCCCACATCAGCCTCAAATAGCTGGAACTATAGGTGTGTGCCACCATGCTGGTTCTATTATTTTATTTTTTGCAGAGACAAGGTCATGCTATGTTACCATAGGTGGCTTCAAACTCCTAGGCTCAAGCAATTCTCCTGCCTCAGCCTCCCAAAGTGCTGGGATTACAGGCATGAGCCACTGCATTTGGCCACTGATCTGATTTGACCTTGGAATCATACTACGTAGTTCAGTCATTCTTTTGATTAGATACTAAAGCCTTTCTATTTCAAAAGGGAATGTGAAGACATAGTCTCTCAAAGACTTACATTGCCATATGTGCACTCCAACCAAGGGTAAAAGGTGGTTTTGTATTTTCAGTGCAATGAGATGACAGGGTCAGGTATCTTGGAATGATGACTTGCTGTCCAATCTTATTGTTAAGCGAGAGAGCCACATTGAAGCTATATCGTTTCAAATGAAGAATGAGGACCCTGAAAAACAGGAGATGACAACCTTACTAATTCATACATAATATAGGTAACTCTTGTATACTAAAAGAGATCACTCTAACTATGTTAGATGACTTTTGATTTAAAAATTATATGTGGCCAAACTAAAGACACATTAAAGAATATTTACTGAATACCTGTTAGGTGCCAGGCACTGTGCTAGGTAATAAGCATACAAATAAAATCAAAACAGGGACACTGGTGGTGGATTAGTGTGGTATGGGTAAAATACTTAACGTTCCTAGGAAAAACACAAATAAATAAGACATAGCAGACAAGAATGTTAAATTTTTAAATTTGGCATTAATATTGGGTTAAATCCTTAAATTATTTATTTATTTATTTATTTATTTATTTTTTGAGACGGAGTTTCACTCATGTTACCCAGGCTGGAGTGCAATGGCGCGATCTCGGCTCACCGCAACCTCCGCCTCCTGGGTTCAGGCAATTCTCCTGCCTCAGCCTCCTGAGTAGCTGGGATTACAGGCACACACCACCATGCCCAGCTAATTTTTTGTATTTTTAGTAGAGACAGGGTTTCACCATGTTGACCAGGATGGTCTCGATCTCTTGACCTCGTGATCCACCCGCCTCGGCCTCCCAAAGTGCTGGGATTACAGGCTTGAGCCGCCGCACCCGGCCTAAATCCTTAAATTATTTACGTCACTGTTACATAGTTTAAAAAGCAATAGGTTTTATATTACCACTACTGGTAAAATAATGTCTATTAAAATGTTACATAGCTCTTATATTTGATGGTAAACATTAATTACTTCAAGATGACTTCTGATAAGAATTATTTTTATTTTCAGAAGAACTTTGTAGAAAGCTAAGGAAGAAATACAAAACTTTTCCCCATCTAGAAAAAAGCTGTACAAAAATTTGCATGCCAAATCTGGTCTGTGAGTCTGAAAAGGCTTTTAGCTCTTTAGAAGCACTGAATTCTTTATGGTTAAAATTGTGGTAATCTTTTCACTTCTCATACAGAACACAATCTCTGCTTGATGGATTAAATATATTTCTCAACCCACAAGAACACTTTAAAAATTGAATTTCAAAAATCTTATGGGAATAAACTTCAGTTCTAGGCACACACACAAAATTGTATGATCTATAAAAAAACTGTTTCTTACCATATACACCTTCATCACAGAAGCCACGAACAAAAATTTGCAAATTGAAATTATCGATTATACTTCTTTTTTAAAAAGCATGCTAGAATTCAGGACCTTTCCATTTACAATTTGAGAGAATACAAGGACACAACTGATGTGAAACCAATGTCAAAATCAAATATTTTGACTAGAATTTCAAATAACCTAACCAAAATAAAAGGTAATATGAGGCTACTCTGGACACACTGCCTATAGCGTAGCCCTGCTCTGCACGGAGCAGTAAAAGGAAGGGGAAAAAAAAAAAAAGGTAATATAAAGCAGGAAAATGATAGTCAAAATCACATATCTTTGAAGATGAGTCTCCACTAAAAGGGAATGGACTTGGTAACGATAACAGGTTCTTCAAGAATAAGAATGGTTTTGAAAATTAAATTGAGCACAAGTAGAACAAGACTAATCCTAACTAGGATTTAACAAACAGGCTTTTAGCACATAAGACTGGAATAAATTAACCTTTAACACAAGTGACCTAAAAGAAGAAGAAAAGAAAAAGAAAGAAAGAAAGAAGGAAAGAAAGACAGACAAGGGAGAGAAATTCCCCTTAGCATTTTTTTTCCCCACTTGAAAAATCAAACAGCAAGAGAATGGGAAAGAGAAGAGAAATCCAGCATGTGAGGTAAAAACTAGTCTTTTAACTGTACATGGTTTCCTTAGTGATAGCTGGTAACAACCAATTCTTTGCCTTAACATTCCTCCTCCCACCTTCCTGGCCTCAAACCACTCATAAATTGGAAAGAACAAAGTCTCTAAAGTCAAAAACATAAGTTTCTTAAGTCATTATAATAATACTGCTATGATTTATAAAGTCTTTTTTTCTTTGTTGCTGTTGTTTTTTAATGGACATGTCTTGCCCAGGCTGGCCTCAAACGCCTCCTCATGTGTCAGGAAAATTGGCCTGAGCCACCGAGGCTCCCCCCTGCCCCCCCTTTTTTTTTGTTCCCCCCCCCTTTTTTTTTAAGACAAGCTCTTACTCTTGCTGGAGTGCTGTGGCATGAACATGGCTCACTGTAACCTCGACCTTCTGAGTTCAAGTGATCCTCCTGCCTTACTTCCCTAGTAGTTAGGACCACTGGGACTACTGGGACCACAGGGACCACAGGCATGCGCCAAGACACCTGGCTAATTTAAAAATTTTTTGGGCTGGGTGCAGTGGCTTACACTTGTAATCCCAGCACTTTGGGAGGTTAAGGTGGGTGGATCACCTGAAGTCAGGAGTTAGAGACCAGCCTGACTAACATGGCCAAACACCATCTCTACTAAAAACACAAAATTAGCTGGGCATGGTGGTGTGTGCCTGTAATCCCAGCTACTTGGGAGGCTGAGGCATGAGAATTGCTTGAACCCAGGAGGCGGAGGTTGCAGTAAGCCAAGATCACGCCACGGCACTCCAGTCTGAGCAAAAGAATGAGACTCTGTCCAGGGGCTGCGGGGCGCGGGGGTGGGGGAGGAACCCACAACATTTTTTGTAGAGCTGGAGTTCTCCCCATGTTGCCCATGCTGGTCTTGAACTTCTGGTCTCAAGCAATCCTTCCACCTTGGCCTCCCAAATTGTTGAGATTACAGGTGTAAATCAACATGTCTAGCCTTTATAAAGTCATTTCTTTAAAACCAACTTCTTTGATCAGGCATGGTGGCTGACACCCATAATCCCAATACTCTGAGAGGCAGAGATGGGCGGATCACCTGAGGTCAGGACTTCAAGCTGTTGGCCAACATGGCGAAACCCCATCTCTACTAAATATATAAAAATTAGCCAGGTGTGATGGCACACACCTGTAATCCCATCTACTCAGGAGGCTGAGGCAGGCTTGAATTTGGGAGGCAGAGGCTGCAGTAAGCTGAGATTGCACCACTACGCTCTAGCCTGGGGGACAAAGCAAGACTCTATCTCAAAAAAAAAATTTTTTTTAAATAAATAAAACCAATTCCCTTATCGCCCGAGCATGGAGGAAAATTTTAAAACTATTAAAAAACAAAACAAAACAAAAAAAACAACTCCCATTTTCTAGAAAGGAGTAGATTATGAAATGTAAAAGTACTAGTCTCTAGGGGCTAGGTTCCAGAAATTCCACACTTACTGACAAAATATTGAAGCTAATAAAAGAAAGTAAAGCACTCTGTAGGCAAAATGCTACATAAATACTTAATGTTAATAATAACCTTGGTGGTTGCAATCTATTCTTGGAAAGAACTAAAAGCTGTACTGTAACCACATCATAATTTTTTGTAACTAGTTTGGTTTTGTTTACACAGAGCTGATACAATGTAAGTTAATTTCATTCCTAAATCGGAAAATTTATTTTATGATTACAGGAAATTTACTAATTTATAAGATCTTTCAAATGAAAGAATGTATAAACTATAAAAAATTACTCCCTATGTTATTTTATGTGCATGTATGTATGTGGCTATGGCAGGTTTTTACTGAAAGTTTGGGATAACAGAGAAAGACTACAGCACAACACAGGACAACAAATTATAACTGAATATTATACATTACTGAATTAAAAATTGACTAACTAGTTCTTACAATCATTCCAAAGTCTCACCAGTTGTATCCTCTATTGCCATTTTGTTGGGACTCCCAATACTCTTTTTCTCTTCAATATTCCAAACCCTTTTCCTTCCTTCCTTTCTTTTAATATGTATTTCTTTCTTTTGCACAGATGGGGTTTCCCTATGTTACCCAGGCTGGTCTTGAACTCCTGGACTTAAGTGATCCTCCCAAAGTGCTAGGATTACAGGCGTGAGCTTATCACATCTGGCCACTTTTCCTATGCAAGAGCATTCTAGCTTTCCACCCTCTACACTCTGCACATTTCAGCTTTCCTGGCCATCTCTACCAATCCATTCTGTAACCTTCATTTACTCAGTAATATTTGTATGAACTTTAAAAAGAAAAATTGGGCCGGGCATGGTGGCTCACACCTGTAATCCCAGCGCTTTGGGAGGCCAAGGTGGGTGGATCACAAGGCCAGGAGTTTCACCAGCTTGGCCAACATGGTGAAATCCTGTCTCTACTAAAAATACACAAAAAAATTAGCTGGGCATGGTGGCACATGCCTGTAGTCCCAGCTACTTGGGAGGCTGAGGAAGGAGAATTGCTTGAACCTGGGAGGCGAAGTTGTAGTGAGCCAACATCTCGCCACTGCACTCCAGCTTGGGCAACAGAGCGACAGAGTGAGACTACATCTCAAAAAAAAAAAAAAAAAAAAAAAGGAAAAATTGAAAAGCAATTAAATTTACCTGGGAATTCCTTAGTCTATAGCAAAGAAAAAAAAAAAAAAAAAAAAAAATTTTTTTTTACCTAGGAAGCCTGTTAAATTTGTGCCTGACAAGAGCACACTTCCCACCACACTTCTCACAAGAATATTCCAGTTCTTCGGCCTATGAAAAGAGGGAAAAATAAAGCATGAAGTTGAATCAGCATTAATCTCTTAAATGAAAAAAATCTGCTTTAGTCTTATTAATTCCATTAGTGGAATGATAACTAAACCAGTTTTGAAAATTCTGTGTCTAGATCTATGAGCCTTACCAAATTAAGACCTAATCCTCAAAATATTATATCATGCCCTGTTTCAGAACTCCTAATTTCCTTTTCTACCAAGGAAATATCTAAATTTATGATACTAATAGACTCTAAAGTAGAAGATTCTCAGCCTTTTTTCCATGGACATATATGAATCACCACCAAAAGTATATCCAGATTTTAACATTTAGCCATAGCAGAGATTAAGATCACCTTCAGATTAGGTAGAATTTCCGGTCTGTTAGGTGTAATGCTAACCCCTTTTGCATAATGGAACTCAATCTTCTGGTGACAGCGCACTAAGAACAACTGCTTTAAAAGGACAAAAGTTTGGGGTGAATACCATCACCTAGACAACGCTGAAATTAAGAAACCCTTAAAATATGGGGGTAAAAATACATAGGCAAATCTTCAAAGTCTCTTGATAATAACAGGTATAGCTTAAAAATAACTAAAAGAAGAGTATTTATCTTTTGAAACTCAATATTCATTATTTAAAAACGAGATTTTTTTTTTTTTTTTTTTTTTTTTTTTGGAGATAGAGCCTCACTCTGTCGCCCAGGCTGGGGGAGTGGCATGATCTCAACTCACTGCAACCTCCATCTTGAGGGTTCAAGAGATTCTCGTGCCTCAGTTTCCTGAGTAGCTGGGACTACAGGCATGTGCCACCATGCCTGGCTAATTTTTGCATTTTTAGTAGAAGTGAGGTTTCGCCATGTTGGCCAGGCTGGTATCAAACTTCTTTTTTTTTTTGAGACGGAGTTTCACTCATGTTACCCAGGTTGGAGTGCAATGGCGCGATCTCGGCTCACCGCAACCTCCGCCTCCTGGGTTCAGGCAATTCTCCTGCCTCAGCCTCCTGAGTAGCTGGGATTACAGGCACGCACCACCATGCCCAGCTAATTTTTTGTTTTTTTAGTAGAGACGGGGTTTCACCATGTTGACCAGGATGGTCTCGATCTCTTGACCTCGTGATCCACCCGCCTCGGCCTCCCAAAGTGCTGGGATTACAGGCTTGAGCCACCGCGCCCGGCCCCAAACTTCTGAGCTCAGGTGATTGGCCGCCCAAAGTGCTGGGATTATAGGCGTGAGCCATAGCACCCGGTCGTATTTTTTTTTCTAAACCTTAGGAAGACAATCCTGCCAATTTACTACTACAAAACAAGGACGACTACTAGATAGATCAAGGGGGATTCTTGCAAATTTCCACCAGTTATCAGGACTGCTATAACAAGTCTGATTACGCCCCAGAAATTTTAACAGTATCTGTAATGGTGTATCATAGACACAAATACGCATCTACAGCTTTAAATAAACATGATTCTTCCATCCTGTTTCTAATAGGGTACATTCAACCTAAGAAAAAGCAAACAATATTTTCTCATTCTGCAGATCTTAGGATACCAACTTACATGATATGATATCTTCGGTTTTAATTTCATGTTACCAAATTTTAGCATATGTTACTTCAAACACTTTAATATTTGTTCACAAATAGCAAACTACTTCTAAGGTTGTCTAAACGCTTGCTATTGAGTTAAATTTATAATCTAAGCAATTTTCTTTTTTGATGAGTTATAATTAGATTTATCAAGCTTTTAAAAATAATTACTTGTAAAAAGTCTCATTTGTTTTCCCCACGAATAATTTTGTTGAATCTCTGCCAAGGCCAGGCGTGGTGGCTCATGCCTGTAATTTGAGCATTTTGGAAGGCCAAGGTGGATGTATCACTTTAGGCCAGGAGTTCAAGATCTGCCTGGCCAACATGGTAGAAAACCCCATCTCTACCAAAAAAAAAATACAAAAATTAGTTCAGGCATGGTGGCATGGCGCCTGTAGTCCCAGCTACTTAGGGAGGTTGAGGTGAGAGGATCGCCTGAACCTGGGGGCAGAGGCTGCACTGAGCCGAGATCATGTCACTGCACTATAGCCAGGGTAACAAAGTGAGATCCTGTCTCCCACAAAAAAAAAAAAAAAAGAAACTCTGCCTTTAAGAAACCACCTTCAAATACAACTATCAATGATATAAAATTTAGTTATGTGAAAATAAAAAAGATATTACTTACCCTAAAGAAAAGATCAAGAGAATCTTGAATTGAACGAGGAGGGAGTGGTTTTTTCCTACGAGGAAGGTCAATAGAGAGGTCATTAAACTGTTCTCTTTTGGGGATAATCTCTCCACAACTGTAAGAAGAAAAGGAGACATGTAAGCATTTAGAGCAATACACAAGAAATACAAGTATGCCTGAGAAACACTGTTCTTTCATAGAACTTATGGTACTGACATCCTATCACCAGGCATAAAAACTTACATTTAAGACTTTTTGATGCTTATTAAATTAATACAGATAAAACTGCAAGTATTTAAGTACTTTCCTAAATTTTTAAACTTTACATAAGCAACCCCCAAACTTTAAAAAACTAAAGCATAACATAATATAGAAAAGTGAACCTGTGGCAGGTATATAGCTTTATGAATCATCAGTTAACACATTCATTACCACTCAAATCAAGAAACAGGGCCAGGTGTGGTGGCTTGAGCATGTAATCCCAGCACTTTGGGAGGCTGAGGTGGGCAGATCGCCTGAGGTCAGGAGTTTGAGACCAGCCTGGCCAACGTGGTGAAACCCTGTCTCTACAATAAATACAAAAATTAGCTGGGCACGGTGGTGGGCACCTGTAATTTCAGCTACTCGGTAGGCTGAGGCTGGAGAGAATCACTTGAACCCGGGGCAGTGAGCTGACATGGTGCTACTGCACTCCATCCTGGGTTACAGAGCAAGACTCCATCTCAAAAAAAAAAAAAAAAAAAAAAAAGGAAACAGAGCACGATCAACTACCTAGAAGCCCCCTCACACATACCCTTTTCCAATCACTACCCTCTCCCAAAAGATAGCTATTATTCTGACTTCCAACACTATAGATGAGTTTTGCCTGCTTTGGAACCTTTTACAATGGGATTATGCAATGTTTTCTTTTAGCATGATTGTAATATTGAACCATGCCTGCTGTGCATGACTCTACTGCACTTTTCACTGTTGTATAGCATTAATCTGTAGGAATATTCTACCATTATCCATGTTAGTATTGATGGGCATTTAGGTTGTTTCCAGTTGTTGGCTAGACAGGTAATTGCTGCTTTAAAAATTCTACATGCTTTTTATGTGCATGTGTGGCTACTTCTGTTAGGCAGCAGAATGATTTCGTTATCAAATATATTTTTAATAGAATTTTAAAAAGTGAGCTCAGGGATTAAAATACCACATTCAATTTACCTAGAAGCAAATTTCTTTTAAGTAGTTTTAGCTGTTTTTCATTTTATTTTATCAGTACTTTAAGTAATATTTGTATTTCTACCCTAATTCCCTACTGTTATAGTTAAAGACTGAAAAACATGAGTATATTTGTTTTTCATTCAGCAAACATTTACTGAGTGCCTCTCTGACAGGAATTCTAACATGACCCTCAACTCTGTATAATTCTGTCCCCTTTGAGTGTGGATGGAACCAACCTGTGATAATGATGAGCTACCACACCTAAGACGATGTTACTTTACCTAGCCCAAAGGAATTTTGCAGATATAATTAAGGTTACTAATCTTAACTTTGAATGAATCAAAAAGGAGATTATCTGAATGGGTCAGATCCAATCATGTGAGGCTTTTTGTTTGTTTTTGAGACAGGCTCTTACTTTGTTGCCCAGGCTGGGGAGTAGTGGCATGACTACAGCTCACTGCACCCTCGACCTCTCAGGCTCAAGCAATCCTCCCACTTCAGCCTCCCAAATAGCTGGGACTACAGGTGTGCATCACCACGTCTGGCTAATTTTTAAACTTTTTGTAGAGAAGGGGTCTCGCTATATTGTCAGGGCTGGTCTAACACCTAGATTCAAGCAATCCTCTTGCCTCAGCCTCCCAACATGCTGGGACTACAGGCATGAGCCACCATGGTCAGCCCATATAAGCCCTTTAAATCTGGGTCTAGAGGACAGAAAGGGAAGAAGTCTGAAGTCAGAAAGATGTATATTTCCTGCTGGCCTGGAAAAAAGCACACAGCACTGTTGTGAACTGCCTATGAGGGAGCCATGGGACAAGGATCTATAGGCAGCCTTTAGGAAATGAGTGGTTCTGGTGGACAGCTAGCAAGAAAATGAGGACCTCAGTCCTATAACCACAGGATCTGAATTCTACCCATGACCTTAATGAGAGAGAAGAGGAACCGAATCTGGGCTCCAGATGAGAACACAGGCAGTAATGCCTTTATTTCAGCCTTGTAATACTCTGAGCAGAGTACTCAGCCATACTGTGCTCAGATTTCTGATCTACAGAGCTGGGATGAATTAATAAATGGGTTTTGTTTTAAGCTAATATGTTTGAAGCAATTTGTTGTACAGCACTGAAAACCTAATACAGCCTCCTCTATGCCAGAAAATGTTCTAGACCCTGGGGTGACAGTAGCAAATAAACCAAGGCAAAAATACCTCCCCTCATGAAGCCATCATTATATTGGGAGAGACAATGAAATTGACACTAGTAAAACACAGTATATTAGACAGTGATACATATAAGATGGAAAAACATAGTAGGGAAGAGGGAAATAAAAGCTGTGAGCAAAATATCTGAGAGCGTGGCAAGAAAACACATCACTGAGCAAATGGCCTTCATTCCTGGAGAAACGAGGACACTAACTAAATAAGAATATGCGGGCCAGGTGTGAGGGCTTGTAATTTCAGAATTTTGGGAGGCTGAGGTGGGAAGTTAGCTTGAGCCCACAAGTTTGAGACCAGCCTGAGTAACACTGGAAAACCCCATTGCTACAAAAAAATTTAAAAAATTAGCTGGGCACAGTGGCATGTACCTGTAGTCCCAGCTACTCAGGAGGTTGAGGCGGGAGAATTGCTTGAGCCTGGGAGGTTGAGGCTGCAGTGAGCTGTGATTGAGCCACTGCACTCAAGCCTGGGTGACAAAGCAAGACCCTGTCTCAAAAATTAACCAGTAATTAAATAAAAAGAAGAGAATATTGGGAAAGAGAATTCAAAACAGAGGAAATGGTAAGTGCAAAGGCTCTGAGGCACCATGATCCTGGCATTTTTGAACAAAAGCAAGGAAGCTAATTTGGTTAAAATGGAATGAGCAAGGGAAACGTGTGACAGAAGACAAAGAGAGTTAGCAGAGATGGGGGTAGGAGTGCTGAGAGGCAGATTACATGAGGTTACACAAGTCATAGACTTTTTAATTTTATAAGCAGAAGGCTGACATGAAATAACTTCCATTTTAAATGGATCACTTTGGCTTTTGTATTTAAACAGACTGCAGAAACATGGTGACTAATTTAAGATGCTGCAACAATTCAAACAGATGATAGTGGCTTGGTGTAGGGCACTGGCAATCAAAGTGGTAAAAAGAGGTCAGATTCTGGATGTATTTTCAAGGTAGAGCTGAAAGGACTTGCAGACATATGAGATGTCAGGTTTGAGAAAAAGAAATACAAAGCTGGGCACAGTGGCTTATGCCTGTAAACCCCAGGAATTTGGAAGGCTATGGTGGGAGGGCTGCTTGAGGCCAGGAATTCAAGACCAACCTGGACAACAGGGAGAGCCTGTGTCTAGAAAAAAATTTAAAATTAACTGGGCATGGTGGTGTGTGCCCGTAGTCCTAGCTACTCAGGATGCTGAGGTGGGAAGGACTGCTTAAGTTCAGGAGTTTGGAGGCTACAGTAAGCTATGACTGTGCCACTGCATTCTGTCTCAAAAAAAAAAAAATCCCATATTCAAGAATATATTAATATATTGAATTGTCTTATAATAATTAAAAAGCAGTCAGGTTAAATTGTAATAGTTTTAAAAACAAGTACATTTGACAAACTGGCCAAACAAACCTACAGCACGATGGGGCAGAGGATGAACACACAAAATTACAATCCAAAGTGTAAAAAGTGTGTGGAATCTTCCTTCAGCCAGAAACTGCTTTGTGTTTAGAGAAGTGTCCTAAAGAAAATTACTAATGAAGCAACAGAGCTCTATCCCCACCCAGCTGGCACATCCTGCCCAGTCTAGCTACATGGTGTGTCTATATCCCACGACCCAAGGCACTTATTGCACAGGTGCACATACCTCAACTGCACATCCAACATTTGGGTGCTATACAATTAGTGCCTAACGCCACTGGCACAGTGCAGAAGCCATTGCTCTGATATGGCCTTCTTTCTTTTCTTTTTAGAGATGGGGTCTTGCTCTGTTACCCAGGCTAGAGTGCAATGGTGTGATCTTGGCTTACTGCAGCTGCCACCTCTCAGGTTAAAGCAATTCTCCTGCCTCAACCTCCTTAGTAGCTGGGACTACAGGCACACACCAGCACACCTGGCTAATTTTTGTATTTTTAGTGGAGATGGAGTTTCACCATGTTGGCCAGGGTGGTCTCAAACTCCTGACCTCAGGTGATCCACCCACCTCAGCCTCCCAAAGTGCTGGGATTACAGGTATGAGCCACTGCGGCCAGCCTGATATGGCCTGTTTTCTTCTGCGTTCCCTGAATGATCCCACTGCCCACCTCCCCACACCTGACTGAGAGAGCTGACGGATTACCTGTGGTCATTTTCAACAGAGGCAACTTAAATTTTCTATTAAAAAGTTTGAATGGGCCGGGCGCGGTGGCTCAAGCCTGTAATCCCAGCACTTTGGGAGGCCGAGGCGGGTGGATCACGAGGTCAAGAGATCGAGACCATCCTGGTCAACATGGTGAAACCCCGTCTCTACTAAAAATACAAAAAATTAGCTGGGCATGGTGGTGCGTGCCTGTAATCCCAGCTACCCAGGAGGCTGAGGCAGGAGAATTGCCTGAACCCAGGAGGCGGAGGTTGCGGTGAGCCGAGATCGCT
>NW_022436950.1:21062066-21139945 GCF_009761245.1 Sapajus apella | reverse complement strand
AAAAAAAAAAAAAAAAAAAAAAAAAAAAAAAAAAGTTTGAATGGTACTCCCACAATTCAATAATAACTGAAAACTTTGCCCCTCACTTTCACTTTCACAAATTTTGTCTGGAAGGTGCATAAGAAGGAAGGAATAAATGGCTATCATATTATTTACTGCTGTTGGACTCTCCAGCTTTTTATAAGCTGAACCATACTTGCAAGATTCGAATATTTTCTTTAGAAAATCGTTTATTGGGCCGGGCGCGGTGGCTCAAGCCTGTAATCCCAGCACTGTGGGAGGCCGAGGCGGGTGGATCACGAGGTCAAGAGATCGAGACCATCCTGGTCAACATGGTGAAACCCCGTCTCTACTAAAAATACAAAAAATTAGCTGGGCATGGTGGCGCGTGCCTGTAATCCCAGCGACTCAGGAGGCTGGGGCAGGAGAATTGCCTGAACCTGGGAGGTGGAGGTTGCAGTGAGCCGAGATCGCGCCATTGCACTCCAGTCTGGGTAACAAGAGCGAAACTCCGTCTCAAAAAAAAAAAAAAAAAAAAAGAAAATCGTTTATCCATTGGGGGAAAAAACACTTATGAAGTCTTGAATGAAGGCAAACAATATCACAGACTACTGATGCAAATCTGTTTTTATTAAAATTCTGGTTAAAAATGCTAGAATGTTATAGCTGAAAAAGATATCAGTGAACACTATCATTTTGAGTAGTCTGAGAAAAACAGATATGGAGGACAGAAAATTGGAGAACCAATGTGGATTCTGAATATTTCTGAAGAAAATTCCAAAATGGAAAAGAAGCAGTATTTAGAGAATAGTTTTCTGGGTTGGAGAAAATCCCAAACCTTCAGAAGAAAAGGCTCTACCATATTAAGGAAAAAGTAACAAAAGTGTTAATAACTAGATGTAAACCAGTGAAACTGAATTTCAAAAATAAAGAATACCACAGATTTTCTGGAAGAAAAAGAAAAAATTCCCACAAAGTAAAGTTTCTTATGAGTGGCACAGAGTAACAGGGTATGATAGGACAGTATACATAATACATTGATTGGGTAAAGTCTATGTGTGACTCAATAATTCTGCATTAACTCATATGTGAAAGCCATAAAAATAATTATCTCATATAGAGACTGTAAAGAATTACATTTTCTCTGAAAAAAATCTATTCAGAAATGTACTATAGATGACTGGAAGATTGGACAAAGCAAAATATTTTAAAGTGATGTGCAGGGTGTAGAAGTCCTGATGATAAGCATGGAAATTAATTTAATGTAGGAAATAAGTCTAGATAATTACTGCAAATATGGTTGAAAAATACTGCAAAGGGTAAAAATAATTGAAATTTTGATCTATTTTGTAAAAAAAAATTTAGTAAAAATAATTTGTGGTTCAACCAAACAAGCAAGTAATATTGTTTTTCACTGAAAAACAAGTATTCCCAAACAACTCAATATTCTACACAGCAATGAAAAAACAAACAAAAAAACTATAGATCAAAATTAAGTGTTTAGTCAATACTAAAGCGTATAACAAAGTATTTAAATTTTCCTCAGTTCTCACTCCACCAAGAATTTTTGTTTTGCTTAATTTTGTTTTTTAGATAGGGTCTTGCTTTGTTGCCCAAGTTGGAGTGCAGTGGCGTGATCAGGGCTCAATGCAGCCTCAACTTGCCGGCCTCAAGCAATTCTCCCACTTCAGCCTTCCAAGTAGCTGGGATTATAGGTGTGCACCATCATGCCTGGCTAATTTTTGTATATTTTGTAGAGATGTGTATTTCCATGTTGCCCAGGCTGGTCTTGAATTACTGGGCTCACACTATCTGCTCACCTCATCCTGCTAAAGTGCTGGTATTACAGTCATGAGTCACTGTGCCTAGCCCAAGCATTTCTATAGAAAGATAAAGATTTTGAAAAAAAAAAAGGTTTGGTATAATCTGTTGGTTTATATTTCCCCTATGACATAGAAATGAAGATGAGATAAAAATACACTACTCGGGTCGCTAAGGTCAGAGGATCATTTGATCCCAGGAGATCTAAGCTGCAATGAGCTAGGGTTGTGCCACTACACTCAAGAGCCTGGGTGACAGTGTGAGACCATGTCTTAACAACAGAAAATAATTCATAGCATTTGCTATGTCGTAGGAAAGTTTCAATCACTTGCCATAAAGAACTAAAAGGGGAAAATCATTTCTTAGATATTACTTACGCTTTACAAATGATGGAGTGCTGAACCTCAAACTCCAAATTAGTAATAACAGGGCAAGTGTATACTCTGGTAGCTGAAATATCTGGTGAATTTTCTTCTCCAGAAACAGGTTCAGTCTTCCAAGTTTTATTTAATTTTTCCATATCTTCTTTCAGCTGGTCCAAGCACTGACTTAAAAATTCGTGAGCATCCTAATAAGACAATGATATCCTTAATTAGATAAAAACATTTTTTTGTCACAATAACAGCTTATTGAGGCTGTGCCTGGTGCTTCACAACTGTAATCCCAGCACTCTGGGAGGCCAAGGCGGGCGGATCACTTGAGGTCAGGAGTTTGAGACCAGTCTGGCCAACATGATGAAGCCCTATCTCTACTAAAAATACAAAAATTAGCCAGGTGTGGTGGTGGGTGCCTGTAGTCCCAGTTCCTTGGGAGGCTGAGGCAGAAGAATCACTTGAACTCAGGAGGCAGAGGTTGCAGTGAGCCAAGATTATACCATTATATTCCAGCTTGGGTGACACAGCAAGATTCTGTCTCAAAAAAAGGAAAAACTAACAAAAAACAAAACAACCAAAAAACATTATCATATTAACATAATTTATACAGTGAAAGCCCTTGGAATTCAATGACATATGTGAACAATGTCAGGTTTATTCTTAAAAGAATTTGGGGGGGGGGCTGCATATTTTATGGATAAAAACAAATGACAGATTATATATTCTTAGTAATTATATCAATTGTATAACTCCTCACTTTGCTTTTTTCAAAAAAGCTTTTTGCAGCTAACACAGCCCAAATCCTTGCACTAGCAAATCAAATCTATATATTAAAATATGGTACAATATACAGAAGAGTTACCTTTAGTCTTGCTACAACTCCTTAGGTTTTTCTTTTTCTTTCTTTCTTTATTTTTTGTTTGAGACAGAGTTTCACTCTGGTTACCCAGGCTGGAGTGCAATGGCGCGATCTTGGCTCACCGCAACCTCCGCCTCCTAGGTTCAGGCAATTCTCCTGCCTCAGCCTCCTGAGTAGCTGGGATTACAGGCATGCGCCACCATGCCCAGCTAATTTTTTGTAGTTTTAGTAGAGACGGGGTTTCACCATGTTGACCAAGATGGTCTCGATCTCTTGACCTCGTGATGATCCACCTGCCTCGGCCTCCCAAAGTGCCGGGATTACAGGCGTGAGCCACTGCACCCGGCCTCTTTCTTTTCTGAGAAGGATTTTTGCTGTTGCCATCCAGACTGGAGTACAATGGCATAATCTCAGCTCACTGCAACCCACTCCCCCCGAGGTTCAATAGATTCTCCTGCATCAGCCTCCCAAGCAGCTGGGATTATAGGCATTCGACACCACGCCCAGCTAATTTTTTTGTATTTTTAGTAGAGATGGGGTTTCACCATGTCAGTCAGGCTGGTCTAGAACCCCTAACTGCAGGTGATCCACCTGCCTTGGCCTCTGAAAGTGCTGGGATTACAGGCATGAGCCACCAAGTCCAGCCTCTCCTCAGGTTTTTCATTACATAATGAACACGCATACACAAATCTCATTTTAAAATAAAAATCAAGAAACACTAAAATCATGTCTATTTCCATGATCTCTGAAACATTTTATTTATTTTTATAAATAT
Organism: Sapajus apella; assembly: GCF_009761245.1. Classification (NCBI taxonomy): domain Eukaryota; kingdom Metazoa; phylum Chordata; class Mammalia; order Primates; family Cebidae; genus Sapajus; species Sapajus apella. Next base: position 21,136,116 of record NW_022436950.1, on the reverse strand, counting down.
TGATTGATTGACTGACTGAGATGGAGTCTTGCTCTGTCACCCAGGTTGGAGTGCAGTGGCACAATCTTGGCTAACTGCAACCTCTGCTTCCCAGCTTCAAGCAATTCTTCTGCCTCAGCCTCCCCAGTCGCTGGGATTACAGGTGCCTACCACCATGTCCAGCTAATTTTTCTATTTTTAGTAGAGACAGGGTTTCAAACCATGTTAGCCAGGCTGGTCTCAAACTCCTGACCTCATGTGATCTGCCCACCTAGGCCTCCCAAAGTGCTAGGATTATGGACGTGAGTCACTGTGTCAGGCCTCTGAAACGTTTTAAAACAATTAATACTCACATTCTGCATATAACCAGAGAATCTCTCTGCTGTAGCTGAAATGGCATTTTTAACCTTCTTGAGTAAATCTTTTTTGGTCTCTGAATTACAGATATCTTTTTTAACAAGCAAGTGTGCAAAGCGTCTGGTAAAACAAAAAACAAAGTTTTACATGACATGGCATGACATTTTAAAGACTACTAATAACAGCACAGAAAATTTTTGAGTGTCTAAAATTCCATTATTCTATAATCAATGAAGTAAAAGGTTACTCAATAAGTACAGTACAAAATGATTACCTGATAAGTGCATTGAGTGGAATTTTCTTCCATGGAATACCTTGTTTAAGCAAGTCATTTGCAAATGACTGGAGTGAAAATAGGGATTGTAAAATAGCATTCATATAGCAGGTATTTCCCAAATTGGAGAAGCTGAAAATTAAAGAAATAGTGCTTTAGAAGAAGGCAGCAGGAATTCCTAAAGTATGTTCAGTATAGTAGGAGTTCTCCACTTTAGTATGTATCAGAATCACCTGGAGAGCTTGTTAAACTACATATTGCTGGACCCTAACCCCAAGGTTTCTGATTCAGTAGGTTTAGACAGAGAAGACACAAAAATGTCCATTCCTAACAAGTTACTAGATCATGTTAATTTCCTCATGATGAGATTCAGCCCAAACTGGAAGAGCACACGAGCAAACAGTGATAACATGTCATCCTTTATTTTTTTTTTTTTTAAGAGCTTGTTTGGATGTTCTAGTATGGAGGTGTAGCTACTGGTATACCCTTGACGGAAGACTGGTCTTCCTCTATTGATGGTCATCCTCTTCGACTGAGTGCACAGCTTTGGGAGGGATGCACATGGAGTGATGAGGGAGGAAGGGGATATCTGCCTAGCCAGTCAGATCAGCCAAATCAACCCTGGTAATCAATGGTGTGACAGATGTTGCAGCCAGATCGCCCTCACATCCAATTCTTTTTTTTTTTTTTTTTTTTTTTTGAGAGAGTGTCTCATTCTGTTGCCCAGGCTGGAGTGCAGTGGCACAATCTTGGCTCCCTGCAGCCTCAGCCTCCCCAGGCTCAGAGGATCCTGCCAACTCAGCATCCTGAGTAGCTGGGACTATAAATGGGTACCACCACGCCAGGCTAATTTTGTATTTTTTGTAGAGACAGAGTTTCATCATGTCACCCCAGGCTGGTTTTGAACTCCTGGGCTCAAGGAATCTGCCTGCCTCAGCCTCCCAAAGTGCTGGGATTACAGGTGTCAGCCAATGTCTGGTGGCTACTCCATCCTTCTAAGGGCATTACATCCAGGAATATGTGATATTCCTGTGTTGCCCATGGGTGATGTCAATTTTGAGTACCCAAGAGAACTATTGCATCTGCTTCTGCCTATGAGGAAATATGAGTCTGAATTACCTTCCTACTGTAAATAAGAAAAATGAACAAAACAGAGAAAATAGCTATTTTCAGATACTAGACAACAGGTAGCATGAAACAGTGATCCATAAGAGAAGGAAAATAAATGTGAGCCCTACTATTACCCAGGTTTTCTGTCTGGAGGCAATTTGTGAACTGCAATTCAGGGAGCACTCAAACAGAGCCCAGATATCTGACCAAGTTGAGCTGAGAGAAACGAGTTTGAGAAGCTAAGGTTGCTGAGATTTCTGGGACAGAGTACTTGAGAGGTGGGAACTGAACAAAGGAAAAGCTCCAGAAACCTGCATAGCAGTCTGCTTGAGTACTTGGCTAAATACCAACCTATGTATGCAGAGTGAAACTTAGTCTTATTGACCCTACTGAAGAAGAACTTAAAGGAAAAGAATGTTTACTGTGGAGTTATTGGCCAAACAACTCCCAGAATTCATGCAGGGACTAAAATTCCACCAGTTTGAATTTCTACCAGTCAGCATGGAGAGACCTAGGTGAATTCACAGAGTGTTAACAGAGACCCCAAAGGAACTATGCTTTAGGAAAAGGAGCAAATTAGCCTTAAAGGATACTCTATATTCAACCAAAAAGAACTTAGGCCAATCACACAACTGAGAAAGAAAGAAAAAAAATGAAAATGAAAAAAAGAACTTAAATAGGAGACTCAAAATAATCAAAACCACCATAAATAAGGATATTAAAACAACTATTTAAAATATGCTCTATATGATCAAGAATGCAAAGGAAATCATAAACATAATGAGAGAAGTGGAAGATTTTTTAAAGACCCAAATTAAACTTCTAGAGATGAAAACCAGAGTATTTAAAATGAAAATTTCACTTGATGAGATTAATAGCATATGAGACACTATAGAAGGAAATAACAGTGACCTTGAAAGCACAGCAACAGAATAGATTCCCCCTGACCTGTGGGACAATGCCAAATACACTATCAAAAATAATTGGAATCCAGAGGAGGGAAGAGTCAGGAGGGGGGAAAAAAAAACCCAAAAAATCAACAGATTAAAAACATTCGAAATCCGATCTAGAAAACCACAGATCCAAGAAGCTCAACAAATCCCAAGTGAGTAAACACAAATCAAAATGAAGTCCATCAAAATAAAACTGCTAAAAGTTAGCAATAAAGAGAAAATCTTGAAAAGCAGTCAGAGAAAAACTATCACAGAGCCTTCAGGGAAGAAGATTAAATCACTTACAAGGGCAGAAGAATAAGACTGGCATCAGATTTCTGAAAAGCAAATACAAAGCAAGGGAACAGTAAAGTAGCATTTTAAGAAACCCAAGGAGAAAAAGTAAGACCCAAGGATTTTATATCCAGCCAAACTATTTTTCAAGTATTCAAGCTAGAGAAAAAATTTTGAATATGCAAGCTAAGGAAACAAAGTACGTAATTGTAGAGTTAAGACTAAAACAAGATTAAGACCATAGGCTTCTAGTCAGAAATTATATGAAAAGATGCCTTTAAAATACTGAAAGAAACACACTATGAAATTAGAGTTCTATATGAGCTAGATTTCTAGATCTAATGGAAATATGTTTTAAAAGCAAAATCCTGTTTCTGACAAACAAAATCTGCAAAATCTGAGAATACTTGCTGCCAGGAGACGTGCACTGTAAGAATTCTTAATGTTAAAGCAACATTCTTCACGCAGAAGGAAAAATGACACCAGATAGAAATTCGGATCCACGCAAAAGAATAAAGTGCACTTAAAACAATAAATCATGTGGGAAAATACAAAATACATTTCTGTCTCATCTTTTAATTTCTTTAAATACTACTGAACTGTTTAAAGTAAAAACAATAACATCAAATAATACACTTCAAACAGGTAACTACATGGTATGTGAATTTTATCTCAGTAAGGCTATAAAAAAGTCGTAACTACGTATTGTGGGATGTATGACATACATAGAAGTAAAACGCATGACAATAGTATGAATGATGCGGGGGGGCAATAATGGAGATAAAATGAGCACAAAGGAAAAAAGAAAAGAGAAAAAAGTAACCAAGGTAGATGGAACAAATAGAAAACAATTAGCAACATGGCAGACTTAAACTAAGCTTTATCCATGATTGTGAAAAATGTTAATGGTCTAAATACTTCAACTATCAATTTAGACTGGATGATCTAATCATAAAAAATGTGGAGAAACCATTAATATAAGACACGGTAGACTTCAGAAAAATATTATCAGGGATAAAAAGGGGTATTTGATAACAATAGAGAGGTCAATTCATTAAGAAGATTTAACTAATACAATCCTAAATGTGTATGCACCAAAAGCAAAGCTATAAAATACATTAACTAAAAACTGACCGAACTGGAAGGAAAAATAATACAGGTTTCTGGCCTAATATACACACACATTTCTGACCTAAGTTCTACTTTATTGGGTCTCAGGACTGCAGCCCGATTTCTTATTGTTTCCATTAAATACTTTCTCCTTCCCTTTACTATAAAATTTTAAAAATTACTGTTCTAAGTGTATTTCTAGTATGCAGCATAGAGTTTGGTTTTGCTTTATGAGAGTTTTCGACTTTTGATATTGCTATTAACCCCTTTATGATAAATTTTTAAAGCCATCTAGCCTGTCCATTCTATTATTTTAGAGACAAAGTCTTGCTCTGTCACTCAGGCTGGAGTGCAGTGGTATGATCATAGCTCACTGTAACTTTGAACTCCTGAGCTCAAGCGATCCTCCAGCCTCAGCCTCCCCAGTAGCTGGGATTAAAGATATATACCACCATGTTAGGCTAATTTTTTACTTTATTATTTGTAGAGACAGGGCCTTACTATGTTGCCCAGGCTGGTCTTGAACTCCTAGCCTCAAGTGATCTCCCATTTTGGCCTCCCCAAGCACTAGGATTACAGATGTGGGCCACTGTGCTTGGACTAGCCTGTCCATTTTATTATTTTTTTATTTTTGTAGAGACAGGGCCTTACTATGTTGCCCAGGCTGGTCTTGACTCTCAGCCTCAAGTGATCCTTCCAACTTGGCGTCCCAAAATGTTGGGCTTACAGGAGTGAGCCATTGCACCAAGCCCATTCATTTTAAATGGTATCCTTTGACTCACACCTATTACTTATGAAACAGTCAACTACATAATTCTACTTTCTTCCTTCTCTCTCTTCTCTCATTTTCTTTTAGTTGCAATCTTACTACTTTATCAGAAAAAAAAAACTGGGGGGAGACAGTGTCTCATTTTGTCACTCAAGCTAGAGTGCAATGGTGTGGCCATGGTTCACTGTGGCCTGGATCTCACAGGCTCAAGCAATCCTCCCAACCTCAGCCTCCCAAGCAGCTGGGACGACAGGTGTGCGCAACTACACTCAGCTAAATTTTTTTTTGTATTTTTTGTGGCGATGTGGCTTTTCTATGTTTCCCAGGCTGGTCTCGAACTCCTGAGCTCAAGCGATCTGCCTGCCTCAGCCTCCCAAAATGCTGGGATTACTGGTGTTAGCCATCATGCCCAGCTGACATAATGTTTACATACCATTCTTTTACATGTATTTTCATCATTGTTTCTCTTAGTTCTATAACTGAATATAAGAAATGTTCATCATTTACATTTTGTCAATGTTTCTGCAGTTACTCTCAGATGCATGAAGCTCATTCGAATCCTCAGGAAGAAGAAATGTGTGTACAGTATTCCAAGTTCTTATACTTCCAAACTTTTTTTCTCTAGCTTACATATTTGACATCTTGGCTTGGCATGAAATTTTTGTTTCATGCCTCCTTTCATCGAATTTCTTGAAATTGATGTGTTACCTGCTTTGCGTGATGATTTTACCAAGTCTGATGCCAGTCTATTTCTCTTGGCCTTGTTAAATATTTCATCTTTTTGATTAAGGAACTGAGGATTTTTCCTTGTCTCTAAAGTCTAATAGCTGTACTAAAATATGTCTTGATTATTCCAGGTCAATTTTCCAGACACCTGGAAAGCTCTTTCAGTATATAGATTCAAGGCTTATTTCAGGGAAATTTTCTTGGATTATAATTGTTTTGTTTGTTTTGAGACAAGGTCTCACTGTCACCCAGGCTGAAGTACAAGTAGAACGACCATGGTTCACTGAAGCCTTGACCTCCTGGGCTCAAGCAATCCTTCTGCCTCAGTCCCCTGAGTAGCTGGGACATAGGTGCACATCACCAAGCCCAGCTAATTTTTGTACTTTTTGTAGATGGGGTTTTGCTTTGTTGCCCAGGTTGGTCTCGAATTCCTGGGCTCAAGTCATCTACCCACTTTGGCCTTCCAAAGTGCTGGTATTATAGGCACGAGTCAGCATGCCTGGCTAAGATTACAGTTTTCTTTTTTCTTTTTTTTTGAGATGGAGTCTCATTCTGTCTCCCAGGCTGGAGTGCAGTGGCACAATCTCAACTCATTGTAACCTCCGCCTCCCAGGCCCAAGCGATTCTCCTGCCTCAGCCTCCCGAGTAGCTGAGGCTACAGGCTTGCGCCACAATGCCCGGCTAATTTTTGTATTTTTAGTAGAGACAGGGTTTCACCATATTGATCAGGCTGGTCTTTAACTTCTGACCTCGTGATCTGCCTGTCTTGCCTCCCAAAGTGCTGGGACTACAGGTGTGAGCCACCGTGACTGGCCCAGATCATAGCTTTTAACACTACTTCTGTCTCAGTGATTTGATTGTCTTCTTCCAGGACTCTAATTATATGTAATATGGGGGTATTCTTTGCCTTTTTTCTAATTCAACTACTTTCTGGCTTTTTATACGTATTTTTTTTCATGTTTTTTGTTTTGTTTTGTTTCCCAGCTTTCCTTTTGAAATCCCATTATTAAATTTTCACTTGAAATTATTTTCAATTGGGTATCTTTAATTTAAAACTTCATTTTCAAGGCCGGGCGCGGTGGCTCAAGCCTGTAATCCCAGCACTTTGGGAGGCCGAGGCGGGTGGATCACAAGGTCAAGAGATCGAGACCATCCTGGTCAACATGGTGAAACCCTGTCTCTACTAAAAATACAAAAAATTAGCTGAGCATGGTGGCACGTGCCTGTAATCCCAGCTACTCAGGAGGCTGAGGCAGGAGAATTGCCTGAACCCAGGAGGCGGAGGTTGCGGTGAGCCGAGATCGCGCCATTGCACTCCAGCCTGGGTAACATGAGTGAAACTCCGTCTCAAAACAAAACAAAACAAAACAAAACAAAACAAAACAAAACTTCATTTTCAATATATTTTTCTTCTCCATTTTTTCTGAGTTCAAGCATTTGTCATTTCATTTCTTCTTGCTTGTCCACTGTGATTCTTAGTTTGAAATCCTTTTTTTTTTTTTCTTTTTGAAACAGGAGTTTTGCTTCACTCTGTTGCCCAGGTTGGAGTGCAGTGACATGATCTCGCCTGACTGCAACCTCTGCCTCCCAGGTTCAAGCGATTCTCCTGCCTCAGGCTTTCAAATAGCTGGGATTACAGGCATCTGCCGCCACATCCAGCTAATTTTTTTATATTTTTAGTAGAGATGGGGTTTCATCATGCTGGTCAGGCTGGCTTTGAGCTCCTGACCTCAAGTGATCCACCCACCTCGGCCTCCCAAAGTGAAGTGCTGTTTTACAGGCATGAGCCACAGCACCTGAATTCTTTATTCGTGTTACTTTTTCATACTTTCAAATGCTTCTTTCAGGATATTTCATTCTTATTTATTTTTTCAAGATGGAGTCTCACTGTCGTCATCTCGGCTCACCGCAACCTCCACCTCCCAGGTTCAAGCAATACTCCTTCCTCCACCTCCCAAGTAGCTGGGATTACAGGCATGTGCCACCATGTCCAGCTAATTTTTGTATTTTTAGTAGAGATAGGGTTTCACCATGTTGGCCAGGCTGGTCTCAAACTTTTCACCTCAAGTGATTCGCCAACCTCAGCCTCCCAAAGTGCTTGGATTATAGGTGTGAGCCACTGTGCCTGGTCTTATTCTATTTAGCATCTACTCACTATAAACAATTTACTTCATGGTTTGTTCTAGGGGGCAGAATTTTCACTGGCTGAAATATTTTGATTAATGTTTCTGTTTTTTTCTTTTTTGAGATAGAGTCTCAACCCTGTCACCCAGGCTGGAGTGCAATGGTGTGAACTTGGCTCACTGCAACCTCCGCCTCCTGGGTTCAAGTGATTCTCCTGCCTCAGCCTCCTGAGTAGCTGGGATTACAGGAGTGTACCACCACTCTCAGCTAATTTTTGTATTTTTAATAAAGATGGGGTTTCACCATGTTGGTCAGGCTAGTCTTGAACTCCTGAACTTGTGATCCATCCGCCTTGGCCTCCCAAAGTGCTAGGATTAAAGGGGTGAGCCACTGTACCCTCCTGTGTTTTTTTCTTACAGTCATTTTTTAATGGAAGTGGACTGCTTTTTTATATTCCTTTTCATTTTGTGAATAGGGCTTAAGTGAAGCAGTTAGTTCAGTGAAGTATAGTTTTTCTTTTCTTTTTGAAGTACAGTTTCTTTAATGGATGAGGACGATGGTGGTGAAGGAAAGGGAAAAAGAGAGGTTGGCATGCTTTCATTTTAACACAATTCTTAATTTTCTTCTCTTGCTTCTAAACCAAGTTTCCAGACTTGGCTAATTCTCCCCTATAAGTAATGATTCTTTGAGGCTGTTACTTCTGGTACAGCTGACTTCAAACCTCTTCCCTATAAATAGATGTAAACTACCAAGATCCAGATTATTTTGCTACTTATTATTGGATTTTCTCTTTCTGGGAGTGATTTTCTTCAGTGTTTCATCCAAGTCCTCTACTGTAAATTATTTTTCATGGAATCCCTTAAGCCTCTTGTCCCAAACTCTCAGCAACCATAGGCTTAAGCAGTAGAAAATGGGACCACTGCAGGAATTTGGTTTGCTTCTCTACTTAAGAAGGTAACTTAAAGGTGGAGGTATTGTCTCTAGCAATACTGAAGCATAGACTATGTGTGCTTTTCTTTGTACTCCTCATTAATTTTATGTTTTCTGGAGGATTTGTGAGGAACACTGCAATTAGGCAGCCTTCATTATCCTTTAGACGTGGTAGTTTTCTACTCAGTTGTTGTTGTTTTTAAAGGAATCCTGAGTCCTGAGTACTTACACGGCTTGACATACTATACTCTAATTCCTGGAAGAAGTCTAAAAAGAGGAAAGATGTATTTCTAGAGATGGGTATAGGTACTATACAGAAATGAAATAAACACTGGAGGAGCCTAGAGCACCAAGGGTGGCAACTCACAAGGCTGTCAAAAGAGTCCGAAGGAGGTGAATAGCAGAAACAACAAGTAAACTATAAAATATACAAGAGAAGGCAATAGGAAAATGAAACAAATAAGATCAGGGTAGACAGAGACAAAGACTCAGATAAAGAATGGTCACAAAATGGGATAGATAAAATCAATATAAAATGTTGTCTGGTTAGGAGATAATAAGACAACTGAGGTAGAACAATTAGAATGAAGAAAAAAGGAAATTAAGCATTTGACTGGAAAGCAAACATTATAGAAGAATAGAAAAGATGAAGATTAGAGAAAGCAACAGGTAAGCAGAGAGGAGACTGAATTGTTTTCACTGCAAATTTTACGATGTTTTCTGCTAATATATGAAGCATATAAACTACTATGAATAAGCCATTTGGCAAATACTACTTATGCAAGTAAACTGGTAAGTTTAAAGCTGGTATAAAAGGAGTACTTTGAGTGAGATTATAAACAAATAAGTTGGTAGGTTCTGAGAGAGCAATTTGGGAAAAATAATTAAAATTTTCAAACTGCCTTCCTTAGTCTTAATCCTTAACAATTTTACTTCCAATAATTTATCCTATAGAAAAGTTCCAACAAGCATTAAAAACAGACATGTGTATAACTATGTTCATTCTAGCTGGATTATATTCAGAAAAAAGGGAAACCTAAATGTACATTTATATGGTTGAAAGTTCTCTATTAATATACAAGGGTGTCAAGATTAATGTGCAGTGAAAAAGATAACCAAGAAGCAATGTAGCATAGTGATTAAGAATGTAATCAGAGCCCAACTATCTGGATTTACTACTGTACTACTGACTATATCACTTTGAGTAAGTTAATTAACTTTGGTAAGCTTTATTCATAAAAGCAGATTTTTAATGTATCTATCTCAAAGACTTGTTGCAAGAATTTTAAAGAAAAGAAAATCAATTTAAACACTTAGCACACAGTATCTGGCACATAATAAACGCTTTAGGTAACAGAGCTACTGGCCAGGCACAATGGCTCACGCTAGTAATCCCAGCACTTTGGGAGGCTAAGGTGAGAGGATTGTTTGAGGCCAGTTCTACCAATCTGCAACATGGTGAGATCCCATTTCTATTAAAAAAAAAAAAAAAAAAAAAAAAAAAGTTAAAAAATTAAAAAGACAGTTATTATTACTACAGGTATTATACTATGATCTCATTTTGTGTTTAATAAATATATAACCATAAAGAAACTAGAGAAGATATACAAAAAATGTTGAAAGTATCTCAGCAGTAGAATGAAGAGTACTGGGTTGGAAAATACACATTTTCTGCTTTAAAATGAATATTATATATATTTCAAAGTTCTAAAATTGTTTGGAGAACAGATAATGGAGCTAACATTACTTATGGATATAATAAATCTTTAACAAGTGATCTAATTTAGGAATATTTTAGAATTAATGTGACTCCTTTAATCATGTTTTACACCAAAGCTCACTTCTATTGAATCACTTTATAAAAAAGAAACTACAATTAAAGAATTCACCTACCCTTGCAGTTGCTGCTGTTGGTGAGAAGAGAGGGGCACTCTTGGTTTATTCCAGCCAGTGTAATCCTGGTTACACCTCAGTTTCTTAACAGAAAGAGGAGCTGGCTGAGGAAGAAATCCCAAACTTCTTTTGGCGGAGGGAGTTTGACTTGAAACATTAGTCCTATAAAAAAAGCATAAATAATGAAGACGCAAAATAAATGTTTGAATGCTACTATTTTCCCCGAATAGGTTGAGAGGTCAATGTTTAGGGGAAAAAATCTTGAATTTAGGGAAATATCAGTAATAATGATCACTTAAGGGAAAACTCTACAAATGTAAATTAGCAAATCTGTTGCTACACAGTTGAAGAGCGTTATAATACAGAACACATTTAACCTACAACCAAAATAATGCAAGTTAATGGCTTGAAAAAACAATATATATAGTTTCACTGTTACCCATTTTGTGGATATTACATTAGTTTACCTGGTCTTGAACAGATTTACAGTATGCTTTTTCTACTGTTACAAATAACACAACAAACAGGTCGGAAGTTCGAGACCAACATGACCAACATGGAGAAACCCCATCTCTACTAAAAATACAAAATTAACCTGGCGTGGTGGCACACGCCTGTAATCCCAGCTACTTGGGAGGCTGAGGCAGAAGAATCATTTGAACCAGGGAGTCGTAGGTTGCAGTGAGCCAAGATCGCGTCACTGTACTCCAGCCTGGCGACAGAGCGAGACTCTCACAAAAAAAAAGAAAAAAAAAAAAGATTTACTTTTCTATAAGGCAAACCAATTGCTCCCAAATTACTTATTGTTTGTCTAGACCACGTGTTGGTGGCTGTTTCTTCACTGAAAAAATATTTGTATGCCAGGCACAGTGGCTTATGCCTATAATCCTAATATTTTGGGAAGGTGAAGCAAGAGGATCAGGAGTTTGAGATCAGCATGGTCAACATATCAAAATGCTGTCTCTATTATTTTAAAATTAATGCTGGGTGAGGTGGCTGACACCTGTAATCAAAGCACTCTGAGAGACCAAGGTGGGCATATCACCTGAGGTCAGGAGTTTGAGAACAGCCTGGCCAACACGGAGAAATGCTGACTCTACTAAAAATACCAAAATTAGCTGGGCTTGGTGGCACACACCGGTAGTCCCAGCTACTTGAGAGGCTGAGGCAGGAGAATTGCTTGAACTTGGGAGGTGGAGGTTGCAATGAGCTTAGATCGTGCCACTGCACTCCAGCCTGGAAAACTGAGAGAGACGCCATCTCAAAAAAACAAAAAAACTGAAAATTAAAAATAAATTGTGAAATAGAATACTCACATGGGAAAAGTGTATAAAAATCAAATGTGGAGCATAACAGATTTTCATAAAACACACACTTTTATAAACAACCTTATGGTGTCTAAACCCCCGAGTTCCCCTTTCAATTACAACTCCGTATTCCTTTAACCTAAAAGTTAGCATTATCTAATACCACACCTAACCAGGTGTGGTGGCTCATACCTGTAATCCCAGCACTTTGGGAGGCTGAGGTGGGTGGATCACCTGAGGTCGGGAGTTCGAGACCAGCCTGACCAACACAGAGAAACCCCACCTCTGCTAAATATACTAAATTAGCTGGGCCTGGTGGTGCATGCCTGTAATCCCAGCTACTCGGGAGGCTGGGTCAGGAGAATCGCTTGAACCTGGGAGGTAGAGGTTGTGGTGAGCCAAGATGTTGCCATTGCACTCCAGCCTGGGCAACAAGAGCAAAACCCCATTTCAAAAGAAAAAAAAAAAAAAACTTTATCCCTTCCTACAAACCCCTAAATATTGTACTTTGGATAATATGTGATGTATGTTTTCATCTTATTGTTTTCAACTTTTCTGCATCTTTGTATTGTAGTTGTTTCTCTTTTAAATACATATACATTTTCTTCTTGCATTAAATCCTGTATATCTCTTTAACTGGAATATTTAGTATATTTATATGCATATAAATTTTATATAAATTTAGTATATTTACATCAGCAATGTCAGTACTGATTTGGGTTATTTCTTGAATTTTATGATGCATTTACTATTTGTTCTACATGTTCTATTTTCCTTTTTCTCTCCTTTATGCCTTCACTTAGAATGTTTGACTGTTTATTTTATTGTCTCCCCTCTGTTAGTCCGGAAATAATAAAGGCTTTTAGTTTTTTTTGTTTTTGTTTTACAGACGGTATCATTCTGACACCTGGCTGGAGTGCAATGGCACAGTCAGCTCACTGTAGCTCTTAACTTCAGGGCTCAAGCACTCCTCTCACCTAAAAATTCCCAAATAACTGGAACTATAGGCAAGCACCACCACGTCTGGCTAATTTTTGTATTTTTTTTTTTTTGTAGAGTTGGGTCCCGCTATGTTGACCAGGCTGGTCTCAAACTTCTGGATTCAAGTGATTCTCTCACCTGCCCCCTCCCCAAGTGCTAGGATTACAAGCATGAGCCAATCATGCCCAGTCTGGGCATTTAACAGATGTCCTAAAAATTAATTATACATTAGAAATAAAAACAGCTTTACTGAAGATAGTTGACATACAATAAAATGCACACACTTAAAGTGTATAACAAGTTCTGACATATATACACTTATGAAATCATCAACAGAATTAAGATAGTGAACATATCTATTACCCCCAAAGGTATACTAGTGCCCATTTGTAACCCTCTGCCTGTGACTTTGTCTCTAATGACCAGGCAACTATTGATCTGTTTTCTGTCACTATAGATTACATTTTCTAAAATTTCACATAAATGGAATCATACAATATGCACTTTCTTATGAGGTCTTTCACTCAGCCAAATTATTCTGAGATTCACCCACTCTGCTACATGTATAAACAGTTCATCCTTTCTATTGCTAGGTAGCATTCCGCCGTATGAACATACCACAATTTGTTTAACCACGTATTTTCCCTTTTGAAATAGTCTTTTCTTGTTTTATTTTTTCAGACAGCGTTTCATTCTGTTGTCCAGGCTGGAGTGTAGTGGCACGATCATGGCTCACTGCAACCTCCACTTCCCAGGCTCAAGAGATCCTCCCACCTCAGCCTCTTAAGCAGCTGGGACCACAGATGTGCATCACTATGCCCTACTATTTTTTTTTTTTAAGATGGGGTTTCACCATGATGGCCAGGCTGGTCTTGAACTCCTGACCTCAGGTGATCCACCCACCTCGGCCTCCCAAAGTGCTAGGATTATAGGCGTGAGCCACCACGCCCGGCCTTAATTTTTTTTAATTACTGTATTTTTGGTAGAGACGAGGTTTTACCATGTTGCCCAGGCTGATCTTGAACTCCGGAGCTCAAGCTATCCACCCGCCTCAGCCTCCCAAAGTGCTGGGATTACAGGCGTGAGTCACTGCACCTCATCTGAAATAGTTTTATATTTATAAAAAAGTTGCAAAATAGTACAGAATAGCTTTCACCCAGCTACTCCTAGTATCAGAATCTTATATAACCACAGTACAATGACCAAAACCAGGAAATTAACAATGACATGATACTATTAACTGGGAACCTGTACATATTATTCAAATTTCATCAGTGTTTTCACTAAAGTCCTTTTACTGGCCCAGGATCCCACAGTGCAAGTGATTGTCATGTTTCTTTACTCTTACAATCCTCAATTTCTTCTTTTCTAAATGTTTTTGACAATTTTGAAGAGTAATGGTCAAGTATTTTATTTCCCTCATCTGGGTTTGTCTGGTATTTTCTCATGATTGAGAAATATTGCAGACAATAACAGCTAAGTGACATTGTTACCTCCTCAGTGCATCATATCACAGTCTATAATGACAATGTCTTATTACTGGTGATAGTAATCTTGATTTCTCGGTTAAGACATCTTCTGGGTTTCTATACAGTGAAGTCAGTATTTTTCCTTTTGTAATTAAAAAATATATTATGGGGAAATACTATGAGGCTATGCAAATACCCTGTTTCTAAACAAATTTTTGTCCACTAATTTTAGCATCCAATGATAGATTTTTGCCTGCAATTACTACTGCAATATTTGATTAAAGTAATATTTTATTCCTATAATCCTCTGAAATTCCTAACTGGAATTCTGTTAGGGAGAGCTGTTCAGTCTCTGTATATCACTCATTCATTTCAGTATCAACTCACGGATATTTATTTTTTTCCTATAGGTTTAATCCAATATTATCACTTTGTTACTATAATTGTTCTAGTATGAGCCACTGGTAACTCCTTCAGGTTGGCTCCTGTGTCCTTTGGACATTTCCTCATAATTTTTTTGTGCATATCTTTACTTTCTGGCACTTACTATAATCAGATGTTACAGGCTGATCTTGCATTTTTTCTGTCCTAGCCCTGGAATCAACTATTAGTTCGAAGAGCTCTGCTTTCTTGTACGGATTAATGGCTTTTAAAAATCAGGGGGCCGAGTACAGTGGCGCACACCTGTAATCTCAGCACTTTGGGAGGTCAAGGTGAATGGATCATGAGGTCAGGAGATCGAGAACATCCTGGCCAACATGGTGAAACCTCGTCTACTAAAGAAAAAAAATACGAAAATTAGCTGGGCATGGTGGTACACGCCTGTAGTCCCAGCTACTCAGGAGGCTAAGGCAGGGGAATCACCTGAACCTGGAAAGCGGAGGTTGCAGTGAGCCGAGATCATGCCACTGCACTCCAGTCTACCAAGAGTGAGACTCCATCTTAAATAATAATAATAATAATAAATCACGGTCTGCAAGCTACCATTGACTTTCTTCACACAATCAGAAAAAAACTACCTTAAATTTCATATGGAACCAAAAAAGAACCTGTATAGCCAAGACAATCCTAAGCAAAAAGAACAAAGCTGGAGGCATTGCTACCTGACTTCAAACTGTACTACCAGGCTACAGTAACCAAAATAGCATCGTACTGGTTATCAAAACAGATATACACCAATGGAACAAAACAGAAGCCTCAGAAATAACACCACACATCTACAACCATCTGATCTTCCAAAAACCTGACAAAAACAAGCAATGGGGAAAGGATTTCCTATTTAATAAATGGTGCTGGGAAAACTGCTAGCCATATGCAGAAAACAGAAACTGGACCCCTTCCTTACATATTATACAAAAATTAACTCAAGATGGAGTAAAGACTTAAATGTAAAACCTAAACCCATAAAAACCATAAAAGAAATCCTAAACGATACCATTCAGGACATAGTCATGGGCAAAGATTCACGTTCATGACTAAAATACCAAAAGTAATTGCAACAAAAGCCAAAATTGACAAATAGGATCTAATTAAACTAAAGAGCTTCTGCACAGCAAAAGAAACTATCATCAGAGTGAACAGGCAACCTACAGAATGGGAGAAAATTTTTGCAATCTATCCATCTGACAAAGGTCTAATATGCACAGTCTACAGGGAACTTAAATTTACAGGAAAAACAAAAAAATCCCATCCAAAAGTGGCTAAAGGATATAAACAGACACTTCTCAAAAGAAGTCATTTACGCAGCCAACAAGCATGTGAAAAAAAGCTCATCACTGGGCATTAAAGAAATACAAATCAAAACCAGAATGAGATACCATCTCACACCAGTTAGAATGATGATCTTTAAAAATGCAGGAAACAACAGATGCTGATGAGGATGTGGAGAAATATGAACACTTTTACACTGTTGGTGGGAGTATAAATTAGTTCAACCATTGTGGAAGATGGTATGGCGATTCCTCAAGGATCTAGAACCAAAAATACCACTTGACCCAGCAATCCCATTACTGGGTATATATACAAAGGATTATAAATCATTCCACTATAAAGACACATGCACACATATGTTTACTGCAGCGCTATTTACAATAGTAAAGACTTGGAACCAACACAAATGGCTATCAATGACAGACGGGATAAAGAAAATGCGGCACATATACACCATGAAATACTATGCAGCCATAAAAAAGGATGAGTCCACGCCCTTTGCAGGGACATGGATGAAGTTGGAAACCATCATTCTCAGCAAACTAATAGGAACAGAAAACCAAGCACTGCATGTTCTCACTTGTAAGTGGGAGTTGAACAATGAGAACACATGGACACAGTGAGGGGAATATCACATACTGGGGCCTGTGGGGGGGTGGGTAGGGAGCAAGGGGAGAGAGAGCATTAGGATGAATTCCTAATGCATGCAAGGATTAAAACCTAGATGACGGGTTGATAGGGCAGCAAACCACTATGGCACATATAATACCTAGGCAACAAACCTGCACATTCTGCCCATGTATCCCAGAACTTAAAGTAAAATAAAAAGATAAAAAATCAGGGTTGGCCCTAGGGGTGCTGTTATTGGGTGCAATTGCTTCAAGGCCCCTACTAGTGGACTGAGCTAGGAAATATATGTATGTATGTATGTAACTTAAGACATACAAATGCATATGTTAATTTTGAATCAATCTATACATGTATATACATATATAAACCCTTGAGTTCACATTGATATCTCTGATTCCAATTGAACACCAAGAGTTCATACCAGCTTTCCTCCTTTCCTTATTTCTTTCTTTCTCTGATGTTGCAAGCCTGGATCTCAATATCTACGTTTACTTGTTCAATACAAGTATACATATGAGGTGGTTTCAAGATTGCTAACGCTACACCCTCATGAAAAACAAATTACAAACTAGAGTACATTATTTGTGTACTCATGAATTTTTGATATATTGAAGTCTAATGTTAGCTGATTCTTTTACCTTTTCCTGGACAATATAAAAAAACTAGGAACAATTTAACTCCATTCATTTATTCTGTGTCTTCCTTCTTCCCTTCTGGTTTATATGTTATTGTTGTCATTTAAACCCAACAAGATATTATTGTTGTTTTGTATGAGTTTATAGAGATAGACAGCATTTATCAAGTTAGACAGCATATTATCTATTTTTTGTTGCTCTTCATCCTTCCTGAAGCTCCAACCTTTCATCTGAGTTATTTTTCCATCTGCCCAAAAACTATTCTTTAGCATTTCCTTTAGTACATATTTGTGGGTGAACTTTGTTATTATTTTGTTTTGTATGATAGTGTCTATTTCACTTTTACTCCAAAACTATAGGGTATTTTCACAGCAACTAAAATTCTAGGTTGGCAATTATTTTATTTCAGCTTACTAAAGTGCATGCCATCATGCTTGGCTACTTTTTTATTTTTTGTAGAGATGGGATTTAACCATGTTGCCCAGGCTGATCTCAATTATGTTTTATGTGCTGAAAACACCATCCAAAAAGAATCCGAGTTTTTATATTTTTCATTTCTAGATTTTCTTTTTGATTTTTTCAAATTCTGTGATAACTTCATAGTTTGAGGTTTTCTGCAGAAATTTCCTTTATTTCTTTTGATGTGTTTAATTCCAAAATATGTGGTGTCCTGTGGTCCACTGCTGATCTAAACTATTTCTTCTACTAATTATTCACATTGACTAGTCTTCCTGCACGTCTGGACACTGAATAGCATTAAGTTAAATCTAAGATACAATCAATTATAAGACATATCATTTATTTCAGGTACTACTAAGAAAGAAAAACACCACCAATCAAAGTATATAATGATTTCTATAGCTTAGAATTTTTACTTCTTATTTGAAGCTTATGTAACTAGACATATATTTTTATCATGTTGCTCTTATGCGTAAAGGAAAATATGAGATAAAACTGGTTAAGGTATTTCTGATAACTCACATTCAGAATCTGAATCTTCTGAATCATTTTTCCCACTCAGGGTCATAGACTTTCAGTTTTTCCAAACAGTGCTGCTGCCATGATACTAAAAACAAAGGTGATACTGTAGTTCTTTTTTCGTTCTTTTTTTCCTCCAATTAACCCCAACAACATGGTGATGCTGCATTTCTTTTTTCTTTCCTTTGATGCTACATTTCTAGATAGTGCCATACTATGCCTCTAGGAGTTTTCTTCCAAACCAATGACATTCATTTGGCAAGGTCTAACGCTGAGGTTACTTTAATCTTACCAAAAGAAGCCCACAGATCTTTAGATCACAACTAGAATTTGCTTGCCTTTCTTAAGTGGTCATTTTAAATAGTCTGACTAAAAAATGCAGTTTTTCAGTAATATCACAAATGACAACCAAGTCTGCTCATGTGCAGGTAATGCCAACTATGTTACAACTGCCTCCTGGCAGCAACTTAAGATATCATAATATCTGATATACTTCCATTGTAATACTAATGTAAAAAAATTTACATCTTAGAATTTTAGAAATATGTTGAAGTATAGGAAAATGTCTTACCCCAAAGAGAATTTTCATTTGGGTACATTTATTTTGTCAATCATCTAGGATACTAGCCACTTACAATCAACTGAATTGAATTTAGGTGCTTGCAATAATCGGGCCATACAGAAGACTAAAATTCACAGAAAGTCTAGCTTACTTCTAGCTCACCCTTACTTCTAGCGAGAACCCTTCAGTACACATTGAAATATGTGGAGTAATGTACTAGGCTCCCTATGTTGGTAGATCCTAGACTCTATTGTCCTAGACTCATGAGTGTTGTCAAAAGCACTGCTTGGTCTTTCAACAGTCTCTTCTGGTTCAGCCAATGTGCCTGGGAACTTGGGATTTCCTCCTCCCTTCTTGGTTTGGTACTTCCTTACTCTCCTGTCAGTTTTTCAATGACCTTAAAATTCCTGCATTAATTTTATTCTGTTTTTTTGAGATGAAGTCTCACTCTGTCTCCCAGGCTGGAATGTAGTGGCGCAGTCTAGCTCACTGCAACCTCTACCTCCCAGGTCCAAGCGATTCTCCTACCTCAGCCTCCTGAGTAGCTGGGATTACAGGCATGTGCCATCATACCCAGCTAATTTTTGTATTTTTAGTAGAAACAGTGTTTCACCATGTTGGCCAAACTGTTTTCAAACTCCTGACCTCAAGTAATCCACCCGCCTCGGCCTCCCAAAGTGCTGGGATTACAGGCATGAGCCACTGTTCCTGGCCAATGTCGTTTTTTTATAAATTACCCAGTCTCATGTATTTCCTTAACGCAATGTGAGAACAAGAGTAATATAGCAGGCTACTTTCAGATTTTGTCCAACTGCTGAATTTGTAGTGTCATTTAATTTATTCCACTAACCTGTGCATTCCTTAATTTAGATCTAGAGATTGTAAATTTAAAAAAAAAAATTTACCTCAAATTCTGGGATACTGTGCAGAATGTGCAGGTTTGTTACATAGGTATACATGTGCCATGGTGGTTTGCTGCACCTATTGACCCGTCATCTAGGTTTTAAGCCCTGTATGCATTAAGTATTTGTCCTAATAGTCTCCCTCCCTTGCCCCCCGCACCCCAACAGGCCCTGGTGTGTGATGTTCTCCTCCCTATGTCCATGTGTTCTCATTGTTCAATTCCCGCTTATGAGTGAAAATATGCAGTGTTTGGTCTTCTGTTCCTGTGTTAGTTTGCTGAGCGATGGCTTCTAGCTTCAGCCATGTACCTGCAAAGGACATGAACTTATTCTTTTTTATGGCTGCAATATTTGTGTTTTTGTTTTTTTTTCTCGCTGGTGTACCAGTGCAGGCTGCAATATTTGTTAGTTTTTTCCAGCACCTAACAAGCCTGGATCCGACACTAATTTTTAATTTCATCTGTACCATAATCCAAGTAGTCCCCACATATGCACAAGATTGTTTCCAGGTTTTTATTTTTTTTTTCCAGGGATCAGTGATTAATACTAATGCAGCCCCTGTAATAATCACCATCACTTAACACTGTCTTTTCTATTTTTGAGACAAGGTCTTGCTCTGTTGCCCAGGCTGGAGTGCAGTGGCATGATTATGGCTTACTGCACCCTTGATCTCCTGGGCTCAAGTGATTCCCCTACCTTAGCCTCCTGAGTAGCTGGGACTACAAGTGCATGCTACCACATGTGGCTAATTATTATTTTTTTTGTAGAGACAGGGTCTCACCATGTTACCAGGGCTGGTCTCGAACTCCTGGACTCAAGCCATCTTCCTGCCTCAGCCTCCCAAAAGTGCTAGGATTTACAGGTGTGAGTCACCACACCCCACCAACATTAAGTTTTAACATCAGGCCATTCAAGCCATCTTCTCAAGCCCAGGACTTTGGGAGTCCAAGGAGCAAGGACTGCCTGAAGCAAGGAGTTTGAAATTAGCCTGGCCAACACAGAGAGACCCCCATCTCTTAAGTTTTTGTTTTTTAAAATTAGCCAATCACAGTAGCACACACTTGTAGTCCCAGTTATTTGGCAGGCTGAGTCAGGAGGATTGCCTGAGCCCAGGAGTTAGAGTCTGCAATGAACTAGGATTGTGCCACTGTACTCCAGCCTAGGTGACAGAGGGAAACTCCACCTAAAAAAAAAGAGTTTAGATTCTTTTTTAGGGGGAGGGGGAGTGTTCCATAAAAAAGTACTTTATGAAACTTCAACTGGAACTACCTTAAATTTTTAAAATTAAATCCTTTAGCTTTGTTTACTTAGGTCTTCCTTTATGTCCCTCACTAATCCTTTTCTCCATTAAAAAAAATATTTTTTTATTAGATTTATTTCTATCTATCTCACTGATTTTGTAGCTCCTATAAATAGTACAGGTTGAGCTTCCCAAAGTGCTTGGATTACAGGCGTGAGCCACCACGCCCAGACAGAAGCATGTTATTAATAATAGTGGTTACGGCTAAAACGGGAAAATCAAAACTAGGAGTTAGGAAAGAAAAGAAGATTATGTCTTCTTTAATCTATACACTCTATGTCACTTGAATTTTCTACCACATGCACTTACTAGCTAAAAGATAAAGTTTAAAAATACTTAGATTTTAAAATATGCTTTAAAAATTGTTTTTGTTCAGCCGGGCGCGGTGGATCAAGCCTGTAATCCCAGCACTTTGGGAGGCCGAGGCGGGTGGATCACAAGGTCAAGAGATCGAGACCATCCTGGTCAACACGGTGAAACCCCGTCTCTACTAAAGCTACAAAAAATTAGCTGGGCATGGTGGCGCGTGCCTGTAATCCCAGCTACTCAGGAGGCTGAGGCAGGAGAATTGCCTGAACCCAGGAGGCGGAGGTTGCGGTGAGCCGAGATTGTGCCATTGCACTCCAGCCTGGGTAACAAGAGCGAAACTCCGTCTCCAAAAAAAAAAAAAAAAATTGTTTTTGTTCACTGATTTTTCTTACCACTTCTTCCTTGTTCAGTTTTCTTCTGACTGAATGAATTCTATCTGTCTTTGCACATCTAAAAAACTACATTCTTGGTCAGGTGCAATGGCTCATGACTATAATCCTGGCACTTTGGGAGGTTGAAGCAGGTGGACTGCTTGAGCCCAGGAGTTTGAGACTAGCCTGGGCAACACGGTGAGATTCCATGTCTACAAAAAATACCAAAAAAATAGCCAGGTGTGATGGCACACACCTGTAGTCCCAGCTACTTGGGGGGCTCTGGGCGGGAGGATCACCTGAGCCTAGGAGGTTGAGGCTGGAGTGATCCATGATGATGCCACTATACTCCAGGTTGGGTGACAGGGTAAGACTCTGTCTCAAAAAATAAATAAAAATTGAATTGTCTATATTCTTGAAATATAATTTAGTGAGGTATAGAATTTTTTGATACTGTCACTCTGTTCATAATATCTAACTATCTGCTTCCTATTCCAATACTGTTAATGTCACTTTCATTTCTCCTCTTTTACAGAGGATGTATTTTCTTTCTGGTAGCTTCCAAAATGTTATAATATAAATTTTTTTTATAAGTTTTAAGTTCAGGGATACAGGTACAGTTTTGTTACATAGGTAAACTTGTGGCATGGGGGTTTATTGTACAGATTATTTCATCACCCAGTTACTAAGCCTAGTACTCATTAGTTATTTTCCTCAATCCTCTCCCTCCTCCCACCCTCCATCCTCCAACAAGTCCCAGTGTGTGTTGTTCTCCTCTATACGTCCACACGTTGTCATCATTCAGCTCCCACTTATAAGTGAGAAATGCAGTATTTGGTTTTCTGTTCCTGTGCTGGTTTGTTAAGGATAATGGCCTCCAGCTCCACCCATGTCCTTGCAAAGGACATAATCTTGTTCTTTTTTTATGGCTACATAGTATTCCATGGTATATATGTACCACATGTTCTTTATCCAGTCTATTATTGATGAGCATTTAGGCTGATTCCATGTCTTTCCTATTGTGAATAGTGCTACAATGAATACACACATGATGTATCTTTATAACAGAATGGTTTACATTCCTTTAGGTATATACCCAGTAACAGGATTGCTGGGTTGAATGGTATTTCCATTTTTTTTTTTTTTTTTTTAGACACAGTCTCACTCTGTCGCCCAGGTTGGAGTGCAATGGCACGATCTCGCCTAACTACAACCTTCGCCTCCCAGGTTCAAGTGATTCTCCTGCCTCAGCTTCCTGAGTAGCTGAGATTACAGGCACCCACTACCATGCCTGGCTAATTTTTTTCAATTTTTAGTAGAGATGGCGTTTCACCATATTAGCCAGGCTGGTTTGAATGGTATTTCTGTCTTTAGGTTTTTTTAGAATGGCCACACTCTCTTCCACAATGGTTGAACTAATTTACACTCCTACCAATGGTATATAAGCATTCCATTTTCTCTACAACTTCACCACCTTCTGTTATCTTTTGACAATGTGGATTTTTTTAAAAAAGTATTTGTTCAGGCTGGGCATGGTGGCTCACTCCTGTAATCCAAGTACTTTGGGAGGCCAAGGCAGGCAGATCACGAGGTCAGGAATTCAAGACCAGCCTGCCCAACATGATGAATCCCCATCTCTACTAAAACTACAAAAAACCAGCTGGGCATGGTGGCATGTGCCTGTAATCCCAGCTACTCAGGAGGCTGAGGCAGGAGAATTGCCTGAACCCAGGAGGCAGAGGTTGTGGTGAGCTGAGATCGCGCCATTGCACTCCAGCCTGGGTAACAAGAGTGAAACTCTGTCTCAAAAAAAAAAAAAAAAAAACAAACAAAAAAAAAAACAAAACCAAAAACAAGTATTTGTTCTCTGGTATTTTTTGAGACTTTTCAATGTGAGGATCATTTATTACTTTTTTGACAATTTCCTTCCCTTTATTTTCCTTAGTCTTTTCTTCTAGAATACTACTAAGACATGCAGGGTATACCAAGAAGCCCAAACTAAGTCTCTTCATTTTATTTATTTTTACCATCTCTTTCTCCTGCTATATTCCATGATCAGGACTTCTTGACAAGGACTTACTAGTTACTTCTGCCTGGCTGTCTACCCTGCATAGGACTTGAAGTGGTCTTAAGTCTGGCCCCATGCAGGTAACTGTAAACCAGAGGCTAATCATTGCTAGTCCCATTTTCACATCTTTACGCTCTACTCAAGGAGTACCAGGAAAGCAGCATATTCATGGTTCTGACCCCAAGCACTTATACACAAGTGTTCCACTCTGGTTTACTAGCACAAAGAGCTGTTCTGGACACCTAGCTTCATGTGAGAAAACAAGTTCTAAGTTTTACATGTAGTTCCCAATCTCATGCTGGTTTGAAGTCCCCGCTATTGACACTTGGCTCTCATCTGTGTTCTCCACATTCCTTATGGCTTTAGCCTTTGCTCACTATTAGTTTTCTCACTGACCTGGAAATTTTCACCTTATCTTTCAGTGCAGCTTTGCACTAAAAAAAATTTCTTTCCTCAATCACTCCTATATGGAAAGAATATGTGCATTCTATTATTTTGAGAAGAAATTTGTATTGTAGTAAATCATTTGCAAACGAAATTTAGACTTTTTAAAACTTAAGATTCTTCTAATAAGCAGAAATATGTCAAAATTCCTCTCTCTTAAATTTGATATTATATAAAAATAACTTAGTTACCATTGCAATCTATAAAGTGCTTGAGAGATATCACCCAAGGCTGAATATACCTAACTATATCAAATTCTTTACCTTAATCATTTTATACAAATAACCAAAATGTTTTTAACACTTTGAATTAAATTCTATTAAGAAATAAAATATGACTTAAGAGGTCATTATATAGCATCTTGATTGTAGACTAACATACCCTCACTTTTTTTAAAATTATACTTTAAGTTCAGAGATACATGTGCAGAACGTGTAGGCCTGTTGCACAGGTTTTCACATGGCATGGTAGTTTGCTACACCCATCAACCCATCATCTACATTAGGTATTTCTCCTAATACTACCTCTCCCCTAGACCCCCACCCCCGGCAGGCCCCAGTGTGTGATGCTCGCCTCCCTGCTGAGAATGATGGTTTCCAGCTTCATTCATATCCCTGCAAAGGACATGAACTCATCCTTTTTTATGGCTGCATAGCATTCCATGGTGTATATGTGCCACATTTTCTTTATCTAGTCTATCATTGCTGGGCATTTGCCATTACCCTCACTTTTTACATTTAAAGCTATCACCCCCTCTGTGCTGCACTGCATGACCACACATTCCTAACAAGTGGTTAGCAGGTATCTTATATATGTACATCCAATAAATGTAAAAAAAAAAAAAAAAAAAAAAAAAAAAAAAAAAAAAAAAAAAAAAAGCTTATCTATAAAATCAGCTATTAAGTATCCAATTAGCTTTTTCCAATATATTAATAAAAGACACTGATGTAATACAGCTTTTACTTTTTTAAGGGAAGTATCTTAATTTTTGGAAGGCAGCTTAACAAATAACACAACAGCAACAAAAGGAAAATAAAAACGCCTCAGAGGAGAAATCTCAGTATGTTCATCACATAGGATGGTAGAATATATATTGGTCTAGAATCTGATAACATTGCCAGTCACAACCTATGAAATCACTACAAAACTTCCCAGAGCCAGGTTTAAAAGATGCCCAGGCTGAGCACGATGGCTCACAACTGTAATCCCAACACTTTTGGAGGCCAAGACAGGCAGACCACTTGAGGTCAGGAGTTCAAGACCAGCCTGGTCAACATGGTGCAACCCTGTCTCTATAAAAAAATACAAAAATTAGCTTGGTGTGGTGACAGGCACCTGTAATCCCAGCTACGTGGGAGGCTGAGGCAAAGCCACAGTAAGCTGAGATAGCACCACTGCACTCTAGCCAGGGTGACAGGACAAGACCTAGTCTCAAAGAAAAAAAAATTTCTGTAGAGACCAGGAGCAGTGGTTCAACACTTGTAACCCTAGCACTTTGGGAGGTCAAGGTGGGAGGACTGTTTGAAGTCAGGAAATTTGAGACCAGCCTGGGCAACACAGTGAGATCTTGTTTCTCTCTCTTTTTTTTTCAGACGAGTCTTGTTTTGTCATCCAAGCTGGAGTACAATGGCACAATTACGGCTCTCTGCAGCCTTGACCTCCCAGGCTCAAGTGATCCTTCTACCTCAGCCTCCCAAAGTGCTGAAATTACAGGTGTGAACCACTGTGCTCAGTGCATTTCTAGAATACTTTCTAACTAACATGTCAGGATTCTATGATTCTCATCAACTTTGTTAAATTATTGTATTCATTTAAGAGGATAATACATAGCCTATCCCATCATTCAATATTCTGAAAAAGAGAGCTTCTAAGTTTTTCACAAGTCATATAACCAATGCATTACCTGTCTAAGTTAGTGCCACCTGGAGAGTATTCCTTCGATCCAGCTCTGCTACCATAAAAGGATGATGACTGCAAAGGTAAAAGCCCTATAAAACAAATGAACAAAGGAAAAAGTTAATTCCTAAATCAACCATTCAAGTTCGTTTACTAATAAAAAGTATACATTACTTCTGGCTACATTTAACTCTGTTTTTCCTTTTCATCAAATACAGCAATACCTCATTTTATTGCTCTTGGCTTTATTGTGCCTCACAGATATTGTGTTTTTGTTTTTGTTTTGTTTTTAAACAAATTGAAGGTTGTGGCAACCCTACACCAAGCAAGTCAATTTTCCCAACAGTATATGCTTGCTCACTTCATGACTATGTCACATTTTGGTAATTCTTGCAATGTTTCAAACTTTTTAATTATATCTGTTACAGGGATCTGTGATCAGTGATCTTTGATGTTACTATTGTAATTGTTTTGGGGTACCATGAACTCCACCCATATAAGATGTCAAACTCAATTTATCTGACTGCTCCACCAACTGGTCATTACTATCCCATCTCTGCCTCTCTTCTTGGGCCTCCCTATTCCCTGAGGCAAAATATTGAAATTATGATAATTAATGACCCTATAATGACCTCTATATGTTCAAGTGAAAGAAAGAGTTGCACATCTCATTTTAAATAAAAAGCTAGCAACAGTTAAGCCCAGTGAGGAAGACATGTCAAAAGCTGAGAAAGGCTGAAAGCTAGGCCTTTTGCACTAAACAGCCAATTTATAAATGCAAAGAAACAGCTCTTGACAGAAATTAAAAGTGCTACTCAAGTGAACACGTGAATGATAACAAAGCAAAACAACCTTACTGCTGATGTGGAGAAAGTTTTACAGGTCTACATGGAAGATCAAACCAGCCACAACATTCTCTTAAGCCAAAGCCTAATCCAGGGTAAAAGTCTAACTCTATTCAATTCTATGAAGGCTGAGAGAGGCAGAAGAAAAGTGTGAAGCTAGTAGGCACTGGTTCAAGAGATTTAAGTAAAGAAGCCATCTCCGTAATATTAAAGTACAAAGTGAAGCAGCCAGTACTGCTATTAATGCTGCAGCAAGTTAATGAGAAGATCTAGCCAAGATCACTGATGAAGGTGGCTAGGTTAAACAACAGGCCTTCAATGTAGATGAAACAGCTTTATATTGGAAGAAGGTGCCATCTAAGAGTTTCATAGCTAGAGAGAAATCAATGCCTAGCTTTAAAGTTTCAAAGGACAGGCTAATTCTCTTGCTAGGGGCTAATGCAGCTAAGGACTTGAGGCGGAAGCCAATGCGCACTTAGCATACTGAAAATCCTAGGGCCCTTAAGAATTATGCTAAATCTACTTGCCTATGCTCTAGATATGGAACAATGAAACCTAAACAACAACACATCTGTTTACAGCATGATTTAATCAATATTTTAAGCCACCATTGATACCCATTGTTCAGAAAAAAAGATTGTTTTCAAAATATTACTGCTCCTTGATAACGCACCTAGTAACTCAAGAGCTCTGATGGAGAAGTAAAAAGATAACGTTTTCATGCCTACTAACACAACATCCATTCTACAGCCCATGGATCAAAAAGTCATTTCAATTTTCAAGTCTTACTATTTAAGAAATACATTTCATAAGGCTATATAGCAGACAGTGATTCCTGTGATGGAGCTAGGCAAAGTGAACTGAAAATCTTCTGGAAAGAATTTAACATTCTAGATGTCATTAAGAACACTGATAATTCATGAGAAGAGGGCAAAATGGCAACCATAACAGGAGTTTGGAAGTTGATTCCAACCTTCACAGATCACTTCGAGGGTTCACGACATCAGTGGAGATGCAGTCAATTGCAAATGTTGTGGGAATATCAAGAGATTAGAATTAGAAGTGGAGTCTACAGATGTGACTGAATTGCTGCAATCTCATCATCAGAATTTAATGGATGGAAAGTTGCTTCCTATGAATGAGCAAATAAAGTAGTTTCTTGAGATGAAATCTACTCCTGGTAAAGAAACCGTGAATGCTGTTGAAATGACAACATAGGATTTAAAATATTACAAACATTTAGTAAAGAAAGCAATGGTAATGTCTGAAAAGATTGATATCAATTTTGAAAGAAGTTCTGTGGGTAAAATCCTATCAAGCAGTGTCACATGCTACAGAGAAATCTTTCATGAAAGGAAGAGTCACTTGACAATGTGACAAATTGTCTTATTTTAAGAAATTGCCACAGCTGCCCTAGCATTCAGCAACCACCACCACCCTAATTAGCAGCCAACAACACAGAAATAAGACCCTTCACCAGCAAAAAGAATACAACTCACTGAAGATTCAGATGATTGTTAGCATTTTTTAGGAATAAAATATTTGAAAATTAAGACTGCCAGGTGCAGTGGCTCCTGTCTGTAATTCTAGTAGTTGGGGAGGCCAAGGCTGGTCCCCAACACCTGAGCCCAGGAGTTGGGGATCAGCCTGGGCCATATGGCAAAACCACATCTCTACAAAAAATACAAAAAATTAGCCAGGCATGGTGGCATGCACCTGTAATCCCAGCTACTTGGGAGGCTGAGGTGGGAAGATCACTTAAGTCCGGGAGGTCAAGGATGCAGTGAGCCAAGATCACACCACTAAACTCCAGCCAGGGCGACAGAGTAAGATCGTCTCAAAAAAAAAGCTGGGCGTGGTGGCTTATGCCTGTAATCCCAGAACTTTGGGAAGCTGAGGCTGGCAGATCGCCTGAGGTTGGGAGCTCGAGACTAGCCTGAACAGCATGGTGAAATCCTGCCTC
Source organism: Sapajus apella (assembly GCF_009761245.1). Classification (NCBI taxonomy): domain Eukaryota; kingdom Metazoa; phylum Chordata; class Mammalia; order Primates; family Cebidae; genus Sapajus; species Sapajus apella. The sequence goes on along the minus strand of NW_022436950.1, from coordinate 21,107,248 downwards.
TACTAAAAATACAAAAATTAGTCAGGCATGGTGGCGGGTGCCTGGAATCCCAGCTACTCGGGAAGCTAAGGCAGGAGAATCGCTTGAACCTGAGAGGTGAAAGTTGCAGTGAGCCGAGATGAAGCCATTGCACTCCAGCCTGGGCAACAGAGACAGACTCCGTCTCAATAGACTCCAGTATAGTGTAAACATAAGTTTATATGCCCTGGGAAACCAAAATTCATCCTTTCTTTATTGTGCTATTAGCTTTATTTATGTGGTCTGGAACTACACCTGCAATATCTCCAAAGTATGCCTGTATACATGCATGTTAAAAGATCAAATATTGTGAAAGAAGCTATAATAGTAAAGCTATCCTCCCCTGCCCCAAAGCAATACAAGTTATGCTTCTAATTTTTAACTATTAAAAAAAAGTTTTTTTTTCTGATTTCCTCAACAGTGCTAATAACATTTCTACTACTTCTTGATTTATTCGTTTTAAAGTTTCAGTTGACTCTTTATTGTGGAAAATTAATATCACCCCTACTCATGTTCTCTCTAACCAATTATTAATAGCGTTACTTTAGTTCTTCCACCAATTAATTCTGTAACTTTAACATATTTTAAACATCCACATTTTGTTCCGTTAACCTTACCATTTGGCCATGCACTTCCTCCTCTCTTCCACATCAAATTTTGTAAGATGTACATTAAATTCAGCATTGTTAAGGCTTATTACATTTCGGGTTTTCTGTTTTCTAACTACAGGCTGATTATAAAAGCTGAGAGACAGTAAGTGGAGTTTATAGCTTCTAAATGTTATTTCAGAGGTAAGGCTTACATGTGATATTTCTTTCTGTAAGAGTCAATGTTATAATCCCAAACTACTAAAAGAACATTCCTAGAGTTCTGATCAACTGGATTCTCTTAAACTATCAACTTATCAAAATCATGCCATATTTTAGCTTACTTCAAGTTAAAGCTGACATAATACTCAAGTTAATACCAGATACTGGATTCTCTAAGGATTTCAAAGAATCAAACAGATCTGTTAAGCGTGGGAAACATCTGACAAAAATGTTTTTTTGTAAAAACAGGGTAGAAGGTTAAGTTTAAACAACTGCTTTGGACAATAATTTCAAGATCTTCTGAAGCTGCTAAAAAGCACTAACACTGATGCACGTTAATTTCCACCACTTTACTACTCTAATTTATTCTATGATCCTGGTACTTTGACAATCAAAGAACTTAATTCTAGGTAGCCAATTAGGGGAAGAAGAAGGTGAAGACCGGGTTCTTTACAAACAAAATACAAGTTCCCCTGTATATCTAATACTTTAAAATATTTTAGCCAAGTTCTGGGTACAAATTGGTCCCCAATAACTAATACCAGACTAGAGCAGGCACAGTGGCTCAAACCAATAATCCCAGCACTTTAGGAGACCCAGGTGGGCCGATCACTTGCAGTCAGGATTTTGAAACCAGCCTGGCCAAAATGGCGAAACCGTATTTCTACTAAAAACACAAAAATTAGTTGGGCATGGTGGCTCATGCCTGTAGTCCCAGCTACATAACAGGCTGAGGCAGGAGAATCACTTGAATCCAGGAGGCGGAGGTTGCAGTGAGCCGATATTGCACCACTGCACTCCACCCTGGGAGACAGAGTGAGACCCCGTATCAAAAGAAACAAAAAAAAAAAACACTAATACCATATTATGCTATTCCTAAATAATGCAGAGATGTATGTCCGGGGTTAGGTTTTTATTTCTAGTCTAATAAATACATAGTAAGTACGATAAATATAATATATAATAAATATGACCTTTTTTATTGTAAGATGAAACACTTACCTGATGTCCTATTTTCTTCTGATTGTTTCAAACTCAGCTGCTTTTCTCTACTGCTGGTTAAATACTTTCTGGAGGGATCTGTCATGGCTTTGTTGTTCCTATAGTTAATAATTTTATATCAATATAGCACAGGTATATATTGTTCTTAATTTTAAACAGTTGTCACTAAAACATTTACATTTCAAGTGCCAAATTCATTGACATGCTTGAAAATTAAGCTACAAGACTGCTAAAGTCTCAAAATGTCAATGACTTAAACAAATGAGAATTACAAAAATTATGTTTAATTACCATCTCAAGAGCCAATCCAATCCATGACTCCGATAACTTAAGCAAAAGTAAAGGAGCATTTTCTTTATGTAAAAGTCAAATCAGAGACAGCAAGATTATTACATATTCTTGGCCAAAAGCAAGACCAGATAAAATAATTCAGCTACCAACACCAAAAGAATCAATTAAAACGTAAACTAAATGTGGCCAGGCGCAGGGGCTCACACCTGTAATCCCAGCACTTTGGAAGGCTAAGGCAAATGGATCACAAGGTCAGGAGTTTGAGACCAGCCTGGCCAACATAGTGAAACCCTGTCTCTACTAAAAATACAAAAATTAGCTGGGCATGGTGGCGCGTGCCTATAGTCCTAGCTACTCCCGAGGCTGAGGCAGGAGAATCACTTGAAGCCTGGAGGCAGAGGTTTCAAGTGAGCCAAGATCGCACCACTGTACTCCAGCTTGGGCAACAGAATGAGACTTCGTCTCAAAAAAATAAAAATAAAAAGGAAACGTTCAAGCTTGGTAGTTTATATGTTTAAAAGAAAAACAGGCCAGACACGGTGGCTCACATCTGTAATCCCAGCACTTTGGGAAGCTGAGGCAGGCAGATCACAGGTCAGGAGTTTGAGACCAGCCTGACCAACATGGTGGAACCCCATCTCCACTAAAAATGCAAAACTTAGCTGGGCATGGTGGTATGCACCTGTAATCCCAGCTACTCAGGAGGCTGAGGCAGGAGAATCGCTTGAACCCAGGAGGCAGAGGTTGCGGTGAGCCGAGATCTTGCCACTGCACTCCAGCCTGGGCGACAGAACAAGATTCCATTTCAAAAAAAAAAAGAAAGAAAGAAAAAAAAATTAAATCAAAATCATATATTCCACATGATTAGACATTTGCAGCCAGGAGCAGTGGCTTGTGTCTGTAATCCGAGCACTTTGGGAGGCCAAGGTGGGAAGATCACTTGAGGTCAGGAGATTGAGACCATCCTGGCTAACACAGTGAAACCCCGTCTCTACTAAAAATACAATAAATTAGCCAGGCATGGTGGCACACACCTGTAGTCCCAGCTACTCACTCAGGAGGCTGAGGCAGGAGAATCGCTTGAACCCAGGAGGTGGAGGTTGCAGTGAGCCAAGATTGCACCACTGCACTCCAGCCTGGGCGACAAAGGGAAACTGCATCTCAATAAAAAAAATAAAAAAGACATACTATTTGCTAAGTGGCAACATTATTTTAATTTATATTGATTAAAATACTTTAAGATCATGAATACAAAGTTAAAAAAAATTTTTAAAGCCCATTTCTCCCGTTATTATTTTCAAATACTTCAACCCATACAAGTAGAGAGTGTCCATTCAAATACACGTTCATACTTTAACAGTGCTAATTTATGGGAACCATCATGAACCAAACCTGTGACAGACAATGTAAGTGCACTCCACATAGATTCCCTCTGACTAATTTTTGTATTCTGTCTTCCATACCTTCACACCACCTTATGTATGTTTTTGATAGCCAGGGCTCTTCTTCACAGGACTGCCCTCAAGTTACTAGAGATACTTCGCCTGTAATCTCAGAGTCACAAATAAGACCAGGCACTAGAGCAGAGAAGCCCAGCTCTCTTGATTTTGATTAAAACAGCTTTATGGTGGAAGCACCATAACAGATTTCTCTAAGATCAGGATGAAGACTAACCTTCATGACTTTGTGTGACTTCTCTGGGATCATATCCATGCCTTGTTTCCTGCCCTTATCTATCTTGCTTTCCTTACTCCCTTCACTATCTTCCCTGGGAGTATATCCTTAATAATTAATGTGCACACTAATCTCCACTTCTGACTCTTGCTTCTGGGGAACATAATCAACAACAATCGGTACTAAAAATGGGACTAGGAAGCACACTCCAGGGATAGGATTCTGGAATTGGACTCTTGTTTGGCAATGGCAACAGAAATTCTGTTGCTGATAGTAATACCTCTGACTTTTTTTTTTTTTTTTTTTTTTTTTTGAGACAGAGTCTTGCTCTGTCGTCAGGCTGGAGTGCAGTGGCATGATCTAGGCTCACTGCAACCTCCGCCACTTGGGTGCAAGTGATTCCCATATCTCAGCCTCCTGAGTAGCTGGGAATACAGGCGTGCACCACCACGCCCGACTAATTTTTTGTATTTCAGTAGAGACAGGGCTTTACCACGTTGGTCAGGGTGGTCTCAATCTCCTGACCTCATGATCCACCCACCTTGGCCTCCCAAAGTGCTGGGATTACAGGCGTGAGCCACCGCACCCAGCCACTGCTGACATCTTATAGTGTTATAATTGCTAAGATTTTCATCTGTGGTGAATTAGGATGAAATAAGGTAGAGAAGGATAAGGCTCAGGCAGTATCTCCAGTATTTTAGAAATGTGGTAGAATGATAACACAATAGATCTTATAAGAGTAATAGAAATGTTCTGAAACTAGATAATGATGATGTAACATAACAAAAAATGTACTAAAAATCACTGACTTATATATCCTTAAAATGGGTCAACTATATGGCATGTAAATTGTAACTTAATAAAGTTGTTTTTAAAATGTCCCAAATTATTTCCCTCCCTATATTTGTGCCTCTCATCAATAAATAGAGTCTATTTCTTCATCCCTTAAGGGGGCTAGTCCTGTGACTTCCTTTTCCCAAAACAATGTGACATAAGTTAACAGTGTGTGAGTTCTGACCCTAAGCCTAAAGGTGTCCTGCAGGTTTCCACTCACTCTCTTGGAACCCTGCCCCTGCTATGTGAATAATCCCAGGCTGGTAGACACATGGCCCAAGTGCTGGGATTACAGGTATGAGCCACCATGCCCGGCCTGCCCTTTCCATTCTAACTAAGCAGTTATCCTATACTGTGGCTGCAGTTTGGTGGTTTGAGTTTGAGGTAGAACACAAAAACTAACATAATGTTTTTTTCCTTCTTCACAATTCCATGCATAGAAGATTCATTCTTACCACAGATCTTTGCAACCTCAGCATAAGATTCTTTTTATTGGCCAGGCATGGTGGCTCATACCTGTAATTCCAGCACTTTGGGAGGCTGAAGCTGGCAGATCATTTGAGCTCAAGAGTTTGAGACCAGCCTGGGCAACATGGTGAGACCTTTGTCTCTACAAAAAATACAAAAATTAGCCAGGGGTGGTGGTATATGCCTGTAGTCCCAGCTCCTTGGGAGGCTGAGGTGAAAGGATCACCTGACCCTGGGAGGCAGAGGTTGCAGTGAGCCGAGATTGTGTCACTGCACCCCAGCCTGGGTAAGAGAGCTAGATTGACTCAAAAAAGTAAAAAATCTGACCATGCACGATGACTCATGCCTGTAATCCCAGCACTTTGGGAGGCCAAGGTGGGCAGATCACGAGGTCAGGAGTTCGAAACCAGCCCGGATACCCTGTCTCTACTAAAAATACAAAAATTAGCCAGGCGTGGTGGTGCGGACCTGTAATCCCAGCTGCCTAGGAGGCTGAGGCAGAACTGCCTGACACCAGGAGGCAGAGGTTGCAATGAGCCAGGATCATGCCACCACAACCTCTGGGTGACACCAGCCTAGGGGACAGCGAAAATCCATCTCAAAAAAAAAATCTTTTTTCTTTGTTTTTTGAGAGCTTTTACCTTTTACCTTTCCACTTAAAGGAGGCATTTTACAGTTTCTCTTCAGCCCATCTGAATTGCCAGGATCACTACTGTCGTGCTTTGGGTAATTATTAATATATGGGTTACTTAACAGAAACACGGCAATACTGTCACAATTGATCTGATAACCAAGATGGCTACTAAGTGACTAACAGGTGGATAGCATATACAGTGTGGAGACACTAAACAAGGGAATGATTCATGTCCCAGGCCGGATGGAATGGGACAGCTCAAGGTTTCATCGTGCTACTCAAAACAGTATACCATTTAAAACTTATGAATTAGGGCCAGGTGCAGTAGTTTACACCTATAATACCAGCACTTTCGGAGGCCAGGATGGGAGGATTATTTGAGGGCAGGAGTTCAAGACTAGCCTGGGCAACATAGCAAGACCCCACTCCTATAAAAATCAAAATAGCCGAGACTAGCCAGGTATGGTGACACATGCCTATAGTTCTGCTTGGGAGGCTGAGGCTTGACTGCTTGAGCCCAGGAGTTGGAGGCTGTAGTAAGCTATGACTGCACCACTGCACTCTAGCCTGGGCTGGAGCAAGACCCTGTTTCAAAAACAAAACAAAACTTTATGACTTATTTATTTCTGAAATTTTCCATTTAACATTTTTGGACCAAGGCTGACCATGGGTAACTGAAACCATAGAAAGTAAAATCATGGATAAGGGGGGGACTACTACATGCATTTGCCTATACTGTCTACAGTGCCTTGACCAGCATTACTATCCAAGGGCTCACAGGATTATCTCATTCACTAACATGAAAACTCACATAATATCTTAGAACAAGGATTCCAGTTTGCAGAATAGGAGGTACAACAAGGGCATATGACCACAAGATCCACAGTTCGTACTACATACAGTATTACCCCAAAGCTGCTGCAATACATACCCTTTAAAAGTGCAGTATGGAAAGAATCTCATTGAGAATGGGGTGGCCTTCAAGATACCAACAAATCATTATATTTTTAAAGAATACACAGGTCTAGCCACCAAGAAGTAGAAGTGGAAGTGGCCCCACTTGTCATTATTTTCAATAACTCACTTGGAGAATTTGTGCTTTCTGTCTCTCCAAATTAGATTTTGTGGGTCCTAGTTCCCAGAGGGGGGTGCTTTTAAATCAAGGAGGCTAGTTAAAGAACAATTAAACCTGAAGTTACGGCTGTTACCTAGCTATTTTGAGCTCCTCATGCAGGCAGATTCATAGGAAAGGAAAGGAGTTGCCATATTGGCAGGGATAAATGACTAATTATTATAAGGAAGAAAGGTTGCTGCTATATAATGAGGGCAGTGAGGAATATAACTGGAACAAAAAGGATTCACTAGAGTGCCTTTTAGTGCTCTCATGCTCAGTGGCAGCATATCTCTCAAGTAATTATAATAGGCAATTACAGCAACCACAGCCTGACAAGCACATGGTAACAAAAGGCTCAAATCCCTCAGATGAAGATCTTGGTCATGCCATTCAGTCAAACCATCAAGATGAGAAGAAGTGTTAGTACAGAATACATGGAACGGTAGGAAGAGATGACAATATGGTTATAGCCCTAAGACCACCTGCAGCAACACACTGCATCCCACTAAGCCTCCTTTTGTAAGATTCTTCCCCAGAACTGGGAAGCAACAGTATGAAGACCCTATGACAAAATAAAATAAATTTAATACAAGACAGGAGTCAATATAAATGGTACAAGCTAGGGAAAGGGGAAACTACTGGACCATCTCTTTCAGTGGACAATGGTGACACTCCATCAGAGTCCCTAAGATCCTTTTTATCATTTACACACCCCTAGACCGTGTATTTTCAATGTGGTTCACCAGTAGGCATCTGCAGTTCTTCAGAGGACTGCATTTGAACTACTTAAAACACTCTGCCCACCTAGACAGAGCCAGGAAAACTGGTAACTAAAGACTGTCCTGTATGAAAATATTGAAAGCCCAGCCTCCCTGCCTCAAGCTGGAACAACCCAAGAGTTTCCCTGCTGGATCAAGATGAAGCCTATTCTCTGTGGTACTTTTACCTGAGATCACACTCTACCTCGGCTTCCTCTTCTTCTCTGGCCTGCTTCTCCCACTCTGTTATTTGTCTTCTCTATAAGCACTGCTTTAAATGTCACTTGCATAAATATATTCATCTAGGTCAGCTTCTAGGGAGCCCAAACTTAGTGTACATAAGGAAGAAGCATTACTATTCCGCTATTTCTGATGCTAAATATCACCTTGGTTTTTCCGTACAGGATTTCCAATCTTGGCAGTGACAGCATGGTTCTAGAGAGGACAGCTTTCATGACAGATTCCAATTCAGCTGTTAGCTTCATGACAGAATATCCAGGAGCACCTTTGGTGATCTGGTTTGGGGAATACTTCTCAAAATCATTCCTTAAAACCTAACTCAGAGACTATCTTTTCAACTTTCCTAATGATTCTGTAAGACATTTAATACTCATTGTGCGACAATACCTTTGTGTATCAATTGGCTAGAGTGAATTTTGTTCCCTTCAAGTAGGCTTTGAATACACAAATTTTGTTACTAAAAGTGGGGTGCTACCATAACAAACCTAAAGTATATGGCACTAGCTTAGTAAGAGGGTGGGGGATAAGAACACCAATATTACAGATTAGAAAGGTGGTGACCACTGTTATGCCTTAGTAAAATATTTGACAAAGATTGTCATATTAATGTCTTGAAAGGCAAAAGTCATACTCACTGAACCTATAGCTCTACAGTAAAAGATTAAGACAATTAAGGATACTGGTCTGTGTTAGTGCTTCTTATTGCAAGCAACAACGTCCTATTTGGACATATAAATTCAGGCCAAAGCTAGTCAACTGGCAATCACTGATGAAAAGCAACATACTGGCCAGGTGTGGTGGCTGAGGCCTATAATCCCAATAATTTGTGAGGCCAAGGCAGGCAGATCACCTGAGGTCAGGAGTTCGAGACCAGCCTGGACAACATGGTGAAACCCCATCTCTACTAAAAATACAAAAATTAGCCAGGCGTGGTGGCGTACACCTGCAACCCAGCTACTCGGGAGGTTGAGGCAGCAGAATCGCTTGAACCTGGGAGGTGGAGGTTGCAGTGAGCCGATATTATGCCACTGCACTCCAGCCTGGGCAACAGAACAAGACTCCATCTCAAAAATAAAAATAAATTTAAAAAATAAAATAAATATAAATATATATGCATATATAGAGAACCCAATTCTTTCTGAAGCACTGCTTGGTTTACCTTTAAAGAATCTTTAAACTTGGATGAAGCAGGCTGCAAAAGCTATACGACCCTGATGAAGAATATAGTCTTCAAAATCTATTTTGGTGGTGGCCTTTAAAGAAAACAAACAAGGAAAACCCGCCAGAAGGCAAAGCCAGTGGTCACACGGAGTACAATGGGCAAAAGGGTTTCCCCCAGACAACAGAATCAGACTTCTAGATAGGCTAACCAGGAACTTATTCCACCACCTAAACTGTCCTCACAATTTCCACCTAGCAAGATTTTATCACTGCCATAGACCCAAGACCCCTCCAGTTTCCTATTCTCAACTACTTTTTTTTTGTTTGAGACGAAGTCTTGTTCTATTACCCAGGCTGGGGTGCAGTGGCGTAACTTCAGGTCACTGCAACCTCCACTTCATGGGTTCAAGTGATCCTCCTGCCTCAGTCTCCCAAGTAACTGGGATTACAGGTGCCCACCACCACGCCCAGCTAATTTTTGTATTTTTAGTAGAGATGGGGTTTCACCATGTTGGCCAGGCTGGTCTCAAACTCCTAACCTTATGACCCACCTGCTTCAGCCTCCCAAAGTGCTGGGATTACAACAGGCGTGAGCCACCACACCTGGCTTCTTGTCTATTTTTAAAAGAAATTTTTATTGTGGTTATTCTGTTCCTACTCCAGCAATGTAAAATGATGTGTGCCTGAGAACCGGAGTAGGGAATGCAAATTAACTTGCCTTTTAGTTTTTAGATACCAGACCATGAGGGGCATGGTCCAGACCTCATAGAGAAGCCTGTACAGAGAGAGAGGGATCACCCAAAGAGCCTCAACACTGAGCTAGATACAATGTTCTCATGAGATTTGGAGTTCTCCATTTGGATTCGGGTAAGGGTATTCTATGTATGGGAAGAATGGTGAACTGGGTTATTTTGGTGGCTGGAGGGGCAAACTACAGCAGATTACTTGTTGTGTTAGTTGTCCCCAAATAACCACTGTACGCTTTTGCCACAATAGTTCAAACACAGGCATATTTCCCAGACTTTCTCATAACCTGATGTAACCGTGTGATTAAGTTCTGGCCAATGTGCTATGCACAAAGGTGGTATATACAATTTCCAGCCTAAGGAATACTGCCTTCCCTTTTGGAGACTGAAGCAGCTACTTTGGTCCACGAAATGGAGGCTGCTCATTAAGGATGGCAGATCAACAAGACAGAAATAATCTGAGTCCATGGTGATTATAGTTTCAGATACCAGTCGTATCACCTACTCAAGACTTTTACATCTACTACAGCAGCAAATCAATTAACACATAAAGTTCCTATGGCTTTTTCCCAACTCCTTTCTGGTGACCCCTTGACCTCAAGTACCAATTAACTGTCTACCAACTCATTCTGTTAAGGTATGAATTGAAGTTTTAACCAATAACTGTATAGTTTTCTCCCTTAGAAAACAAAACAAAAAGAATTCCTCACAAAATGAGGAAGATGATTATGAGTTGGTGAGCACCTGGGTTGATCTATTCCCTTTTGTTCAATGCAGAAAACATCTCTGAAAGATTAATGCTACTTGCCTAGAACACACAGGCTCACATCCTTTAACTTCTAAGCTGACTTTCTACACAAGTAAAGTGAAAAAGTAAAAATTAAATCAAAAAAAAATAAGCATAAAGAAGACAAGAAAGGGTTCACACTAAAACAGCAGCCGGCAAGAAACATTTGTTTATAGTTCTTCAGTTCTGTTCTCCCACTAAGTACTGCATATTTTTAAAAAGGCAGGATAAGAGAAAGGCAATGAAATGACCAAAGCAATAGCAATGGCCAATTTCCCTCTCTATTGAGCCTACAGTCTACTGTCACCAAACCACTTTAAATTCTGTTCTTCTATCTTTGGAATTCTCATAAATTAAAACCATTCCCCCAATCTTCCCCAATGGTTATAAACACCAGTATAAGAAACACTGCTCTAATACCATAAAGGTCCTGAAAGTAACTTACGATGATGAATCATTTTCCTTAGGGTAATCTTCGTTCAGTTCTGGGCCAGCTGACAACACTCTTTTCCTCTTTTCAGTACTATAGAGAACAAAGAAAAGGTTACTTTTAAAAAGTCGTAATTCATATCATTAAAATTTATAAACCAACAGATTTAAGGACAGGAAACGGGACTACTGTTATCTAATTCTCTACACCATATTTAAATTTATATGCTGTATATTTGCACGCTCAATATGTGTCACTGGCATAAACTATGTATGACAAATAATCACTACATCTATCAAAAATGTACTCTATACCTTTATTTCTCCTCAAATTATTGGTATTTCTAAAAGGCCTAAAAAAGACATTTACAAACAGGTACAGCTAATGACTAAGAAAAAAGTTTGTCCTACCGATTTTCTAGCAACCCTGATCTAAGAGGTGTTGATGTAGACGTCAAAGAAGGAATCGTCCGAGTAACAGCTATTCCACTTCCTGCTACAGCCTTAATCGATCCTCTACCTGGACTGCCAAGAACTTTTCGAAATGGAATATCATCTTTAGTTTCCAAACTTCCTCTTTTTGCAGGAGCCTGTAAAAATAAAGCTTGAGATAGTTAAATCCTCAAATTAACTTGAATACTTTTAGACCAGTGATTCTCCAATGGAAAGCTTTAAAAAATACAAATGAAGCCAGGTGCGATGGCTCATGCCTGTAATCCCAGAAGGCCAAGGCGGTAGGATCACTTGAGCTCAATAGCTTGGGGTTACAGAGAGCTATGAATGCACCATTGCAATCTAGCCTAGGTGACAGAGCAAGACCCTGTCTCGAAGATGGAAAAAATACAAATGGAAATAGATCTCTAGAGATTCTATTTTAATCGGTCTAGGGTAAGGCTCATTCATTGGTCTTTTTTTTTTTTTTTTAAAGCACTCCAGGTAATTCTAATGTATGGTTGGTGTGAAAAATTGAGCTTGACACTTATTTTCCTGTAGCATTCTTATAAACTTAAAAATTCCACAGCACACCTGGAGAGAAGGCAAGAACACTGCTTTGAATTACTAACAACAAAAAAAAGACACACAAAGAAATGGCTCTAGTGATCAGCATAAGAACTGATCTTTGGAGGAAAAAAATATCAAATTATGATTATGATAAGTTATGAAAAAGTGACAGTGACATTTGGTTGCCACAACTTAAATGCCAACAAAATAGTCATACACCTGAGGAGGTTCTAGTTTGCAGGAATGAAACATACAATAGGGAGAAGGAAGGTAAGATAGAGTTCACTGTGACGATCAACCAGAGTCTACCTTAAAGACATGGCAAGAACACTCATAGACAATACAGCAATGTAAGCATTAGTTGGTAAATAGAGCTTTACATGAACACTATGCCAGTTAAGTTTTATATCTGTACATTAAAAGCGACTTGATTTTTCTATGGAAGTTATGTCCCATTACTTTTGTTTTACAGAATTACAATCTTAGGATAGGAAATTTAAAAACCTCTAAGGTCATCTGAATGAATACTTTAAAAAGTTAAATTTATTTTCAAATGAGTGATACATTCTCAAGGTTCACAAATCAAAGTAATATTAAAAACCAGAGACTGATGGTAAGTCTCACTACCCCCATCCACCCAGTTCTTCCATTTCCCCTTTTCCCACTCCTAATTCTTCCCTTGTTTTGTTATGCAAATACAAATCAATATTTTATTCTTTTTACTACACAAACACTAGCATACTACATGCCCACAGTTTTGCAACTTTTCCAAAATTCTGACCGTTATCCCATCCCATAGTAACAAATATATATATATATTTTTAAGATAGAGTCTTACTCTGTCACCCAGGCTGGAGTGCAGTGGCATGATCATTGCTCCCTACAGCCTCGACTTCTCAGGCTCAGGTGATTCTCTCACTCCAGTCTACAGGTGCAAGCTGCCATGCCTAGCTAATTTACGTATTTTATGTAAAGACAGGGTTTCATATGTTGCGCAGGCTGGTCTCAAACTCCTGAGCTCAAGCAATCTGCCCACCTCAGCCTCCCAAAGTGCTGGGATTACAGGAGTGAGCCACCACACCTAGCCCCATAGTAAGAAACATTTTACAATGGCTGGGTGAGGTGGCTCACACCTGTAATCTCAGCACTTTGGGAGGTAGAGGAGGTTAGATCACGAGGTCAGAAGCTCAAGGCCAGCCTGGCCAACATGGTGAAACCTTGTCTCTACTAAAAATACAAAAATTAGCCAGGCATAGTGGGGGCCGCCTGTAATCCCAGCTACTCAGGAGGCTGAGGCAATAGAATCACTTGAACCTGGAAGGCAGAGGTTGCGGTGAGCCAAGATCGCACCCTTGCACTCCAGCCTGGGCAACAGAGCAAGGCTGTCTCAAAAAAAAAAAAAAAAAAAAAAAAGAAAGAAAGAAATATTTTACATCAAAACATTATAAATAAAACCGAATAGTTTCAAAAATCAATATTTATCCTTAATATGTACAATATGCTTTATTATTTCCTACTTTTTAAATTTAATGTTAGTCATGACCCAGAAAGTTGAATTTATGATTCCACTAATGAAAATTATTACTTGTGAAAGTATAAATACTTGCTTCTGCTATATGTGTTAACACTTAATGCATTTAAATAATATTTCAACAATTTAAATTCCTACCAAGGAATGTATGAATCTCAAAGTAATTATGCTCACTGAAGGAAGCCAGACCCTGCCCTCCCAAAATTACACACCTATTCCATTTATATAAAACTCCAGAAAATACAACCTCATCTATAGTAGTAGAAAACATATCAGTGGTTACTTCTGGATAGGGATCAGAAGGAAGGATTACTAAAGAGGATGAGAAAACTTAAGAGTTATGGTTATGGTTATGATTATGATAAGTTAAGAGAAAGTGACAGTGATATTTGGTTGCCACAACTTAAATGCCAACAAAATAGTTATATTTAATTATTAATTAAATAATTAATAAGTCAAGAGAAAACAAGAGTAAACATAACACAGTGGTTATATCTAGTAACATAAGCATGTTATATATGTTACTAGATATAACCACCATGTTGATTATGGTGATGATTTTAAGGATATAAATGTATGTCAAAATATATCAAATTATACTTTAAATATACGCAACTTACTGCATGTCAATTATACCTCAATAAAAATGTCTGCCCAAAAATCTAACCTATAAAAAGAACCTGATAAAAATGAAATCTTGTTTATTACTTAGTCTAATAAATGGGCTAATTACCTCTTTGCATAGCCAAAGAAAATTCATAAATTTACTTACAGAAGAGCTTCAAAGTTTCTCTTACTCTACGGTTTGAGATTACGAAAATGATATATTTCAGGTATACAGAAAATGTCCTTGATAGTCTATGACTATTCTCGTTTTTAAAAAGCTAAAAAGATTCAAATAAACATACCTGATTGTCTGAGTAAGAAAGCTGCCTGCTGATTTCCTTCTGTGAGGTCCTGCTGCCCAGAATGGCTCCAAAACTACCAGACCCCTGGGAAGGTTTCATGGCTGGTGACCAAAAAAAAACCATTTTTTAAAATCCCCAAATCACTCACTTTAACAAAAAGATTTATTATTATTTTTATATAGTATTGAAGAAATGGAAGAAACAGCAGGAAAAAAAGAAAACAAATCAAAGTGCCTATCAACCAATACTTTCTGACAGAATATAGATCTGATATATACAGTAACTAAAACTTAGAGCTAGAATCTCAAACAAAAAATTAAATAACACACACACCTGAAAACATTTTATAGAAGGATAAAATTTACAAAGCTAGAATAAACATTTGGTAATTATGTTAATAACACTATGGAAAAGTTGTTATTATGTATTGACAACATGAACATTGACACTGGATGTCAGAAACAGTGATAGGTTTATCTCCAATAACATATATATACTCCAAAACATTTTCTACAGGAAGTTTATCCAGCAGAATAAATTGTTTCTATTCCAAAGAAATTAATGGTAGTTCAAAGAACATCTGCGGTATTGTATAAATATAAATTTATATATACCTTAAAAAATATTTTATACTTTAATTTGGTTAGCCAATTTCCCATTTTGGAATGTTTTCATTTTTCAAAATTGCAATCAACACATAATATTCTTTCACAAATCTTTTTGGAGGATAAACTCCTTATAATAAGAATTACTGAGTTAAAGGACATACAATTTTAAACTAAACTGACATTATTACATAGTCCTCAAAAAAAAAAAAGAAAAAACCTCTATGCTCCTACAAAGTATATGAGAGTATCTTGTTTCCCCTCACACTGCTGCCAATGTGGTAGCAGGAATTTTGAGTTTGGTGAAGTCGAGAATTTTTTCATATGTAAGGGCCATCTATTTTGCTTCCTGAATTCTCTATTTGCAGTTTTTGTTGATTTCTCTGTTTTTTTATTGATTTGCAAAATAGGTCTTTTTATAATATATTAGCAATATTAGCTTTGTCACTCTGGCTACTATTTTCTTCCTTTGTCTTCTGTTCCTTGCCAGAGAGACTGTCTAATTTTTTAACACAAGTTTTCCATCTTTTTCCTTTATTAATTCTAGTTTTTATGTAATATCCAGAAAAGTCTTTTCCATCCAGAGATTATGTTAAAAGTATTTTTACAATACTCTTTATCATTTTTTTTTTTACATTCAAATCTTTGGTCACTGTGAAATAAAAGGAGATAAGGATCCAAGTTTATTAACTTCCTAAATAGTTGGTTGTCTTTTTATAGACAACACTGTTTATCTAATATTAGTCCTTTGTCCACTGATTTGAAATGTCACACATACTCTTTAAAGTAGTTTTATATTCATTATTTTACTTTAGTCTCTGCAAAGTACATAATATCACCTTTGGGCAGCTAAAGCAACTAAACCTGAGATTAAAATGACTTGCCCAAGATCACAGAATGAATTAAGAGTTAAGTCCACAGCTAGCTATTCTAGTAACACCAATGACTTACTGAATGCCTAGCATAGGGAAGTCACACTTTACATTTATGAGCTCTCATTCTTTAAGGAGCCTTGAAATCAAGGCGATACTTTCAGGTTAGAGATTAGGAAAGTAAAACTCAGTCGTTAACGTGACTTACCTAAAACTACATAGGAAATAACAAGTAGAGCTAGAATTCCAACCAGAAACTATTTAGGTTCAAAGCACATATTTTTTCATTATGCTGTGTTGTTCAAAATTGGGTCCCCAGACAGGGTATAGTGCTTTCCACTCCAATGTATTTGAAGACATGCTTTTCTTACACGTATCAATTGTTAAGACAGTGATCCCACTGATATGGGTATGGTGGAATAAAACTAAAACAGAGTTATAAACTAGTCTCTCACATATTCTAAGAATTTTAAATAGTATTCAATTTCTTGATTCTAAAATTCAATAGTTTAGTAAATTGATATAGCTCCAATCTGGTGGCATGAACACATAATGAGTAGGTACTAAATGGCAAATAACCACAAAAAGTTTTTACTTTATAACAATATGGTGCTGAATGGAGTTATTAATTAAAGGTAGCATTCCTACACCTTTATTTTCTGATGTTTTAAATGTGTCATATTTAAGTTGAAAAAATTCAGGTAAGTTTGTCAACTATAAATAATAGTAAAATGTTGAAGATGACAGAGCTAGAGACTAACAGATGTTGAAGATGACAGAGCTAGAGACTAACAGAGTGAAGAACTCATTTTACGCAACAGATTATTTCCTAAAAAGATGGCTGTAGGACCAGGCAGTGGCTCACACCTGTAATCCCAGTGCTCTGGGAGACTGAGGCAGGACAATCGCTTGGGCCCAGGAGTTTGATACCAGCCTGGGCAACATGGTGGAATCTTGCCACTGCACTTCAGCCTGAGTGACAGAGTGAGACGCTGTTGTTAAAAAAAGAAAGACAGTAAGACAGGCAGTGGGGTGGGGGTGGGGGGTGGGGCAGTGCCTGTAAATGCATTTAAAAAAAAAAAAAAGGATTTTAAATGAAAGGGATTAGAAGGGGCAGAGGAACCTGATCATACTATGTGATTTTTTTTTTTACAAGACTCAGTTTCCATAGCAAGAACAAAACTTCAGAATAATTTTCATATAGATAGGCAAGTGTCTAAGATTTACGCAACAAGGTAACTTTTCCCAACTGTAATTTAACTCTTTCTCCCTGGCGGAGGTTGCAGTGAGCTGAGATCACGCCACTGCACTCCAGCCTGAGTATCAGAGTGAGACTCCAACTAAAAAATAAAAATAAAAAATTCCTGCTCCTTTTTCTAGTCATATTCTTTTGTGGAACTTTTAGGGGTTTCTACATATAAGATTAAGTCACCTGCAAACAAAAGTAATTTTACTTCTTCCTATCCAATTTGGATGCCTGTTATTTCCTTTTCTTGCCTAACAGCTCTGGCTAAGATTTCCAGTACTATGTTAAATAGAAGTGGCAAGAGCAGGTATTCCTGCCTTGCTAATGATCTCAGAGGAAACATTTCCAATTTTTCACCCTAAGTATGATGTTAGCTGTAAGTTTTTGCATATGACGTTTAGCATGCTGAGTAATTTCCTTCAACTCCTAGTTTGTTGAGTATTTTTATCATGAAAGAGTGTTGGGCTTTGTCAAATGTTTTCATCTGCAACAATTCGGATGATCATGTGGTATTCATTCTTCATTCTGTCAAAAATGATGTATTACATAGACTGATTTTCGTATGTTGAACTATCTTTGAATTTCAGGAATAAATCCTACTTGCTCATGGTATATAATCCTTTTAATGTGCTGATGAATTCAGTTGAATACTGGTCTGTAGTCTAGTCATACTCTTGTAAAACTACTAACTTTAGACCCTGGGGTGATTAGTACTCACCTCCATGAAGTCTGTTTTGATGTACTGCATCTAGAAACAACCTCATTTCCTCTGCATCTTTACTTGGTACTTTGTCAATAGACAAGAAGCTGTTATCTTGTAGAGTTAACATTAGGCGGCTTTGTTTTGCTCCACTGGGTCGAAGCACCACATTTTTAATGTTATGACTTAGCTAATCAAGACAAAAGGAAAATTATCATCAAAAATGTATAACTACTAAGTTAATAATCTGTATAATAAACACTAAATTTTGTATTTTCCAAGTTACATTTATCACTCTTCCCCACAGTAATTTAATTTTTTTCAACCAAAAGAAGATCCCATTTCAGATGCAAACAAATGCAATAAGCCCTTAATTATACAGAGATCTTACACCAAGGGTAATAGAGAAGAAAAAATACAGATTTTTTTTTTTAATCCCTTAATCAATGTTGTCAATAGGTTCTTGGTACTAAATGGCAAACAACCTCGAAAACTTTTTATTTTACAAGAATACTGTGTCAAATGGAGATACTCATTAAAGGTAGCACTGCTACTCCTTCATTTTCTGATGTTTTTAATATGTTACAAACATTAAGCAAAAGGACATATAGCAGGTCCTCAAATAACATTATTTCCTTCATTATAATGTTGATGTGAAAAAAAAACTTGTTTCATTATCCACGGTTTCACTTCAAGTCACAGTTTTCAAGAACCAACAGGCAATATGAAATGTGGACTCACTCTTCTATTAAAATTAATTTTATGGAGCAATCCTAGAACTCTTGATCTCATGGTAGTGAATCTCTCATTTTCAAATATCGTTATAGGGGATAAAATCTACTGAGTTAACCAATTTCAGAGTCTTGGATGGTTATATTATCGCCAGTTTAGAAAACCAAATTGGAGCAGAAGGCCGGACACGGTGGCACATGCCTGTAATCCCAGCACTTTCGGAGGCCAAGGTAGGCGAATCACCAGAGGTCAGGAGTTCAAGGTCAGACTGGCCAACATGGCGAAACCCTGTCTCTACCAAAAAGACAGAAAGTAGCCAGGCGTAGTGGGGCGCACCTGTAGTCCCAGCTACTCGGGAGGCTGAGGCAGGAGAATCATTAGAACCCAGAGGGCGCAAGGTGCAGTGAGCTGAGATCATGCCACTGAACTCCAGCCTGGGTGACAGAGCAAAACTCTGTCACAAAAAAAAAAAAAAAAAAAAAAAAAACTGGAGTAGAATCTTTTTCTTTTGTAAAACAAAAGTTTGTAAGACATTTGGTAAATTATTTAGGTAGCTACCAGTGTAAAAGAAGGTATTAATCCAAGCAACTAAATGATCCTCAAAAGAATTCTAAACTTTCAAAAACATATCAAAAATAAACTTTTCGAATATAGCACACTTTTTTTTTAACTAAGAAAACTCACTTAAATTTCATTCAAAGACTATATACCTGGAAACTCTTAACTTACTTATCTCTCCATAGAACTGGTTCAATAATTCATCTTAGACTCTATCACACTTTGGAACTGTGCTTTGAAATGATAACTTTTATTTTCTCTTAAATGAAATTTTTCCAAGGCTAAATTATTAAATCTTACAGTTTCTTCATTATCTAAATAATTCCAGCCAGTCAGCCATCTTTATTCTCTTAATGCTCTCAGCAGGCATACATAAAGGTTTCTAAAGCTGCCTTTTACTGAAGACATGCCCTCTGAAAAGCATAAACAAAGAACTAATAATATACTTCACGATTTTTTTAAAACTAGAGAGAAGTGACTTTTGTCAGCCAGGTGCAGTGGCTCACGCCTGTAATCCCCACACTTTGGGAGGCCGAGGTGGGCAGATCACAAGGTCAGGAGTTTGAGACCAGCTTGACCAACATGGTAAAACCCCATTTCTACGAAAATTACAAAAAAAAAAATAGCAGTGGCACGCCGTTATAATCCCAGCTACTCAAAAAAAAAATTGGCAGTGGCACGCCCTTATAATCCCAGCTACTCAGGAGGCTGAGGCAGGAGAATTGCTTTAACCCAGGAGGCGGAGGTTGTAGTGAGCCAAGATCATCACATCACTGCATCCCAGCCTGGGTAACACAGGGAGACTCTGTCTCAAAAAAGGAAAAAAAAAAAAGAACTGAAACAAAATTAAGTTTTACAGTGATAAAATGAAGATTCTTCAAAACTTTACAGTTAGAAGAAAATGGCTGTAAAGTTAACCTTGAATAATCATCCTTGAATGATTCATACCATGACATTTGGCAGGATTATTCAGGAAGTAGACACTGGCTTTTAGAAGACACTAATTAATTCTGTTAAAAGCTAACACTAAATAGTGATTAATCCATCATCATATATGTTAAGGGGAAAAAAAGGATTAACTAAAGTTATCTTAATGTGGTTTTAAAAATAGCTTAGATGGCCAGGAGCAGTGGCTCAAGTCTGTAATCCCAGCACTTTGGGAGGCCGAGGCGGGTGGATCACAAGGTCAAGAGATCGAGACCATCCTGGTCAACACGGTGAAACCCCGTCTCTACTAAAGCTACAAAAAATTAGCTGGGCATGGTGGCGCGTGCCTGTAATCCCAGCTACTCAGGAGGCTGAGGCAGGAGAATTGCCTGAACCCAGGAGGCAGAGGTTGCTGTGAGCCGAGATCACGCCATTGCACTCCAGCCTGGGTAACAAGAGTGAAACTCCGTCTCCCAAAAAAAAAAAAAAAAAAAAAAAAAAAAAGCTTAGATATACAGGATCCAAACTCTCGTCAGCTTCCCCTCACAAGTTTTCTTTTCAATAATCGTGACTAATTTCCGCTTTTATTATATACCAATAACAAGGCTGTTGAATAATTTATAAAACATGTATATAAAAAATATTAATGTCCCAGAAATCAGAAGCAAGAAACATTAGTCTAGGAGGAGGGCTACTGTGATGTTTACTATGGCACAGAATAGCAATTTACTAAATGATCTGCTTCAAGGACTATTCCAAATCAACATTTGGTAATACCTGAAATATCCTTGGAATTCCTCCAGTATTGTAGTGAACTACTAGGCTGACTTTATTTTCTTTTTCCACAATTTCAAAGGATCCTTCTTTCCACTTTGTAATCCCAGTCTGCATACTTCGAATTCTGATAGGACCATGTATCTTCAGAGGAGACATTTTTTTTAAAAATAAATTGCTTCTAGCCAAAAAGCAAAAATATACCTTCGCCTGGCAGGTTCTAAGAAGAAAAATAAAATAAGTTATAAGTTACTAGTAATTAAAGTAATTTCTAACCACCTTGCATTTCTTCTATGCCTTTATCTTCCCTTCTTTGCTATGTGTCCAGTACCTGTGTTTATTAGAGTCTAAATTCTACATTTTATACCATTTACAACCACACTGCTGCCACTGAAGACATATCAATAGGAATAAGACCCCCATTCTCAAAGTGACTGCCTTCACCATTAAAGTGTTGATTATTCTCTTCCTTCATGAAAGCTAATAGATCTGGATTTCCAAAACATAAGTTTAAAAAAAAAAAGTAAGTTCAGGCTAGGCATGGTGGCTCACACCTGTAATCCTAGCACTTTGGGAGGCTAAGGTGGGAGGAGTGTTTAAGCTCAGGAATTTGAGGCCAACCTGGGCAACATAAAGGGGCTCTATCTCTATAAAAAACTAAAAAAAAAAAAAAAAAAAATGCAGGTGTGGTGACACACACCTATGGTCTCAGCTTCTGGGGGGCTGAGATGGGAGGATCACCTGAGCCTGGGAGGTCAAGGCTGCAGTGAGCCATGATTATGCCACTGCACTCTAGCCTGGGCAACAGAGTGAAGACCCTGTATCAAAACAAAACAAAACAAAATTCAGGCCTCTGACTCCATTTCTTAGAATGGAGTCCCTCCCAAAACACCAAAGTGTATCACCGAACACTTTCTTCTAACAGTTAGCAATCTAAGCATGTTCATACGTACAGAAGACATTAAATGAGTAAGAAATTTAAAAAATAATCAAGATAGTTCAATCTCTAGAATTGTAATATTTGAGAAAATCATTTAATCTCTAGAGAAAACAAACAATCTCTCTTCTGAAGAACCACCTATCATTTATACTTAACATAACCATTCCTAGAAAGAATCTTTAGCAATTTTATCTTTGGCAAATACTCAGGTTTCCTGAATGAACTTTTAATACCTAAAAATGACTAGGTGCTTGTCAGGCAATATTTGAAAGCTAAAAAGAAAAATTGCCAGGTGCAGTGGGTCATGCCTCTAATCCCAGCACTTTAGGAAGACAAGGTGGGCAGACTGCTTGAGCAACACAGCAAAAACCTCATTTCTACAAAAAATACCAAAAAATTAGCCTGGCATGGTCATGTGCACCTATAGCCCCAACTACTCCAGAGACTGAGATGGGAAGAACATCTCAGCCAGGGAAGTCAAGGCTGCAGTGAGCAATGATCGCACCACTCAACTCCAGCCTCGGTGATAGAGTGAGACTCTGTCTCAAAACAAAAAAACACAAAAAACTTAAACAATAATAGGATGTGTAAAACTCTTCAAATTAGCTTTTGTAAAAGTCAGCAAGTAAATAAAATTACAGTTATAGCAGACAATGTTATCAAATAGTATGTTCTACACATAAATATGCAATCACCTAAAATTACTAAATCAAATTTTATTTACACTATTTCACTATTTCAAACCTTTAAAAACACTACTTCTAAAACAGATTCTTGCTTATAATTTAATAAATTAAACACAATTAAACATTATCTTTGCCTAAACAACTCAACTAGAAAAGCTAGAAAGAGATATAAAGGAAAATGACGCTAGCTCTAGAAATCAGCAGCCAGCCAGCACTATCACTTACTAACGTGTAACTTACCTTCTCTGACCATAAGTTTTCTCAACCACACAATAGGAATAGCAAATCCTGTAGTGTTGTAGAATGAAATAACATATACTAGCACTCAGCAGAGAGCAGTTACTAATATTAATGGAATTAATATCTGTTTTCTGAATTTATTCCATGTCTATAATACCTCTTTCTCCAAAGACCTCAACAAATACAACGTTAACAGGAGTCACTAACTCAGCTATCTATAGGGGATAGCGGGTGACAGAAACGACTTAAACAGGCAAAATATGAACAACTGCCACCCTATCTGGCCAATTATTACCATGTAGAAATAGTGAACCTAGCATTACCAGACCATCTAGCTTTTCAAGAAAATAAAGACATCCAAATGTTTATGTCCATTTTTAATTATTGGCAATGAACTCAAACTTATTTTTAACAGCTACAAATCAAATAAAACTCACCTACAGGCAGGATACAGTTTGGGGGTCCCTAGTTGGAAGCCTTGGTTACTGTATGGCAAATAACTGAAGATAAAAGAAGAGATATGAAAACACTTTCAAGAGTTTAAATAAAGGTGTTAAGTATCGTAAGTAGTTTATTATTATTCACTCATCTCGTCGAAAATTTTTATGTGCCTACTGTGGCCAGATTTAAATATTAGTATAATTTGCTGGGTAATACGAATTCATCAAAGTAATAGAGTCCATTAATGTTTATAGAACTGTCTGTTAACATGACATTTTGCATTTTGCTCAAACTAGAAACGCTACAGAGCTATAGAAACTTAGGCCAGCAAGGTATATCTGTAATTTTTTTCTGTAATTATAATTTGTGACTTCATTGTTGAATATATCCTTGAGACTTTTTTCCATTCTGACATTCAGTGCTGCAAAGAATACATCACTCTCCTACTCCAGTTTCCCATGCCAGAAATAGGAGAGTTGTCTTTAGCTTCTTTCTTGATAATTATTGGTACTGGATTCGAGATGTAAAGTCAAGACAGTCCCATCAGTTCTACCTCCACAGACTGGGCGCCCAACACTTTGCGAGGCCAAGGTGGGCGGATCACCCGAGGTTAGGAGTTCGAGATCAGCCTGGCCAACATGGTGAAACCCCGTCTCTACTAAACATACAAAAATTAGCCGACGTGGTGGTGTATGCCTGTAATTCCAGTGACTTGGGAGGCTGAGGCAGGAGAATCACTGGAACCCAGGAGGCAGAGGCTGCAGTGAGCCGAGATCACACCACTGTACTCAGGCCTGGGCGACAGAGTGAGACTCCATGTCGAAAAAGCAAACACATTCTACCTCCATACACCTTTCAGACAGCTTTATAATGAACTGCAGATCAAAGCATATCCCTTTCTTGCTTAATATCATTCAATAACTCTCCACTGTCCACGCAATAAAATCTAAACTCACTAACATGACACACAGACCCTTCATGACCCAGGCCCTGCTTACCTCTCTATTCCCAATAAAACTCCCAATCCAGCCTTCTGAATTACTTATATCTGCATCAAAAATCTATATGTTCTCATGCCACTTTACCTTTGCACACACAGTGATCATGTCTGGAGGTTTTTTTTTTTCTTTTTAAGACAGGGTTCCACCATGTTGGTCAGGCTGGTCTTGAACTCCCGACCTCAGGTGATCCACCTGCCTTGGCCTCCAAAGTGCTGGGATTAAGGTGTAAGCCACCACACCCGGCCATGTCTAGAGAATTTTTATGTGTTCTCCCCATCCCCAACCCTCCTTAATTTCTTCTCCTGGCTCTAAAATCAAGACTCAACTTAGACATTACCCTTTTTAAAAAGCCTTATATAAACGATGCAGGGCATAAAATTGGCAGAAGCAACATAATAAAACTTTTTCTTAATGCCTCAATTTAGTTCATTACCTGCTTTTTTTCCCCCACACTGACTCTCGTATTACCTGCTTTTGCACTAAATGAATTGATAGCTACATTTTATCAGGGCTTGCCCTACTTGGTTAAGAGTAAAAAACTAAGCTTCTTTTTCATCATGAAGCATGATCCAGTAACAGTTAAACTTTCTATAAACCTAAGCCAAAGACAAGCCTTCCTTAAACTCGGTAATGCTAATTCTCTTAATAAAGCAAAAAACTGAGAAGACAAAAGATAATTAAAATGAATTATTCTTTAAACATGTCCAAAGAGATTATTTCTCTAAATTTCTTCATAACTATTAAAATTACTTTTCAACTTTAAGCATTCCATGAAAGCTCAAACAATAATATTGGCAAAAACGTTTCTGTGCCCTGTACATTTATTTAAGTGCTCACATTTTAGGTACTGCTTTGAACATACTTAATCCAGAGAGAGCATTCTGTGGTAAGGAAAGCACCACCAAATCACAAAACTATTACCACAAAACAAACACAGAAAACTCAATTCTTGCCAGATTGCATATTCTTCGAAACATACACCCAAAACAAAAACATCACTTACTTTTCAGTGACTTTTATCGAAAAACTGTATGTAATAGCAATTCACCTTTATTCTGATCCTTGTGCCAAAGGCAAAGCACTCTTCTTGGGACACTACTCATATTCTACAGCTATGCCAGTTCTCCGGAAGCCATCAACTCAGCTAAAGAAAATAAAAATGTGCTTTTTAAAAAGAATCCAATATACAAAATACTTTAAAAAAAGGAAAGTGGGCCGGGAGCGGTGGCTCACGCCTGTAAACCCAGCACTTTGGGAGGCCGAAGTGAGCGGATATCCTGAGGTTGGGAGTTCGAGAACAGCCTGACCAACATGAAGAAACCCTGTCTCTACTAAAAATACAAAATTAGCTCTCTCCAGTCTGTGACTCCAAGATGACAAAGAAAAGGAACAACGGTCGTGCCAAAAAGGGCCGCAGCCACGTGCAGCCTAGTGGCTGCACAAACTGTGCCCAATGCGAGCCCAAGGACAAGGCCATTAAGAAATTCCTCATTCAAAACATACTGGAGGCCGCAGCAGTCAGGGACTTTCTGAAGTGAGTGTCTTCGATGCCTATGTACTTCCCAAGCTATATGTGAAGCTGCATTACTGTGTGCGTTGTGCAATTCACAGCAAAGTAGTCAAGAATTGATCTCATGAAGTCCACAAGGACCCAAAACCCTGCAGGTGCTGCCCCACCATCCCCACCAAAGCCCATGTAAGGAACTGAGTCCTTAAAGACTGAAGACGGACTATTCTCTGGAGAAAAATAATATGGAAATTGTACTTAAAAAGAAAAATAAAAATATAAAATTAGCCGGACATGGTGGCGCATGCCTGTAATCCCAGCTACTCGGGAGGCTGCGGCAGGAGAATTGCCTGAACCCAGGGAACAGAGGTTGGGGTGAGCCGAGATCACACCACTGCATTCCAGTCTGGGTAACAAAAGCTAAACTCCAACTCATTTAAAAAAAAAAAAAAAAAAGAAAAGACAAGTGATCATTTATACAACAAAGATTAACTTCTTGGTTATTTAAAAAACCCAGATTACCTTA
Source organism: Sapajus apella (assembly GCF_009761245.1). Classification (NCBI taxonomy): domain Eukaryota; kingdom Metazoa; phylum Chordata; class Mammalia; order Primates; family Cebidae; genus Sapajus; species Sapajus apella. Next base: position 21,081,087 of record NW_022436950.1, on the reverse strand, counting down.
ATGAAAACATTTAAAATATGATGCATAACACATAGGCACACATAAATGATCAACAGAACTTTAGGAACTTATCTGCTGTACACAATGAAGGATACAGGATGAGCCTGCACCTTGTTCAACTTGTATCTTGGCTTAATCATTCTTGCTACATTTTAAAACCAAGAAGTCAGTGACAAAGAAAATGGTCTTTGTTCACTTTATAAACCTTGTTACATAGTAATGCTTTAAGTCTTAAAAACTCCACTTCCATAAGGTTAATACTATTTGAAAAGGTGGGTAAACTTGGTGCTTTCACTTTTCTTTCAAAACTAAATTTCTCTAATTAGACCTCACTAAGCCTGAACTTTCTACCTGCAGAAGTTCTACCTGCACATCTCTCACTGCCTATTTGAGTGCTACAACATCAACTTTAAACTTCTTTATTCATTTAGCAAACAATCATTATTAAGCTACTCCGCTTTCAAGGCACTCGGGTAGGCATATAGGTGTGAAGATGATGATAGTCCACGCCCTCATTAAGAAGCTCCTAGAAGCCAGGCACAGTGGCTCACACCTGTAATCCCACCGCTTTGGGAGGCTAAGACAGGCGGATCACCTGAGGTCAGGAGTTCAAGACTAGCCTGCTAATGTGGTGAAACCCCACTTCTACAAAAAATACAAAATTTAGCCTGGTGTGGTAACACGCACCTGTAGTCCCAGCTACTTGGCAGGCTGAGGCAGGAGAATCCTCTGAACCTGGGAGGCAGAGGTTGCAGTGAGCTGAGATCACACCACTACACTCCAGCCTGGGTGATGGAGCAAGACTCCATCTCAAAAGAGAAAAAAGGAAGCTCCTAGACTTCCCTACTTTTGTCCTTCTATGATCATTCAGGCAAGAAATCTTAGCATCAGCTTAACCTCACTCTCATTTACTCAAATCCCAGATTTTTCATAGCTACTACTCTAATTCAGAAACTCATCACTATGTCATCATCCCACCTAGTATTTATTATGCAACCCAATATTTATTATGCAACATTTACTAAGCACAGTGCTAAATGCCATACATGAATTATCAATTTTTTTTTTTTTTTGAGACAGAGTCTTGCTCTGTCACCCCAGGCTGGAGTGCAGTGGCACGATCTTGGCTCACTGCAACCTCCGCCTTGCGGGTTCAAGTGATTCTCCTGCCTCAGCCTCCAGAGTAGCTGAGATTACAGGTGTGTGCCACCGCACCTGGCTGATTTTTTAGACTATTAGTAGCGATGGGGTTTCACCTTGTTAGCCAGGACGGTCTCGATCTCCTGACCTCATGATCCGCCCACCTCGGCCTTCCAAAGGGCTGGGATTACAAAGGTGGGCCACCACGCCCAACCAGAATTTTGCTTTATTTATGGAAATCTCACCTTTACCAATCTTAAAGATTAACCTGTTGGGAAAATATACAAACCACTACTATGATTTTTGAAGGCTTTCTTTCCTTATAGAAGATCCATAAAACAAATGTACAAAGGAGATCAAATTAGTTTTGTTACTGAAAGTGGAAAGTTGACCTAAAGTCAATTCGAATAGTGTAGAATCTGAATGGTTTTATGACATAAGAATGGGTAAAAGTATCCAATGCTGGAAAACTCTTTGTTTTTTTCTCACATGTCCTCTAACTTTTCAGAATGAAAGTGCTTGTCATGAGATGACAAGAATATCAGAAAGCTTGTGCTTCCAAAGACATGTGGTTCTTATAGCAAGTTCCAGTTTATTTAACAAATTATTGAGAAATAAAAATGAAGTGGTCACTAGTTTATATTCTAACAGAAGACAGACTTTAAATAACTACTCATGCAAATATATAATTACAAGTTCTGGGCTGGGCTCGGTGGCTCACGCCTGTAATCCTAGCACTTTGGGAGGACGAGGAAGGTGGATTGGCCTGAGGCGATCCTGCAGTTTTCAACTTAAGTGATACCTCCTCAGAGAAGCCTCAGTTCGAAATCAGCATGGCCAACATGGTGAACCGTGTCTCTCCTAGAAATACAAAAATTAGCCAGGCATGTTGGCAGGTACCTGTAATCCCAGGTACTTGGAAGGCTGAGACAGGAGAATCACTTGAACCCAGGAGGCGGAGGTTGCAGTGAGCTGAGATCATGCTATTGTACTCCAGCCTGGGCAACAGAGCAAAAATCCTGTCTCAAAAAACAGTAATAATTACAAGTTCTGAAAAATAAATAAAGCAAGGTACAGGGAATGATGAAACAAGATTAAGACTAGGGAGAGAGGATAGAGAACATCAAGAAGGCTTCTCTGAGAATGTATCACTTAAGTTGAAAACTGCAGAAGGAGATGGCAATGGCGCTGGAACAATTCAGACAAGCAGCATGCTCAACGGCCTTGAATAGTACAATAACGATGTAACTAAGGAAATTAAAAGCAGTGTGGCTAAAGTTTAGTGAAAGAGAGGAGGAAGATGAAGTCAGTGAAGCAGTTAAGAACCAGGTTCTGCAGTCTTGTGAACCACAGTAAGGACACTGAATTTTATTCTAAATGTAATAAGCACTTAGCAGGGGGAAATCCACCAAAAGGCTTTAAGCAAAGAAATATGTTACTACTGAAAGGAGAAGTCATATGGTTTGGGTTTTGGGAGAAGAGTGACTAAGAGCAAGAATAGAAGGAAATAAGGTAACCAGACAGAAGACTATTGAAGCCAATAAGCTTATAACAACTGCAATAACAATTAATGCTTACTGGCCATTTACTCTGTGCCAAGTGCTTATCACGGTTATCTCATTTAATCCTTGCAACAATTCAATCAACTGAAAATTACTATTTCCATTTTACAGATGATAATACCAGAAGCCAAGGCAATCGAGTCCAGGTGAAAAAGGACTGTGGCTTAAACTAGAAAAGTGATAGAGAAAATGTACAGAAAAAGATGCAAGACACATATTGGAAGTAGAGTAGAAAGAACTTGGAGAGGGTAGAAACCAAGAATGCCTCCCAAATTTGTAGCCTGTGTAATATGCCACTTAATAAAATGGGACACTGAAGAAGAAAAAATTGGGTATGGAGAGAAAGATCAAGACTCTGGATTTGGTTGTGTTACACTGGAAACTCCTAAGAAAAAAATCAAGTTGAAATATCAAGCAGAGAGCTGGCTATTTAGATGTGGGGCTGAAAACAAAGGGAAGAGGCTGAAAATAACAATTTTTAAGTCATCAATATAGAGATAGAATTTAAAGCTTAGAGAGGAATATAAGAGTAAAAGAAAAGGACCTAGCACTGAACCCAAATACTCATTTTACTTTATCAAACATCTTTAAGACAAGTGATTACTTTTATGTTACTGGGTTTTTTGTTCTCCTTCCATTTTACCTTTCAGCAGAATGCAACACTACTGATGATTTCTTTCATCTCTTAAAAGACGAATCCTCCTCTATCAGTTATTAAACGTCAGGAATCCCTCGATGCTCCATCCTAGGTGCCTTTATTTTACAGCACTATACTCTTTTTAGGCTTTTTCATCCACATCCGTGGCTTCAATTATTATCAACATGGCAGATGACATATACACCCACACACACATTTACGTATCCAGCTCAGAACTCTCCTAAGAGCTCACCCACTATATCCAACTACCTACTTGACATTCCCTCTCAGATGTCTCTTCCTAAACTTGCCAGGAATTGCCACCTCAATAAAGGAATTTATACGGAGCTGAAATTTTGAGAGGACTACCCCAAAACCAATTTAAGACAACTCTCCAGGACACAGGACTTTGTCATCAATCATTTCCTTTACAGATCATGACTTAAAATAGTTATATCTAACAACCTGATCTGATAGCTAGAAATGGGCGCAAGGAAATGCACAACAAAAATACAACTCATGTTTTGCAGTGAGGACTGGTCAAGAGGAAGGTGAACACGGTCAAGAGGGTAAATGAGTATCATGTCCAAGGCCTGGTGGATGTGTGGCAACCAAAGTCACAGTCACCTGAAGAGACAGCAGGCCTTGTTAAGAGGCAAGTGGCTGACGACAACAGCCCCACAGGAAAGAGGCCAGGTTCGAGTTTCGGAGGGAGCGACTGGCAGTGGAGACCAAGTCAAAAGAGGGGAAAGCCGGGGCAGTGCACCCAAAGGGAGTACCTGTGAGGCTGAGGGTGCGTCGAGGGGTTGTGGGCGGCCTTAGTAGCAGCTGGGCGAACTCCTGAAGAGTGAACGCCGAGTGGGCGGATCGCACAGAGGGACGGGGCGCTAGAGAAAACGGCTCAATTGAGACGCTACCCCGACCCTCCTTACCTGCGCTGAGGGTCCGGAGCCCCCGGACAGACCTGCGGAAAGCACGGAACGGCGCAGAGCGAGAGGAGCAGGGGGTAATGAAAGTAGGGATACCAAACCCAAAGGAGGGAGGCCGCTACCCACCCCTAGTCAGAGAGAGCGGCTGATGGCGGGAACTATGACCACACGCAAACACGCACGCACGCACGCACACTTGACGCGACCACACAGGCGCGTGCGCGCCAGCGAAAACTCCGCCCCTCACACGCCCTTGCCCCGCCCCCCACGGCACCTAGCGCGGCCTAACCCGGTCAGCCCCGCCCCAGCCCTGACTGTAGTACGCACGCGCACTTTCCACTTCACCCAATTTCGACCCTCCCATCATTTCCCTCCTACTCTGCCCAGCCGGGCATGCGCAATTGTTGTCCTCGTGGGACGGTCCATCTTTTCCCGCCGTTCACTGGCCTCTGGAGAAGGGTCAGAGTTCACACCACTCTCTGGAAATACCTGCTCAAAGCCAGGAGTTGCGGGGACTAGTTGGTCGCGGACGTTTTTCCGGTCCTAAATCTTAAGGGGCAAAGGACATACTCTGGGACTGTTAACTAGGCCGAGGGCCAGGGGGCGGGAAGAGGATGTGTGGGTGGGGTCAGAGGTGATAGGTCAGAGGGCTGCGAAGGGGGCGGAGCGAGCTAGAGGCGGATGGCTGCTACGGCGGCTCATTATTTTCGGCGGCAGGGGTGCTGAAGCTGGGACGCGGGTCCGGCGCGTCCGGCTGCGAAAGGAGAGCGGCGGCCGCTCCCAACATGCACAGCCTGGCGACGGCTGCGGTGAGTGGCTGGGCCCCCAGGCCTGGAACCAGAACCCTTCCTCCGCCCCACTTTTCGGCCTTCTCTCCTAGTTCCCGGTGTCGGGCCCTAGTCCTATTTTTTTCTTCCCTCAACCTGCGAGGCCCGGGTTGGGTTCCCCTTCTCGGCACGCCTTGGTTATGGTGTAGCCGGCCCCTACGTCCTCGCCGGACGCCCCTCGCGGCCTCCCGCGCGACCCATCGCGTTCTTTTCGGGCGCCGGGGCCTGGTCCCGTGCCCATAGCAGAGCATTCATTGATTCATTGCGGTGACCAACAGTTTCAGGGCGCCAGTTGTGTTCTGGGCGCCGGCGTAGATGAGGGGAATTCCATGGTCAATCTGACGGTGCCCGTGCTCAGAACTCACCACATCGCAGTGGAAGGGAAATGGCCTCTAGTTCAAGGCTTTACTTATGGAAAACCTGAGGCCCGGAGAAGTGCATAATTTTTGCATCTGACTTAAGTTCTCTGCGTTTAAAACTTTCCTCGACACGTCTCGTTTTACCCGCGTGATCTTTTAACAAGAAAGACAGATCGTGTAATTCAGCTGTCTGAAGTAACCCTACAGCTTCTCTTGGCGTTGAGATAAAAGCTAGACTCCTTGCCATGGCCTACAAGGCCCTGTAGGATGTGGTCCTTAACCCACGTTTACAATCCCGTTTCTTGTCTGGCTCCTGAAGCTTCAGCTACACTGGCCACCTAACCCTCCACAACGCACTTTTCCTCTCCAAGAAACACTTTATGGTCTCTATGCCTGGAATGAATGTTTTTATCCCGCCTCCTTTACACACACAGCATGAGTGTAATTGGTACCTCTTCCTTGAACTCTCCGTAAACGTACTGTTTATCCAAATCCATCTTTCTTCGGGCCTCTGCCTAAATCTGTCCCAGAGTAGCCTTCCCTGACTACCCTCTTCAAATTAGTTCCACAGCCACTAACTTTAATAGAGCACCCTTTACAGCTCCAGATCCCTGTGTAGTTATTGTATTCGTTTATTTGTTGTCTGTCTCCTTGAGGGCAGGGACAGGGATCATGTGGGCCCTGTTGACATGGTTTCCCCAGTGTCTGAACAGTTCCTAGTACAAGGTAAAGACTCACTTTGCTGCATGAAAGAGCATCTAAGGGAAGGTGACCACTGGAAGAACATAACCATAATGGGGAAAGATCATTTGATTTGAGCACACATGCCTGAAGACCAATTCTGCTTTTTCTGTTTCACCAAAGGGAAATGATTTAAGGAAAGTAATGTACTGAAATTGTATTATCAGGCAAATTGACATAATTACTAAATAAAGCGCCAAAAAATTGCCATACCTTTTAAGTACAAAAAGTGAAAAATTAAGCCAAGTGTGACTAAGCTATAGAAAACTGCTTTTTGAGATTTGCTCTCCATCACCATTTCCAGTGCTGTTGGTATCTCTGCCTCCTGTCATACTGTCTCTAAGTGTTTGTAACTATTCAGTGTGGAAAGTTATCTTTTATACCTCAATTAGGAGATTATAATTTCCCTCGCTTTTTTGTTCCTTCTCCCAAATTATATATGTAATGTGAGGAAAAGTAAGTTGAAAGATAAGTTTGCTGCTGTTAGGGGAACAGCAGCCGAGGCAGGTGGATCACCTGAGGTCAGGAGTTTGAGACCAGCCTGGCCAACATGGTGAAACCCCATCTCTACTGAAAATACAAAAATTAGCTAGGCATGGTGACGGGCACCTATAATCTCAGCTACTCAGGAGGCTGAGGCAGGAGAATCACTGAAACCCAGGAGGTGGAAGTTGCAGTGAGCCGAAATTGTGCCATTGCACTCCAGCCTGAGTGACAAGAACAAGACTGTCTTCAAAAAATAAATAAATAACAAAATGCTCAGTAGCTGGCTAGATTCACTCACTGATAAGTGACTTGTTCCTAGACTTCAATTTTGGGAATTTAATTCCCAAATTATAGGCTCACACCTAAAATCCCAGCACTCTGGGAGGCCAAGGCAGAAAGATCACTTGAGGCCAGGAGTTCAAGACCAGCCTTGGCAACACTGTGGGAACCTGTCTCTACAAAAAAATTTTTTTAAATTTTCCAGGCTGCATTGAGCCATGATCGTGCTACTGCACTTCAGCCTAGGCAACATAGTGAGACCCTGTCTCAAAGAAAAAAAAAAAAAACTACAAATCTTTCATGCCATAGGTATTCGGTAATGGATGTTATGCTTGTGAAACAACCAGAGGTAAGCCTTTAGATGTGTTGTTTTGTTTTGTTTTGTTTTGTTTTTAATTTCCCACTGATTTCCACTGGCAATTCTAGCATCCCTAAACACTTGTCTTTCTGTCACTTTCCACCTAATCAGCAGCATCATTCATCATTTTACATATTTTATTGAAGCTGTCATAGACTCCCAGATGCCTTCCTCTGGCAAGTAGACAGAACACTGCATTCTAAAGGATCTAATTCACTGTCTCCTCCCGAGTCTCTTGATGAAGCTTTAGGCAAATTGCCTAACTTATCTTTGAGTATTCACTTCCATTTTTCAAGTTATTTTGAAACAATACATTCTGGCTCTTATAAAGTTATAAGGGTTAGTAAGCTAATTTAGTACTTCCAGCACTATTAGAAACTTCATTTTTTTGGAATACCATGCTGACACCCAAAGCCACATGTTGATATCCAGACTTGGGAAGATAATCCTTATTTCATTCTGAGTCCTTTTTTTATTTATTGGTAGGAAAACAAACAGCTGTTTTTTTTGGCCCTTAAACATAAAGTTACATTGGTAATTTGGCTCTTTTCTATTTAAGAAACCGTCAACGTCAACTTTTTAGTTTACTCAGAGAAGGAAATCATTTTCTTTACAATTTATAGATAAATGTCAATGTGTTTTATTTTAAATAACTTATAAATATCTTTATACTTTTCACATTATGTGTTAAGATCTTTCAAAAATAGAAGACCAACTTAAACTGTCGGTACCCTATGTTTGTGACACTTGGAGTTAACCATTGGTAACTCACTTTGGTAAATGTCTTATCTGTGTATTAAGCTTTCTTGGGGAAAAAAAGGGGTTACTTGAAATACATTTTCTTTCTTTTTTTTTTTTTTTTTGAGACAGTCTCACTCTGTCACCAGGCCAGAATGCAGTGGCTCGATCTCAGCTCACTGCAGCTTGCACCTCCAAAGTTCAAGTGATTCTCCTGCCTCAGCCTCCCAAGCAGCTGGGACTACCGGTGTGCTCCACCATGCCCAGCTAATTTTTGTGTTTTCAGTAGAGATGGGGTTTCACCATGTTGGCCAGGATGGTCTTGATGTCTTGACCTCGTGATCCACCCACCTCGGCCTCCCAAAATGCTGGGATTACAGGTGTAAGCCACTGTGCCTGGCCTGAAATACATTTTCTATACAAATCATTAAACAGAAAAGGAGGAAGAGTTCCCTTCTAAATATTGATAACATAAAATTTTTTTAACACACCCATTCAAATAACAGGACTGTTGACTTTATTTTTTTATTTTATTTTTTTGAGACAGCCCCCCCACCCACTCTGTTGCCCAGGGTGGAATGCAGTGGCACAATCTCAGCTCACTGCAACCTCCACCTTCCTGGTTCAAGTGATTCTCCCACCTCAGCCTCCTGAGTAGCTGAGATTACAGGCACACATTACCACACCCAGCTAATTTTTGTATTTTTAGTAGGGACGGGGTTTCACCATGTTGACTGTGGCTGGTCTTGAACTCCTGATCTCAAGTGATTCACCAGCCTTCCAAAGTCCTGGGATTACAGGTGTGAGCCACTGTTCCTGGTCAGGACTATTGACTTTAGGAGGTTATAATTAATAATCTACAGTAATGTACAATAGAGCATCTTTCTATTCTTGGAAGTGTTAAGGATGATAACTCATAATCTAAATCAGGCTTCTCATGATGATTCTGTATGTCCAGGTATGTAATTGAGCTCACTATGTATCTAAATCCAGCTGTTAATGAGTTCTGTGCTAAGGGAATATTAAATTTCAGAAAGTTCTGTTGAGTTCTTAAAAGTAATTTCTTTTTTTTTTTTTTTTTTTTTTTTGAGAGGGGGTTTTCCCCTTTTTTTCCCCAGGCTGGAGTGCAATGGCGCGATCTCGGCTCACCGCAACCTCCGCCTCCTGGGTTCAGGCAATTCTCCTGCCTCAGCCTCCTGGGTAGCTGGGATTACAGGCACGCGCCACCATGCCCAGCCAATTTTTTTTGTATTTTTAGTAGAGACGGGGTTTCACCATATTGACCAGGATGGTCTCGATCTCTTGACCTCGTGATCCACCCGCCTCGGCCTCCCAAAGTGCTGGGATTACAGGCTTGAGCCACCGCGCCCGGCCAAAAGTAATTTCTTCAACTTGGAGGAATATTTATGCTTTCTATCCTTTAGACCAGGTAGAACTAATCGATTCTAGAGAGAAGTAGAGTTTCGGTCTCATTCTGCTATACACTGGCTGTGTGACCTTGAGCATGTTAAACTTCTGTTAACCTGTTTCCTCTTAGAATTTTGAGAATAAAAAGATATAATCGGCAATGCCTGACACATGGTATGCTCAATAAATGTTACTGCCTATTAATAATTTCTAGAAAAGGCAGACCTAATCTGTTGGTAGCAGAAAACACCCATAATTGCCTAGGGCTGACTATAGGGTTTACTGAAAAGGGCATTAGAGAACTCTTGGGGGAAATGGAACTATATCTTGATTGTGGTAGTACTTGGGTGTATAAATTTGTCAAAAATCTATTGAAGCGTACACTTAAAATGGGTGTACTTTTATTGTATGCAAAATATACATCAAAGTTTGTTTATTTTTTATTTTTTTATTTTTTATTTTTTGTATTTTTAGTAGAGACGGGGTTTCACCATGTTGACCAGGATGGTCTCGATCTCTTGACCTCGTGATCCACCCGCCTCGGCCTCCCAAAGTGCTGGGATTATAGGCTTGAGCCACCGCGCCCGGCCTAAAGTTTATTTTTTTAAAAAAGAGCCTCTTCGATTAGAATGTCACAACTAAGAACTAAGTAATTTCTAAGATTTTAGAGTTGCCTGAGACTGGTAATTATTTCATATAGTTCCTTCACTTAAACAATGAGAAAATTGAGGCTTGGGAAGTTAAATGACTTATCCTAAGTCACACAATTCTAGAAAAGGCAAAACTGGATTTTGAAGCCACTTCAGGCTGCCAAGCCGGTGTGTTCCATTTATATACTCATGTAGTTTGCAAATTGAGATCTTTCCTATTATTCAATATGATAAACAGATTCTTAATCCTGGGTACATGGATGCATTGCAGGAACTCTGTGAACTCCCTAAAATTATGTGTAGGTTTTCGTGTTTTTGCAGTTGTGTATTTTTCTCAGGAAAAGATCCATAATTTTCAATTGATTCTGGGTTTTTTGTTTGTTTGTTTTGTTTTGTTGATATGGAATCTTGCTGTCTCACCAGGCTAGAGTGCAGTGGCACGATCTCGGCTCACTGCAATCTCCGCCTCCCAGGTTCAAGCGATTCTCCTGCCTCAGCCTCCCAAGTAGCTGGGACTACAGGCACACGCCACCATGCCCAGCCAATTTTTCTATTTTTAATAGAGACGGGTTTCACCATGTTGGTGTGGATGATCTTGATCTCTTGACCTTGTGATCTGCCTGCCTTGGCCTCCCAAAGTGCTGGGATTACAGGCGTGAGCCACCATGCCCGACCTCATTTGATTCTTAAAGGGTCTGGGCCTCAAAGAATGTTAACCTCTGCTCTCTTGGTTGATATCCTGCAATTATTGCTAATGCTTCAGATAAGGTAATCTCCAGTAGGGAAGTCATAGATGAATTTGCTTGCCTGTCAGTGAGCAATGTGTGCTACTAGATTGAGTTCTATATCTGCCACAGCCTTAGAAATGTATTAGTAAATTAAAAATTCAAAGAGTTATAGCATCTCAACTAGGAATCTTTAGAAGTGATTGTTACAGAGTGGCATGCGAAATAAATGTGCCTGTGGTCTGCCCATAGTTTCATTGGTTGTTAAATGAGGTTAATAACCACCTTGTTTTGATCGTTAAATGAAACCATGTTTTTAAAAAAAGAAAGTACAACAGAACTTTCTCTTCCCTCACCTGCTGTATCCATTCTTCTACTGCCCACCTCCTTTTAAAAAGATATAAATTACAGAGTCTTCTTCTTGTGAAAGATGTGCCTAAGTGACTCTTGGGATATAGAAGGCGAGTGAGATACATTTTGAGTTTTGGTGTTTTATTTAGGCATGATGTCCAAAATACTTTACCAATCATCTGGTAATATAAATTAATATATAACTCAAAATGTAAGAATATTTTCCCCTTTATCCTCCAAAACAATGAAATTCCTATATGTGTGTTACAAAATTACTTGTTACATATCTGTCTGTATGTGTGTGTGTTGGTTGTTCTCACTAAGTAAATTATGCCCCAACTGAGCCATAATGTGACATAGAGTACTATGTCAAACTATTTTACTGACTTCTCTGTTAAAATGATGTCTATTAAGTGCTTTGTAATTTCAGTAAGTAGAGAATTTCTCCTAACATCAGTGCTATTAACTATCGTCTAGGTCAAAGGATATAATTTATTAGAAAGTCTCATCTGTAGTGTGGGGGTGGTGGCTTACAAACGTGTGATTCCAGCACTTTGGGAGGCCGAGGCAGGCAGGTCACTTGAGGTCAGGATTTTGAGATCAGCCTGGCCAGCGTGGTGAGATCCCATCTGTACTAAAAATACAAAAATTAGCTGAGTATGGTGGTGCACGCCTGTAGTCCCAGCTACTTGGGAGGCTAAGGCAAGAGAATTGCTTGAACCTGGGAGGCGGAGGGTGCAGTGAGCTGAGATTACGCCACTGCACTCCAGCCTGAAAACAGAGCAAGACTCTGTCTCAAAAAAAACAAAAAGAACGAAAGAGAGGAGGATTCCTACCCTAAATTCTCTGGCACCAAACTGCCCACCTGTTGGCTAGAATGACAGCAGAACCTGTAACTCGAAGCTAGTGCTAGTGGGGGCCACATTACCACCCACCTGATGTAGTTCTAGCTCTCTTGGAATTAAAATCACATGGAGGCCGCAGCCCACACAGATAATTTCACAAATTGGAGTATTGCTAACAGCAGGTGTCTGTGGCTTTAGGAACTCATGTATGCATCAGGCATTGGCCTTTCAAAGTGCCCACACCACTGCAAGCAGTGTCATCTTCTCTGCTGGGATCAGGCCAGCTCCAGAAAGAGAATATGTGGGGAGGGAGATGGGGCCTGGTGTTCAGGAGCCATGGTATGCAAACTGGTGGTTACCAGGGCAAGATGGGGTACAAGGTGCTGACTGCAAGCCACACACTGGCTCTAGTAGGGGTGATGGTATTTACTGATGGTGGTATCTGATGGTAAGGCTTTGGGGAAGGCCGATTGGAATGGATACTGGTTAATCAGGATAGGTACATTACCAGACTAGTGTCTCTGAGGCCCCCTTTAGTTACTGGATTGTGGGGTTATCTAAGAGACTGGGCAGGGAACCTAATGCTAAAATTTTATCCTGTGTTTCTGCTGAGCATCTAAGGTGATGTAATAGTCTAAATAAACACATACCCTATCTTCAGGTAGGAATTACATTTCCAAAAATAGTTTTTAAGTTGAGGGCCTGTTTGTGTCTGCCTGGAAAGGGCAAGTGCCTGAACAACACTGCTTTTGCTATTGGGAAAGGAGGAAAAAGGCTACCATATTCCTATCATATGCTGTAAAAGCCTGTGATTGATGCGTTGAGGACCATCCCTGAAGGGAATTACAAAACAGCTTTTAGCAGATTACTGTAAGGCACTTAAAGAAAGCTTAAGCCGCATTGTATTTCTGTCTGTTTAGCAGAACACCTTGTGGTTCTGTCAGTCTAGTGAAGATATCAAGCTAAAAGCTTATAATCAAGCTTCCATTTTTAAAAGGCCATTATTCTGGCTGGGTAGAGTAAATTTGAATCCACCTTAAAGTCTGTTTTATGCTTAATTCAGTTTGTCAACAAAGGCAGTTATTTTTGTTCTTTGTCTTTACATCTGTACAATGGGTAGATCATCATTCTGTCACACTAAAGTCTATTGAGAAATTGTAAATACTGTGAGAAACTAATATAGTTCAAAAAAGTATGAGAATTTGCAACTTCATACCTTGTTAAATTGAGTGAGTTAATTCCTTTGAGCATTAGTGATCTCATCCAAAAGTGTAGATAGCTTTGTTTTGTTTTTTGTTTTGTTTTGTTTATTCCTCCTTGGGGGCAATTACCTAAGAATATACTGGGCATAGAGATGGAAATCACCACGAATTTGTTAGCAGTTTAGAGCTTAGAGTGGCAATTACTTTTCTAGTCTGCCCTCTTGTTTTCCAGATAAGGATAATTAATGAACTTAACCAGGGTCACAAAGGTGTTTGATGACCATAGAGAATTATAAAATACCCAAATTTGGGGGGAATAAATTGTGATTCTTTAGCATAATAATGAAAGCATCCTTTATTAAGTCTATGTATTTCCTACATGAGTAAGTAATGAGTGGTTCTCAAAGAGATGTAGTTAGAGAACATATTAAAGAATCGTTAAGAGGGAGAGCTTGTCCAGATTACAGGTTTTCTGCTCTGTTAAGGGGCATGTCAGAATCACTAGGGAGGGGCCAGTAATGGGAAGGTGTAATTTTTTTGTCTCTCAAAAACGATTACATGCATATGCTTTAAAAAGAAAAGAAAAGTTTATGCCAAAGGTTTTAGTATAAACAATAAAAAGTAAGTCTCCCTACAAATCCCCAAACTTAGAGTTAGCTATTGTTAACAGTTTTTTATGTGTCCTAGAAATGTTATATGTAAATATGTAAGAACTTTTTAATTTATATATATATGTGTATATTAATGGAAACATTTTATATGCTCTTCTTTTTATTGTTTTATTGTTTTTCCATAACAGTATATTCAGTATATAGAGAGCTTTTTCTTTTGCTTTTGTTTTTTGTTTGTTTGTTTTTGTTTTTGAGACGGAGTCTCGTTCTGTCTCCCAGGCTGGAGTGCAGTGATGTGATCTCGGCTCACTGCAGCCTCTGCCTTCCAAGTTCAAGTGATTCTCCTGCCTCAGCCTTCCGAGTAGCTGGGGCTACATGCGCGTACCACCATGCCCAGCTAATTTTTGTATTTTTAGTAGAGATGGTGTTTCACTATCTTGCCCAGAATAGTCTCAGTCTCCTGACCTCATGATCCACCTGCCTCGGCCTCCCAAAGTGCTGGGATTACAGGCGTGAGCCACCACACCTGGCCAGCCTTTAAACCCAAGTTACATTATAGAATTAAGCTAATAGTGTGTCATGTGACCTCAGAGTTTTAACTGTTGAATTTCTGCCTCATTTGGGCCTTAGCTTATTTGACTTATCAAAGTCTCTCCTTTAGCAAATACTCATGATTCTTTTGAACTAAGTACACTAATAGAGTAGTGCTATAGCTGAGCATGGTATGACATGCCTGTAGTTCCAGCTACTTGGGAGGCTGAGGCAAGAGGATTTCTTGAGCCCAAGAGTTTTGAGACCAGCCTGAGCAACAGAGCAAGACCCTGTCTCAATTTTTTTTAAAAAAAGCAGAGCAATATTCAAGAAAACATAGATACCTTCTCTGAAAAATGTGAGTAGTGAACTAATTCTAACACATGCAAACATTAAATGTTTCATATATGTATGGGCACTAGCATTAAAGGGTACAGGTAAGGCTTGATTGAAAACTGTTAATTCTCATAATTACAAAAGGAAGAGAAACTAAAACTGGCTTGGGGCTGCATGTGCTTGGAATTTGTGATCATTTCATTCATTTTAATACAGAAAGAAGAACTTAATTGGGTGCAAGGTTTTATTGTGTCTAAAGTGAAATATGAAAAAATATATTTTAGTGCTTAGTTTATAAAGAGTAGGGTAATATTTATTTAAGGCCAAGATTATAAGTCAGAGATTTTGTTCACATTAATTTCCAGTGGAGATGGAGCAAGGGGAGTGGAGATGAAAGTAGAACTACAAAAATGTTTATATACCATCTGTAATGTTTAAATCCATTTCTATAAAATGTTTACCTAGAACCAGAATTATTTCCCTTTTTAAAATTTATCATTCTTTTTAGGCACTAACCAGGCTGTATCTGGACAAGGCCACCTTAATATGGAATGGAAATGTTGTTTCAGGGCTGGATGCCCTAAATAATTTTTTTGACACATTGCCTTCTAGTGAGTTCCAGGTCAATATGTTAGATTGCCAACCAGTTCATGGTAAGATTATGATCTTTCAAGGTACTTCCTTTGTTTTTCTTTAGTAAGCACTGAGCTTTTACACAAAAAGCAGTGAGCAACTTTTAATGGTAGAACTATTTACTTACTTGAGCAATTTAAATATTATGAAAAATTTAAATGTCCAGTCACACTTTTGGTCTTCCTTCAGATTCTTTCCAATAGTAGGTTTTGATGGATTGTGTGATTATGGCTTATTAAAAGTTGTATGAAAAGTTGAGATTAAATGTGATTTTTGTAAATGGAGAAGAAAGATTATCTAATTTCTTGAAATGGTTACTTGCTTGCTGGGCCCTGAAATATCTCCAGAGTAAAATTATACCATATCTCTGATTAATGTGTTTCAGTATCTTACAATCTATTAATATTTCACAGAAATTTACTCTGTTATGTGAAAGGATAACTTTTGACAAGACAGTTTGATTCCAGATAGATTGATACAGTTTAATATAACCTCTAGGTGGGTTTCTAAGTGTCTTAAATTGTAGTTTTGGGTGACTTTTTTTCCTTTATAATTCCTGAAAAGAACAATAGTTTAAGAAGCAAAACACGAATAAGCTCTGTCAGAAACCTGAAATATTAATTAAGAAATATTAATATATATATGAAGCAAATGGTCCTATGCCAGATATAAGCTCTTTATTTTGAAACTTTAGAGAGAGCACCCCAAATTTTTCTGGACTGAAAATTTTAATATCTTTGAATGAGTATGTAGTTTTCTGGATTTGGGTATGCATGCTTAAGATTATGCTCAAGGGACAGAAAGTTTATGAAAAAAAGCTTAAGCGTTAGGCCATAAACCATGTATTTTAATCCTGAATATCTGCTTATTTCAAGATAGAAACTGACCTGTTCTCTTTTTTTATGTGGATAAAGAGCAAGCAACTCAGTCCCAGACTACAGTTCTTGTTGTGACCAGTGGAACTGTGAAGTTTGATGGAAACAAACAACATTACTTCAACCAGAACTTCCTGCTCACTGCACAGTCCACTCCCAACAATACTGTGTGGAAGATTGCAAGTGATTGCTTCCGTTTTCAAGATTGGGCTAGTAGTTAAAGGGGCAAACCTCCATTCTCATTTGGTCAATTAGTTCCAGCACCAGAAATTTATGTCAACTATTTTGATTGTAGAAGCACTATAATATGTGCTGAAACCAAATTTCTTTAATATTTTTTATTCCTGTCAGCACCTTTTCTACCAGATGCCAGTTTGGAACATTGCCCTTTAAGAGCTTTAAAGCTAGTTTTTTACATGCCTTATATACATTCCACTAACAGTAATACTAAACACATGATCTTGGTACTAACATACTCACTGTGAACCCAGCCTATTGCAAAAATAAAATCCTTTTATAATACTATCTATGGAATGTCAGCACAATATAACTCTCTGGGAAGAAGTGGAGTTTTCTGGTTATTAGGTTGATTTTGTAGTAAAACACATTGCCTGATTTCAGTTAACACTGGAAATGCCATTTTAATATATGGCTTTTTCAGATCAGTACAGTGAAAATAGTACAGATTTAGGTTTACATAACTACTATGACATATTAGAATTGCATATAGAGATGTTCAGTAGTCTTTCATTTTAAGCAATATTTTTTATTTTGGTGTGTTTTCTTAAGAAGTACATCAGCTAGAGAAGTGCAGAATATTCTCAATTGATAATCTGAGTATTGGGTACATTTGGTGGCTTAAAAGCAAAGTTTCCTGAAAAGATTTTTCTTGGCAGCTCGAGGTCTATACATTTAGGTAATGAGTGGTAGTAGAACTAATAGCTTTAACAGGGGTATAG
This sequence comes from Sapajus apella, assembly GCF_009761245.1. Lineage (NCBI taxonomy): Eukaryota > Metazoa > Chordata > Mammalia > Primates > Cebidae > Sapajus > Sapajus apella. The sequence continues at coordinate 21,063,906 of NW_022436950.1, read as the reverse complement.
GTAGGGAATGAGAAATAGAAATCCAAGGCTGAAGCCAAAAGTAAGGAGGGTGCCAAATGGTAAACTGTTGGTACTTGTTTTCTACCTCCTAAAAATGTAGCTTATGTTTAGGATTTAAATCACTAAGTTAGTAAGTATCCTTGCCAAATGGTCATGAGTGTCACTTTTCTTCTAAGACTAATTTAGATCTTTTCACTTCATCTCGTACTTATCACCAATGTATATCTCCATTTATTCAAGAACTTACGGGAGTAAAATAATAGCAATAAGTCTAACCTTTTAACAGGGTCTAACATGAGAGAGTTGGAGCCAAAGCCATTGCTATCTCTTGGTGACACCCTTAATTTTTAAGTCTTCCATGTGAACTTTAGGCTCAAAGTTTCTTACGTATCACACATCCCCCAAATAAATGATTCTTTCCCAGTGTTTTGTACCGTCAACTGCGTTATCTTTAGTTATTAAAAGAATTATTTAATTTTGTGATTTGTTCTTTCATATGACATTGGGTAAATAGATCTGTTTTCAAATATGTTCCTGCTATGTGGCTAAATCATTGTCTTTTTAGAAAGAAAATAGAGAATAGCAGATCTTCATGATAATCCTCAAAAGAACAAAATGCTTAACTTTATCTCTCAATTTCTAAAGGTAAAAAACCTAGATTCGGTTTTTACTTAAACATTAAATGTCTTTTCCATTTTTTAATATTGGTAAGCTAGATATGCCAGCTTTGTTTCTACATTGCAACCAAAAGCTGTTTCTTTTCATTTAATTGTGAAACCAGTAATTCATTTACTCTTGCCCAAAACTGTATACTGTATTTCTATTATACTAATAACATAGAATTATATGATAGTTGTATGGAACTCAAATTTACACCATGCTTTCTTGTAGTGATTGAAACTTACACATTTTATTCTACTCATAGTGAGCTTATTCTTATTTTAGATCGATTTTCTAAAACCACAGCTTTAGCAGCAACAATCAGAATGCCCAAATGCTGCCCTTTCCCTTACAGAGAACGATGTCAAGTAAAAGCTGCACATAACTAGCAATAACTAAATTGAACAGTGTGCATTGTTCATGATTATTGTGTGTTTTAAGACTTGTATATAAATTGCTTTTTCCAAACTCTGTATAACTTTTAAATGGCTGGAACTACTCTTATACGGACTAGACTGTATTTTTGACATGTTCTTATTTTTGTAACTTGAAAAAATAAAATTTTGCCTTATGACAGGTGTTGTCAAGCTTGTTTTAAGGTCTTTCAATTTTTGTTCTTAGGTTTCAGAATGGGTACTTTTTTCTTTGCAATATAAGGTTTTCCAAATTTAGGGAAAAAAATTACAGTAATGTATTAACAATGGTTGACAACTTGGATCTTTTTTTTGTTCCTTCTGTAACCTGCCATATCTTTCTCCTTTTCCTGCCAATTATTCACATTCCTGAGATCATCACTTGTTTGAGACACCTGTGAGGTTTTTGGTGAGAAGTTGGAAATCTTAACCTTGAGAAACTAGCTAAAATGCTATATTCAGTAGGCAGTGAAACCAAAATACAGTTGATTTCCAGAAAGAATGGTTCCATTAACTTTAATGCTACATTAAAAATACATCAACAGACTTTTTTGGAGGGGAATGAGAAGAAGCAATACCCAGCCAGGTGTGGTGGCTCACACCTGTAATCATAACAGTTTGTGAGGCCAAGGTGGGAGGATACTTGAGCCAAGGCGTTCGAGGCCAGCCTGGGCAAAATAGCAAGACCACTGTCTCTATAAAAATAAGTAAGTGGGTGGGGGGCTGGGCACGGTGGCTCACACTTGTAATCCCAGCACTTTGGGAGG
>NW_022436950.1:21049146-21061666 GCF_009761245.1 Sapajus apella | reverse complement strand
TAGCTGGGATTACAGGCACGTGCCACCATGCCCAGCTAATGTTTTATATTTTTAGTAGAGACGGGGTTTCACCGTGTTAACCAGGATGGTCTCGATCTCTTGACCTCATGATCCACCTGCCTCGGCCTCCCAAAGTGCTGGGATTACAGGCTTGAGCCACTGCTCCCGGCTAGCTTTTTTTTTTTTTAAAGGACTATATTGTATCACCTTATAAAGCTGCATCAATACATATTTAATCAGTCTTTTATTGAGAGAGATGTGTTAGTTTTCTGCATTTATTTATCTGTTCCTTTTTTCTTTTTTTTTTTTATTTAAGAAGACGGGGTTTCACCATGGTGTCAATCTCTTGACCTTGTGATCCGCCCGCCTCAGCCTCCCAAAGTGCTGGGATTACAGGCGTGAGCCACCCCGCTCGGCCTATTTATTTATCTATCGAGACAGGGTCTTACTCTGTCGCCCAGGCTGGAGCACAGTGGTGCTATCTCAGCTCACTGTAGCTTCCACCTCCCAAGCTCAAGTGATTCTAGTGCCTTAGCCTCCCAAGTAACTGGGACTACAGGCACACGCTACCACACCTGGCTAATTTGTTTTTTGGTGTTTTTTGTTTTGTTTTGTTTTTTTGAGATGCAGTCTTGCTCTGTCCCCAAGGCTAGAGTGCAGTGTCACCATATCGGTGCACTGCAACCTCCGCCTCCCAGGTTCAAGCAATTCTGCTGCCTCAGCCTCCCGAATAGCTGGGATTACAGGCGCCCATCACCACACCTAGCTAATTTTTGCATTTTTGGTAGAGACAAGGTTTCACCATGTTAGCCAGGCTGGTCTCGAACTCCCTGAGTTCAAGTGATCTGCCCCTCCTCAGCCTCCCAAAGTGCTGGGATTACAGGCATGAGCCACCATGCCCGGCCAATTTTTGTATTTTTTTTTTTTTTTTTTTTTTTTTTTTGAGACGGAGTTTCCCTCTTGTTACCCAGGCTGGAGTGCAATGGCGCGATCTCGGCTCACCGCAACCTCCGCCTCCTGGGTTCAGGCAATTCTCCTGCCTCAGCCTCCTGAGTAGCTGGGATTACAGGCTTGAGCCACTGTACCCGGCCAGTTTTCTGCTTTTAAAACAGTGCAACAGTAAACATCCTGGTTTGTCTTTAGTACAGCCTAATTATACCTAGAGGATAAATTCCTAAACATGGAATTCAAAGGGCATGTGTGCATTTTAGATTTTCATCAATAACTGCCAGAGAGATTAACATCAGATATATGTATTTAGAAAAGCTCCTGTGGTATTCATGAAATATATATTTCCTCTAAAGCTCTGTTGCAGGATAAGACTTGGTTTGCCTCTAATAAACTCACATTTACTTTCTTGTCTTCATCTGAAGCCTGTGCCTACTGCATTGGCCCAAGTGGATAGAGAAAAGATCTATCAGTGGATCAATGAGCTGTCCAGTCCTGAGACAAGGGAAAATGCTTTGCTGGAGCTAAGTAAGAAGCGAGAATCTGTTCCTGACCTTGCACCCATGCTGTGGCATTCATTTGGTACTATTGCAGCACTTTTACAGGTGGGTTCGTGTCCATGATTGGCAGTTCAGTTTTTTTTCATCACACTTGTATATTTCTTTACCTTTGCCCATATGATTTAAAGGCTTTAGAAGGATGATTCTTTAAGAGTCAGCATTCAAGGTTAGGAGAGCGAGACCATCCTGGCCAACATGGTAAAACGCCGCCTCTACCAAAAATACAAAAATTAGCCGGGCGTGTTGGCGTGTTCCTGTAATCCCAGCTACTCAGGAGGCTGAGACATGAGAATCGCTTGAACCAGGGAGTCAGAGGTTGCAGTGAGCCGAGATCATGCCACTGTACTCCAGCCTGGCAACAGAGCAAGACTCCATCTCAAAAACAAAAAAACAAAAACAAAAAACAAACAGCATTCCTAAGAACCTCTTTTAGAAAAGTCTGAGGTATTTGTTAAAATGCAGATTCTTGGGTCCTTACCCAAGAGATTCAATTTAGTCAGTCTGAGGTGGGCCCTATAATCTGTATTTTAAATTTTAATAAGCACTTTAATCACCCCCAGGTGATTCTGATGCAGGTGATCTAAGAACTATACTTTGACAAACACAGCTTTAGGAGTACTGCAAGATAAATCTACATGACAGGGGAAGGAAGGTAGAAAGTAAGGTATAAGGACCACAAGGTACAATATATTCCAGGGAAAGGAAATATTAAAGATGGGTACACTTGTGCATTAAAGAATAGATAACTGAAGTTTGGTTGGAATGGTCATTGGTGGCTAATTAATTGATATGATATAATGCCAAAATACCTAGATAGTCGCATGATTACCCATTAAAGTATTGCCCCAAATTCCTAATTAGATTAACCTTTCAACTTTTAAGTAAATTCACATTCCACCTCTACTTCATTTAGCCAAGAAACTGATTTTTGTTATGGGAATGTTTTTCTATGTAAATGTTTTACAAATAATGTAAATGGAATAGTATAGCCAGATGCAGTGGCTCATGCCTGTAATCCCAACACTTTGACAGACTGAGGCAGGAGGATTGCTTGAGCCCAGGAGTTTGAGATGAGCCTGGGCAACATGGCAAAACACCATCTCTAAAAAAAATACAAAAATTAGCCAGGCTTGGTGGTGCAACCGTGTAATCCCAGCTACTTTGGAGGCTGAAATGGGAGGATCAATTGAGCTCAGGAAGTGGAGGCTACAGTGAGCCATGATCATGCCATTGCATTCAGCCTAGATGACAGACCCTGTCTCAAAAAATAGAAAGTAAATGGAATTAAGTCATTAAGTTTTTACAGAGAGTACATATATTCACTGCTATTTATACATATCCCCACTCATTGATTCATGTCCTTACTATAGTTACTACCTGACCAAATTCAAACTTCCTTGAGTCACTGTGATTGTCTTAACACTTTCTGGCCTGCAGTCTCATCACTGTAACTTAAAGCAGGATGCTAGCAAAAGGAGGAACTATAAAAACTTGAGTATCCCTCAAGTGATAGCCTGAATAGCTGGAGAATATAAGAGGAAGTGTAGGTAACTGCATTTGCCTCCATAGCATAGCCATAGAAATCTTCCTAGAGGCAAATGTAGAAATGTCTTAGCTAGTTAGTCTCAGCCAAGTAAGTTTGTGATGAAAGGATATGAGCATTATTTCTGTTCCCTCTTTGATGATTCAGTTCTTGCAAGACACACAGAATTAAGAGGTATTTGCTTTACCTTTTTTTTTTTGCTTTATTACCATGGGAATTAATTTTTAGTTATTCCTTATTCATCTGATGCTGATTTCCATTTTTTAGGAAATTGTAAATATTTATCCTTCCATCAATCCACCCACCTTGACAGCACACCAATCTAACAGAGTTTGCAATGCTCTGGCATTACTGCAATGTGTAGCATCACATCCAGAAACCAGGTAAATGCTTTGGGTGAGTCACTTGGAGGAGGCAAATATCAAATATGGTCCTAAACTTTCTCTGAATAGTAAAAGGAAGGGCACACAGTAGAATGTGCATGTGTGTGTTTGTTTGTGTGCGTGTGTGTATCTTCCAGATTCTTATTTACTTTTATCCAGTGAACTTTAAAGAAACAGTATTCACATTACAGGCAAGATAGCAGGCATATAGCTACTTCTTACTTCCTAACCGTTATTGGCATTATATCATCTGCAAGGCATAGTGCATGGCATACAAAAGGAGTCTAGTAAATGCTGTTTCCACACTTTTTCCCAACTGAACCCAGATTTCACTTTGGAATCCTTCTTAACATAGCGTTCTGGGTGGCCTCTATAATAGATGGGAATTGTCATGTGAGTTAAAATATTTTTGCCACCTGTCATATCTGCAAAATTAAGAAAAGGGAAATCCTGTTGAGGAATCTGCTTTGTGGCTCTTATGGCCCCAAAAGCACTTAATAGACATCTTACTAAAACCTTTCCTCTTTGTCAAGTTTCTTTATGAACTATGAATGCCAGCTTGGCACTGACCTTACACAGCTTTAGAGGAGTTATTAAGAAAATTACTTTTAAGCATTTAACAAAAACACAAGGGTACTTTGAGTGTTAAAAATCTTGGGTGTTGGCTCTTCTACAAGGTATGACTATAAAAATGTAAAATAATAGACTGATTTCCATATTAGTTGGCTGACTGAATTGTTTTCAGAATGGTTTGTATATTCTTCTTTTGTTGTTAAGTAAAACAATTTCTTTTATTGTTTTACCTAACAATAAAAGAAGAATGTGCTTATTAAAGTATAGCAGGTAAGCCTGATAATGGCAGCTTGGCTTTGTTATCTTACTTTGTAAGGTTTATTCAACTGCACCTGTAAATGCTATTATTCAGTCATATAATCTAAGACAATCTCTTGGACACTTAATAGCATTTTGTGATCTGTTTTTTAAAATCCACCATTGGGGCTGGGCGTGGTGGCTCATGTCTGTAATCCAAGCACTTTGGAGGCCAAGGTGGGCGGATCACCTGAGGTCAGGAGTTCAAGACCAGCCTGACCAACATGGTGAAACCCTGTCAAAAAAAAAAAAAAAAAAAATCCACCACTGGACAGTTTAAGTTAATCAGTTTTTAAGGTACTTTCTGCTGATTGCAGGGAAAATCGTGTGTTTTCTTAACCATTGTGACCTAGACTAGGGTTTTCAGCTTTGGTACCACTAACATTTGGGACTGGATGAATCTTTGTGGTGGAAAGTAGAGGGCAGGAGGGGACTGTCCTATGCATTGTAGGATGTTTAATTGAATTTCTGGCCTCTGCCCACTGGATGCCAATAGTGCTCCATAATCCTGAGCTGTGACAATTAAAAATGTCTCCAGACATTGCCACATGTTCTCCAGGGGGCAAAATTTACCCCATTTGAGAACCATTTGTTGAGACTAATGACCAGTAATATTGTTTCCTAAGGATTCCTTGCTCTGGCAATGTTAGGGCCTTACAGAATTAACCACCTAGAAATTTCAGTGTTGAGGATCCTTAGAAATCAACTCTAGGTTGTGAATGTAATTATTCTTTTCTTCCAGGTCAGCGTTTCTCGCAGCACACATCCCACTTTTTTTGTACCCCTTTTTGCACACTGTCAGCAAAACACGTCCCTTTGAGTATCTTCGACTCACCAGCCTTGGAGTTATTGGTAAGTTATCAGAATTGTTTTGCAAGCCTGAAATCCTCACTCACAGTAGTAGTCTTAAGTTGTGTGTTTTGTCTTGCTTCTTAAGGTTTTTGTACACCAGTCATTCATTTTTGTCTTTGAGGTTGTCTCATTCACTAACCAATAATCACTAATAATTCACTAAGTATCAGGAACACGATGACTCCTATCAAGCAGTCTTCTAAGTGTTGTTAATAAGGCTTTGAGACCTAACATTTGGGATTAAATTCAGCATATATGTAGAAACATTTGCCGGATTGTAGGGAGAGTAAAGAATAAGAACTTCATTCGATATATAAAGAATATTAATAAAGGAATAAGAGTTTAAATTTGGGAGTTCTTTCTTTTTTAAAGAGATAGGGTCTTGCTATAGTGCCCAGGCTGGACTTGAACCTTTAGGCTCAAATGATCCTCCTGCCTCAGCCTCCCAAGTAATAGGGACCATGGGCATGGGCACACACCACTGTCTTTTTTGGTTTGTTTTTCTTACTTCTAATACCAGAATGCTTAGTAAGAATGCCCTAAGAATGTGTATGTCAGATATACTAAGCATTCTGAAAACCTGTAATTTTCCCATAACTCCAGGGTATGAATCTGTCAGTTCACCTAAATTTTTTCATGCTCAAGTTAATGTATGAATACATTACTGTGGGGATATGGATAAAATACTTTTTACTTAAGAAAATCATATATCAGCTATTTCAGATCTCAGGCTCTTTAGACATTAGAAAGAAAGTAAGGGAATACCGCTTACAACTCTATACTCAAAAATTTCACAACTTAGATGAAATGAAAACATTCTTTGAAAGAGACTATTTGCTAAATTGCACTCAAGAAAAAACAGGTAAGCTGAATAGTTTTATATCTATGAAAACATTGTTTTTGTTGGAAAACCTTCCAACATAAAAAACTCCAGGCTCAGATGTCTTCACTAGTAAATTTTACCAAATAAATAAATAAGAAATAAACCAATTCTACAAAACGTTTTCCGGAACATAGAAAGGAGGGAACACTTCTCAACTCTGCAAGGCCAGCATTACACTAATAATAAAGACAGACAAGCTGATTATTTGGGGAAGAGTCAGTAAAATTGAGAAAGGTGTAACGAGACTGACTGAGAAAACATTTATATCCTTAACTCTAACTAAAGTCATCCTACTTAGATGATACATTTATGAGTAAAGGATATAAATGTTTTTTTTAGACTGGAATTATGTTGATTATATGAGACAATGGTTACTCCTTTAATGCCAAACTTTTAAATTATATTCCCTGATTGTGGTTTATAATTTTAAGAAAAAAAAATTGAGAGAAGAAGAAAACAAAACAAAAAACGGGCTTGAATGGATTAACATTTCATAAGTCCAGAGATAGTTCTTTGATACCCAGGAATCTGAGAGCTGAAATAGCTGATACATTATTTACCTATATCTTCCATAGTAAGTGTATATGGAAACATTAACTTGAGCATGAAAAAATGTTAATGTTGAAAAACTGAGTTCTTTTTTCCTAAGATCAAGTGCAAGGCAAGATGTTCGTTCTCACTACTCCCGTTTAATAAAGCACCTTCAAATCTACTCACAGACAATATGATTTCATAGACAATCCCAAAGAATCTACAAAAAAACTACTAAAACTAAAGTTAGTAAGTTTAGCAAGGTTGCAGGATGCAAAGTCAGCATATTAAAAAATCAGTTATGACCAGGCAAGGTGGCTCATGCCTGTAATTCCAGCACTTTGGGAGGCTGAGGCAGCAAATCACTTGAGGTCAGGAGTCCAAGCCCAGCCTGGCCAACATGGCAAAACCCTGTCTCTACTTAAAAAAAAAAAAATTTCCATATTTGCAATGAACAATAGGAAATTGAATTTTTTTTTTTTTTTTTTTTTGAGACAAGATCTTGCTCTGTCACCCACTCTGTAGTGCAGTGGCATGATCATGGCTTACTGCACCCTCGAACTCCTGGGCTAACACAGATGCTCCCACCTCAGCCTCAAGAGGCTAGGACCATAGGCGCATGCCACCACACCTAGCTACGTTTTTTTTATCCTTTTGTAGAAACAAGGTCTCACTTTGTTGCCCAGGCTTGTCTCAAACTTCTGGGCTCAAATGATTCTACTGCCTTTGCTTCCCAAAGTGCTAGGATTACAGTTGTAAGCCATTGCACCCACTGAAATTTTCTTAAACCACCATTTATAAAAGCACCAAAACGTTAAAATGTGGGTATGAATCTCAAAAAATATATGCATGATCTGTAACTAAAAACTACAAAACTGATTTCTAATGAAATAAAATATAGAGATAAACCATGTTCATTGATTGGTGTATCAGTGATTCAGTATTACTAACTTGTCTGTTCTCTCCAAACTGATCTATAGATCAGAGTAATTCCAACAAAATCCCAGCAGCCTTTTTTTTTTTTAGAAATTGTCAGGCTAATTGCTACAGACTGAATTGTGTCCTCCCAAAAATATCATATTTTGAAGCCCCACCCCTTCATGTCATGTATCAGGAGATGAGACCTTTGAGAGATAATTAGGTTTAGATGAGGACATGGCCCTCATGATTCTTCTAAGAAGAGACACCAAAGAGCTTATTCTCCCTCATTCACTTGCTGCCATGTGAGGACATAGTTAGAAGGTGGCCATCTATGAGCCAGGAAGAGAGCCATTATGGGAACTATACCATGCTAGTCTCAAGACATTTTTTTTTTTTTTTTTTTTTTTGAGACAAAGTCTTGCTCTGTTGCCCAGGCTAGAGTGCAGTGGTGTGATCTCAGCTCACTGCACCCTCCACCTCCTGGGTTCAAGCAATTTTCCTGTCTCAGCCTCCCAAGTAGCTGGGACTACAGGTGTGCATCACCACACCTGGCTAATTTTTGTATTTTTATGGAGATGAGGTTTCACCATGTTGGCCAGGCTGGTCTTGAACTCCTGACCTCAGGTGATCCAACTACCTCAGCCTCCCAAAGTGCTGGGATTACAGGCATGAGCCACCGTGCACAGCCTGATCTCAGCCTTGCAGCTACTAAAACCATGAGACAATAAATTTCAATTTTTTAACCTACCAGTCTGTGGTATTTTGTTATGGCAGCCTTCTAATAGACTGATCCTAAGATTAATATGGAAAGCCAAACATTTATTTAAAAGAACAAAGTTGGAAGACATATATTACCTGATTTCCAGACCTACTAGAAAACTGTAGTTGTCAAAGCAGTATTATATTAGGGAAAAGAAAGATTTACGGAATAACCATTGGAGCATAATGAAGAGTCCAGAAATAGACCCACACATACGTGGTCAGTTGATTTTCGACAAAGGTGCAAAGACAATTTAGTGCAGAAAGCATTTTTTTGTTTTGTTTTGTTTTGTTTTGTTTTGTTTGTTTGTTTGTTTGTTTTTGAGAGTAAGTGTCTATTGTCCAGGCTGGAGTGCAGTGGTGTGATCTCAGCTAACTGCAACTTCTCAGGTTCAATCAATTCTCCTGCCTCAGCTTCTGGAGTAGCTGGGATTACAGGAGCCTGCCACCATGCCTGGCTAATTTTTGTGTTTTTAGTAGAAACAGTGTTTCACCATGTTGGCCAGGCTAGTCTTGAACTCCTGACCTCAAGTTATCCACCTGCCTCAGCATCCCAAAGTTCTGGGATTACAGGTGTGAGCCACCATGCTGCCCTCTTCCTCTTTTTTTTTTTTTTTTTTTTTTTTTTAACATGAATGTGAATCTGATCCCCTTAACTAAGAAACCCCAGTTTGTGTTTTATGTTATTTAAGTTCCACAACTCACTGGATAAACACTGCAAAGTTAATTTTAACTGGAAACCCTGACTGTAAAATAATTTTGTTTGTCTATATTTTCTTTAGGAGCCCTGGTGAAAACAGATGAACAAGAAGTAATCAACTTTTTATTGACAACAGAAATTATCCCTTTATGTTTGCGAATTATGGAATCTGGAAGTGAACTTTCTAAAACAGTATGTGCTTTTTAACTTAGGTTTTACATTGTTTGACTCCTTGTGGTCCTGCGATCATTTTCTGTCTTCAAGGTTTTGAAATTTGTGTGAATATTTGTTCGCTTTTGAGTAAAAATTGTTATAAAACAGTTATTGAAAAACCCAAACCATTCAGAGGAAAAATCAGGTTAAACACTAAATTTCTTTTCTCCAAACCTACATCTCACTCCACAGGTAAATTCTAAGTGTATTATTCCAGTTTAATTTTTTTAATTTTGAAATTTCAATCCTGCTCCTTCTGTAACCAGGCTTTTTTAAAATTCATAATCAATTATATGTACTTGAGCTTCTGCTTACTGTGTATGTTAGCCGTGAATGACAACATAATATCTTTTTTTTTTTTTTTTTTTTTTTTTTTTTTTTTTATGGAGTCTCACTCTGTTCCCCAGGCTGGAGTGCAGTGGCGCAATCTTGGCTCACTGCAACCTCCACCTCCCTGGTTCAAGCAATTCTCCAGCCGCAGCCTCCCTCGTAGCTGGGACTACAGGCATGTACCACCACTCCCTGCTAATTTCTTTTGTATTTTTAGTGGAGATGGGGTTTCGCCATGTTGGTCAGGCTGGCCTTGAACTTCTGACCTCAGATGATCCTCCCACCTCAGCCTCCCAAAGTACTGGGATTACAGGCCTGAGCCACTGCACCCAGCCTCAATTTTTTTCTGAAAGTGTACATTACTTTTGTCTGTTTTTGTCTTTTTTTGTTAATTTGTATATTTTTCTCTTTTATTTGTTCAAGCCTCTTGGTTCAGCAACATCAGTTATGCTCTATTGTCTATCTTTCATATTTTTTTCTAATCACTTTCAATTTTTAAATTTCATATTATTTGATTTTTTTTCAAGGTTACTTTTCCATATTGCTGACTGTTTTCGGCAGTATTCAACCTCTGCTCTAAAATGTGCCTCATCATATTGAATTACTTTTTTAGTCTAATAAATATTCCTGAGTTGGGTGTATAATAATTTTTTGGCTTTTTAACTTTAAATATATACATAGAACACTTCATGAATTTGTGTATATCCTCGCACAAGGGCCATAGTAATTTTCTCTGTATTGTCCCAATTTTAACATATGTGCTGTCTAAGCAAGCACTAGTTTTTTGGGTTTTTTTTTTAAAGACGGGGTTTCACCATGTTGGTCAGGCTGGTCTTGAACTCCCAACCTCAGGTGATCCGCCTGCCTTGGCCTCCAAAGTGCTTGGATTACAGGCGTGAGCCACCACGCCCAGACTTTTTGGGTTTTTTTCCTTGGGTGACAGAGATGGAATCTCGCTCTGTCACACAAGCTGGAGTGCAGTGGTGTGATCTCGGCTCACTGCAACCTCCACCTCCCAGATTCAAGTGATTCTCCTGCCTTAGCCTCCTAAGTAGCTGGGATTATAGGCACGTGCCACTATGCCCAGCTAATTTTTGTACCTTTAGTAGAGACAGGCTTTCACCATGTTTGTCAGGCTGGTCTGAACTCCTGACCTCGTGATCCTCCCACCTCGGCCTCTGAAAGTGCTGGAATTACAGGCATGAGCCATTGCACCCAGCCTAGTTTTTAAATTTTTAATTATTTATTTATTTTGAGTCAGGATCTCTTTCACCCAGGTTGGAGTACAGAGGCATGGCTCACTTCAGCCTCCTCCTCCCAGGCCCAGTTGATCCTCCCACCTCAGCTTCACAAGTACCTGGGACCACATGCCTGCTCTACCACACTCAGCTAATTTTATTTTTTGTAGAGGCAGGGTCTTCATGTTGCCAAGGCTACTCTTTCAACTCCTGGGCTCAAAGGATCTTCCCGCCTTCTGCCATAGTACTAGGAGTACAAGCATGAGCCACTGTGGCTGGCCAATTTATTGTTTCTTTTTTTTTTTTTTTTTTTTTTTTGAGACGGAGTTTCGCTCTTGTTACCCAGGCTGGAGTGCAATGGCGCGATCTCGGCTCACCGCAACTTCCGCCTCCTGGGTTCAGGCAATTCTCCTGCCTCAGCCTCCTGAGTAGCTGGGATTACAGGCACGCGCCACCATGCCCAGCTAATTTTTTGTAGTTTTAATAGAGACGGGGTTTCACCATGTTGACCAGGATGGTCTTGATCTCTTGACCTCGTGATCCACCCACCTCGGCCTCCCAAAGTGCTGGGATTACAGGCTTGAGCCACCGCGCCCAGCTAATTTATTGTTTCTAAAGAGATGAGGTCTCATTATGGTTCCCAGGCTGGCATGCAGTGGCCATTCACAGGCATGAGCATAGCACACTGTAGCCTTGAACTCCTGGGCAGTCTTCCCACTTTACTCTCTCGAGTAGGTAGCTATGATACTGGCATACATCCCTATACCTACCTGTTGTAAAATTTTTTATTTTAAATATACACTATATGAATGACTCTCAAAAGCACTGTTGAGCAAAAGAAGCCAGACACATAGGAATTCATACTGTATGCTGATTATGTGAAGAGCAAACAAAGCCAATTACTGGCAATAAGTTGGATTCGTGGTTACCTCTGAGGGAAGGACATTGACTGGAGAAAGGTACAAGGGGATGCTGGAATCCTGAGTTGGTAGAAATATTATTTTTTTCTTTTTGAAACAGTCTCACTCTTTCACCAAGGCTGGAGTGAAATGGCATGATCTTGGCTCACTCACTTGGCAACATCCACCTCCCAGGTTCAAGCAATTCTTGTGCCTTAGCCTCCTGAGTACCTGGGACTACAGGTGCACACCATCATACCGAACAAATTTTTGTATTTTTAGTAGAGATGGGCTTTTGCCATGTAGCCCAGGCTAGTTTTGAACTCCTAAGCTCAAGCTATCTGCCTGCCTCTACCTCCCAAATATTCTGTATTTTAATCTGGTTATAGTACAAAATGTGTACATAGGTAAAAATTCATCAAGGTATACTTAATATTAGTGCACTTAACACACTTCTGTGTGATGTTTATATTCAGTTCCTGTATACGCTCCTGCTGTTCACAAATTACTACAAGGTAGAAGCTTAGTGGCTTAAAACAATACAAGTTTACTGTTTCACAGTTTTGGAAGTCCCAAGTTCTAAATGAGTTTCACTTACCTAAAGTCAAAGTGTCAGGAGGGTCATGCTTTCTCTGGAGGATATAACGGAGAGTCTTTTTCTTGCCTTTTCCAGCTTCTAGAACTGCATTTCTTACATTCCCTGGATTATGGTCCCATCCCTCCATCCCCCACCATCTTCAGAGCCAGCAGTGTGGCATGTTCAGATCTCTCTCTGCTTATCACATTGCTTTCTCCTTTGTGGTAAAATCTCTCCCTACATCTCTCTTTTTTTTAAGAGATGGGGTCTTTTTTTTTTTTTTTTTTTTTTTTTTTTTTTTTTTTTTTTTTTG
>NW_022436950.1:21038489-21049046 GCF_009761245.1 Sapajus apella | reverse complement strand
TGTTACCCAGGCTGGAGTGCAATGGCGCGATCTCGGCTCACCGCAACTTCCGCCTCCTGGGTTCAGGCAATTCTCCTGCCTCAGCCTCCTGAGTAGCTGGGATTACAGGCACACACCACCATGCCCAGCTAATTTTTGTATGTTTAGTAGAGACGGGGTTTCACCATGTTGACCAGGATGGTCTCGATCTCTTGACCTCGTGATCCACCCGCCTCGGCCTCCCAAAGTGCTGGGATTACAGGCTTGAGCCACCGCGCCCGGCCAAGAGATGGGGTCTTGCTCTGTCGCCCAGGCTGGAGTGCAGTGGCATGATCATAACACTGCATCCTTGAATTCCTGGCCTCAGGCAGTCTTCCCATCTTGGCCTCCCAAAGTGCTGGGATTACCTGCATGGGCCACTTTGCCTGGCCTTCTCTACATCTCTCTTAAGGACACTCGTGGTTACATTTAAGGCCTACTTGGATAAACCAGGATAATCCCCCATCTTGAGATCCTTAACTTAATCATCTGCAAAGTCCCATTTTTGATTTAAGGTAACATTTGCAGAGTATTATTCAGCCTACTACAGTGTTTTAACCCCAATAAAATAGTAAAATAATTCCATAATTCATTCTGATGAGCAGCCAAGAAAGAGTATTGTTATCATGACTGTCTGATTTGAATTAAATTAATGTCTTAATATCTCTTCTATATAAGAGTTAATGGGCTTAAGCTGAGGGAAAAATTTATGCTAGATATAAGCTTCACAGTCAGGATATTTTTTATTACTATTGGAATAATCAAAGAGAAGCTTAAAAATCATAAAGGTTTTTTTTTTTTTTTTTTTTAAAGACGGGGTTTCACCATGTTGGTCAGGCTGGTCTTGAACTCCCAACCTCAGGTGATCCACCTGCCTTGGCCTCCAAAGTGCTTGGATTACAGGCTCACTGAGCCACCACACCCGGCCTTAAAGATCTTTTCAGAGCAGGAAAGGTCTTAACTCATCTGGAAGAGATGAGGCATAGCTGAATCTCTAAAATCATCTTGGCCTATGGAAAAGAGAAGACGCTTAGATACCAAACGAGGCTTGGATCTCAGCTCTGCCACTTAGTAGCTTTGTCACTTGGGACCTTAACCTGGTGCATTATTGATTAACCATTATACCTGGCACATAGTAGGTACTCAATAAATGAGAAGGCCTCTGAGTTTTATCTTTTTGTTTGTTTGTTTTGTTTTGTTTTCTGAGACAGAGTCTTGTTCTGCTGCCCAGGCTAGAGTGCAGTGGGCTGATCTGGGCTCACTGCAACCTCTGCTTTCCGGGTTCAGTGATTCTCCTGCCTCAGCCTCCTGAGTAGATGAGATTACAGGCACATGCCACTACATCCAGCTAATTTTTTTGTATTTTTGGTAGAGATGAGGTTTTACCATATTGGCCAGGCTAGTCTCGAACTCCTGATCTCGTGATCCACCCTCCTCAGCCTCCTAAAATGCTGGGATTATAGGAGTGAGCCACTGCGCCCAGGTGATCTCTGAGTTTTTCAGAATTTGATAATTACCCAGAACCTACCCTTTTATGTAAAATATTAATAATGGTACCTACCTCATCGATTGATTATAAAAAGATAAAGTATGTAAAGCCTCTAGGAAAAAAAACTGGCACAAAGTAATGTTCACTGTGGTAATATTTATTATTTGTACTATACGTATACGATAAAGTTGTATGTAACATACAAGGGTCCCTGCTTGCTCAATTTTCTGATTGAAAGTCATGCCTGGGGCAATGAGAAGATAAATCTGAGCAACTTTATAAACTCTTCGATTTTGTTTTGCTTCAGGTTGCCACATTCATCCTCCAGAAGATCTTGTTAGATGACACTGGTTTGGCTTATATATGTCAGACATATGAGCGTTTCTCCCATGTTGCCATGATCTTGGTGAGTTCTTTGATCTATTCCCTTTACAACTACTTCTCATCACACAGTTTAATCTCTTTATAACTGGCACTGAACAACTCCAGTCTTCCAACTAGAAATAACAATTTTGGAACCTTGTATGATTCTTGGATTATCTGATTTCTGATGTCAATTAGAATATTTTTGTGTTTTGTGTGTTTTTTCCAACCCCTCCCTTTATTTGGGGGGAAACAGGGTAAGATGGTCCTGCAGTTGTCCAAAGAGCCTTCTGCCCGTCTGCTGAAGCATGTAGTGAGATGTTACCTTCGACTCTCAGATAACCCCAGGTAAACATTTAGAGGCTATATAGGACTTTAGGGAAATACTCTGCTGAACAGTCTCCCAATCTCATGGCATAAGTCCTGTGTCTTTAGGAGAGAGAAGGGGGATATAACTACATTTAGTTTGTCTGAGACAGAACTTAGATTTCTTTTAAAATCTGAAATGCTGAATTTTAAAAGCCATCAGAGTTTATCTTCTCACTGTAACTCTCAATGCTACTGTGAAATTCCAGAGAGCTTAGGCAATTCCGAGGGAAGCCTTATGATGCATTACTCCTGTTGTTTGAACTTTCTGTTGCTACTCTACATGGTCAGAAAGAGAAGTATATTTTCAAAGATCTCTTAGAAAGGAATATAGCCCAGAGGGCTCTTGAATTCTATTTCCAGTTCTCTTCTTGATTCCTATAAGTTTCTTGAGCTAATGATTTTATCTGCTTATATTCATAATCTTTCTGCCAGAAATCATACATTGTAGATATAATGCATTTTAGAAATGTTTCACCTTTTGCTTTGTAAGTCCATAATTCATCCTGAAAGCAATTTGCTCATATTCTGCTAAACCACATAATGGAGCAATTTCTGTGTTCTAGGAACAGAGCTAGCCTGATTTAATGTGAACTCAGTCTCCTGCCACTGAGTTTATTCCAGCCCTACCTGTTTGTTGACCATTTTGTCCTGTTCTTCAGTGGTTCTTGTTTTCACCAAAGTTTAAAAATGTGTTTATTTAAAAATTCTACTTGTACAAAGAAAACTAGTTTGAGTGCAAAAACTATAACTTTGTTTTAAAAAGCTCTATAAGTAGTTAAGATTTACTTTTTTTAGGTTTTCAGATTTGACTTTCTGCTGGTCATCTTTGCAAAGAAAATGAAACGTTTAAAAGTTCATCTGATAATGCTGCTACCATAGTTTTGTTTTTACTGCTCATCTCTTATTAAGGTTTTTAACCATAAGACTGAAGCAATTTCTGTAAAGATACAAACTGATAAGTTAGTACAGAATTAAAATTCATTTAGTTATAAGTTTGATGATATCCTTGTTAATGTACTGATTTTTGAAATATTTTATTTGCTATAATCCATATATATCTAACATAAGTATTTTGACAGTATTTACTGTAATAAATCAGAAAGCTGTTTAAATTGAAGTAAACTATTGAACCTTTTAATTTTGCTTTTTCATGAAATTCTATGTTGGGGCATCATTCAGAAAATGGTTGTGGATGTAGAGGTCTCTGAGCCTATACCTAATATAGGTTTAGAGAATTTTAATGGCTTCTTAAGGAGCCATAGATTCACAGTATTCTGAATATTAATGTCTAAGAAGGGGGCTCTTCCCTGTCCACAAAATGTGGGTTTATTTGTTGGTCTCCCTGGTTGGTTTGTTTGTTTCTGATGTAGGGCACGTGAAGCACTCAGGCAGTGCCTCCCTGACCAGCTGAAGGACACAACCTTCGCCCAGGTGCTAAAAGATGACACCACCACGAAACGCTGGCTTGCACAACTGGTGAAGAACCTGCAAGAGGGCCAGGTCACCGATCCCCGGGGTATCCCCCTGCCCCCTCAGTGATCCTTCCCTGTTCCCTCCCACTACTCCCCCAAGTTGGGGAAAGGAGGGGGAACCTACGAGGAAAACAGCTCAGGTTTTATCACCGACTGGGAATAGACAACCTCAATGCTGAACCGCACTGGAGAAAAGGGGCAAGGTACCCCTGCTGAGGTGTATGGGCTGCCATCTCAGGCTGTCTTGAGGACCTGGGCCCCCTCTACTACTCCCAGGAAACGGGCTCCTGACACAGCAGTCTGCCACCACAGCCCCAGGAGGCTGTCAACACCAGCAAATGCTGTACTTGCAGCATGTCCAAGATGACCCTTCTCCCCTACCTCTACCTAGCCACTGGCAGGGAGGGGAGACAGTGGTGATAGCAGCAGCACTCTAGGCATGGTGAACGCCTGGGACCAAGCCATGTGGCGTTTTTTATTTTGCCTTCCTGGACAACTCAAGATGTGTGTCTTCATTCTCTCTCAGTATTTGTTTACTTTGGTTTTTTGTTTTTAATCTCAGAGAGAGGTGTGTTTAGTGGGCACAAGCTGTAATATTCAGCAAAACTTTGTCAATTGGCACTGTTTACAAGTCTGTTAGCTGCATAAGCTCAATAAAAAGTTGGTCTGGGCATTACATCCCCTCTGGCAGGCCAATAGCTGCATCCAGCTCTTGGGAGAAATGGGAAGAAGGGGGAAGATGTAAAGCCAAAGGACAGCAGGAACCCAACGCCTGTTTCCCCTCCCTCCCATTCTACTCCCAATCCGGAATGCCATAAGGACCTTAACCTTATTTCTGGCTTAAGCTGCTAGTTTTCCCAAATCTCAGTGCTTTCCCTTTTTTAACTTCCCTTCTATTAAACTTAAAGCAGACGTCTTAATTCATCAGGCTGTCTTGGAAGGGTATGGTATTGGGGGACAAGGGGCAGTGATGGACCTCACCTTCAATCCAAATTTTCAAATATATTTTCTGGATAACTCTAAAAGGGAGGTGCTCGGGATTAAGGTGGACAGGCCACTTGATCCTATTTTTTGTTTTAGTGTGAATTTCTGCAGCTCCATCTGTCTTCATGATTGTATTTGAGCAGTATTAGCTGTATGCATTAATTTTATTCAGATTGAAGATGGAGGGCTAGATTCTGCTCACTCACTCAATCTTTTTTTTTTTTTTCTTTTTCTTTTTTTGACACATTCTCTTTTGGTCTATGGAAATGACAGGGTTGCCACTAAAATATTTACTTGTTCGTGTTGTGTCAGAGGTTTCCTCTTCTCTGGAGCTTAGGTGGCTCTGTTCACAATCCACAGGCTTGAATGGGCATCCTAGTGTAAACTGCCTTGCTTTCCCCCAGTCCTTCCCACTACTAACACCTGCTTTTCATCCCCATCTCCAATCAAAGATGGGATTGCTTAATCCAACTCTAGAGAGGGACCAAGTCTTTTCTGCCCACATGTTACACAATTGAGGTGTCTGAACAAGTTTAGGGAGGGTCTTCAAGGGGCTGGCTCAAAAAAAAAACCTTTGCAGAGGCAGTTTTGCCAACACAAGGGCTCTTTCAAGCCGACTTTCACTAAGAGAGCCGGACTTGTTAGTTGGCTTCTGTCTCTTTAGAGCCAACAAAATAGTAATTAAGTAGCCTAGATGTAGGAAGGGCAGAATAAGCACTTATTCCCGTGTCTTCCAAGATGAAGAGGAGAACCAGGCTAACCCTCAATAATTGCAAGCCTAAAGAGAAGGGATCTTAGAGAAAGCAGAGAACAGAATGGACTGGATAGACATCTTGACTCTTCAGTTCATAGTCTGTGATCTGGAGAGTCCTGTTAAGGTAACCCTGATTTTTGACAACCGCCTTCCTGCTGAGCCAAAGTTTTCTCATTCCCCCTCCACTGGGGAAGCAGCTGAGGCCCAGGGCCTTGCTCCCTGGGAAGTTCTCTTCTCTCCATCTTTCGGTGCATTGGCCATGTTACTGTGCCAATAGTGTCTTAATTCTTGTCCCATCTATTCTCAGCTGGCCTTGGAACCCACATAGGAGTTGGTGGGGGAGGGGTGGAATGGGTATTATTCATTGTAGTTGATCCTGATGTGTATATTATATAAAGAGACCCCTCCCCTTATTTTGTGTTTCCATCCCTCTCCCTCAACAGGATTGAAATAAAACATGCTTCTGTTTTTGTAAAAATAATTTTTCCTTTACACTGGAGATTTTATTCTCTCAGTATATGGGCACTTTGGTCAGGTGATCCTTGTCATGCCTGCGTCTACCCTCTGTCCACCTACACAACACACACACACGCTGTCCTGCCAATATGGTGGTGGTGGTTCTTTTGTGAACACGTGTTAATGGAGATTCCAACTGAGGTACAAAAGCTGTTTGGGAGGCTGGGATGGAGATGATGCCCCATACCTGATAAAAGTGTCTTTATTAGCTGGCCTTGATAAAGTGGAACAGAACCTCACTCCTAGCCGTAGTGGCCAGAACTTAGGGCCAGTCTAGGAAGAGACTTCCATAGTAAAGAAGTAATGCTTGAAATGTCTTATCATTTTCCTCAAGTTCAAGGCTTGGAGCACATCTCCAGGATTGTTTCCATGCCTAGCTCTCAGTGGGACACAACTGAGCTATGCTTCCACATGCTTTTTTCAGGGGCCTTAGAGGGCCTGTGGCCGTTTCACCGGTGGAACAGGAGCAGGCAGCACTGGTAACCTTCAGAGCATGCCTTGCCTACTGTCAACGTATTACTCCTCTGCTCACTTCGTGCTGCTTAAAGCCTAAGAAAAGGGGAATATGCAAAGTTGTTGCTATTAAAAACTTAAAACAGGCTGGGCGCGGTGGCTCACGCCTGTAATCCCAGCACTTTGGGAGGCCGAGGCGGGCGGATCACCTGAGGTCAGGAGTTCAAGACCAGCCTGACCAACATGGTGAAACCCTGTCTCTTAAAAAAAAAAAAAAAGTTGGCCGGGTGCGGTGGCTCAAGCCTGTAATCCCAGCACTTTGGGAGGCCGAGGCGGGTGGATCACGAGGTCAAGAGATCGAGACCATCCTGGTCAACATAGTGAAGCCCCGTCTCTACTAAAAATACAAAAAATCAGCTGGGCATGGTGGCGCGTGCCTGTAGTCCCAGCTACTCAGGAGGCTGAGGCAGGAGAATTGCCTGAATTTGGGAGGCGGAGGTTGCGGTGAGCCAAGATCGCGCCATTGCACTCCAGCCTGGGCAACAAGAGCGAAACTCCGTCTCAAAAAAAAAAAAAAAAAATTAAAAAAACAAAACATTTGGAATAGGAAAACGTAGAATGAATGATATTTATTTTTCCTGATACATTATGGAATTTAATTTTTGGAAAAATAGTTTGATAAGCTTATTTCAAAAGCAGATATAACAAGCAGAAATTTTTTTTTTTTAACAGTTTTGCTCGTCGCCCAGGCTAGAGTGCAATGGCGCGATCGTGACGCACCGCAACCTCCTCCTCCTGGGTTTAAGCAATTCTACTGCCTCAGCCTCCTGAGTAGTTGGGATTACAGGCTCCCGCTGCCACACCCTGCTAATTTTTGTATTTTTAGTAGAGATGAGGTTTCACCACGTTGGCCAGGCTGGTCTCAAACTCCTGGCCTCAGTTGATCTGCCTGCCTCAGCCTCCCAAAGTGCTGGGATTACAGGCATGAGCCACAGTGGCTGATGAACTAGCAGAAAATGTGAATAACACAGTTAACAAACCTGGCTTAATTGACACTCATAGTACACTGCACTCTTAACCAACAGTATACATATTCTTTTTAATTACACCTAAGCATTTATCAGAACTGATCATAGCTGGACCACCAAGCCTCAAAACATTTCCAACAAATTGAATAGACTATTCTCCGACCACAGTGGGAGTAAGCTAAGAAGATTAACTGGAAAGTCCCTAGCTGTTTGAAACGTAGACACACTGGCTTAAGCCTGTAATCCCAGCGCTTTGGGAGGCCAAAGCAGGTGGATCATGAGGTCAGGAGTTCAAGACCAGCCTGGCCAACATAGTGAAACCCCATCTCTACTAAAAATACAAAAAATTAGCCGGGCATGGTGGTGGTCACCTGTAGTCCCAGCTACTTGGGAGGCTGAGGCAGGAGAGTGGCTTGAACCTGGGAGGTGGAGGTTGCAGTGAGCCGAGATCAGACCACTGCACTCCAGCCTGGGCATCAGTGAGACTATCAAAAAAAAAAAAAAAAAGGACTACAGTTCTAAATAACCCATAGGTCAAAAAAAAAAAAAATCACAAAGGAAACTATAGAAGAAATGTGTGTGTGTGTGTGTGTGTGTGTGTGTGCGCGCCTCCTTGCCCGGCCTAGAAGATATTTTTGGTTACACGATAATGATAGCTGGGGGCAGGGTATGCTGGCTCACACCTGTAATCCTAACACTTTGGACGTCAAAGCAGGTGGATCACTTGTGGTCAGGAGTTCGAGACCAGCCTGGCCAATATGGTAAAACCCCATCTCTACTGAAAATACAAAAATTAGCCAGGCATAGTAGTGCGTGCCTGTAGTCCCCAGCTACTTGGGGGGCTAAGGCAGGAGAATTGCTTGAACACGGGCGGCTGAGTTTGCAGTGAACTGAGATTGCACAACTGCACTCCAGCCTGGGCAACAGACTGTCTCAAAACAAAAAAGGGAAAGCTCGGCTCTGTGGTTCCTGCCTGTAATCTCAACTCTTTGGGAGGCCAAGGTCGGAGGATTGCTTGAGACCAGTAGTTCAAGACCAGACGGCCACAGTGAGACCCTGTCACCACCAAAAAAATAGAAAGTTAGGCATGGTGGTGCACACCTGTAGTCCCAGCTACTGAAGTGGGGGATGCTTGAGCCTAGGAGCTCAAGA
Organism: Sapajus apella; assembly: GCF_009761245.1. Taxonomy (NCBI): domain Eukaryota; kingdom Metazoa; phylum Chordata; class Mammalia; order Primates; family Cebidae; genus Sapajus; species Sapajus apella. The sequence continues at coordinate 21,040,448 of NW_022436950.1, read as the reverse complement.
CTGCAGTCAACCACCATGCACCGTGTACACTATACTGCACTCCAGTCTAGGTGACAGCAAGACCCTAAGAAAATTCAAATGATGGCTCGATGTAGTGACTAACACCTGTAATCCCAACACTCTGAGGGCAGAAATTCAAGACTAGCTTGGGCAGGACCCCATTTTAGGCTGGAGTGCAATGGCGCTACCTCGGTTCACTGCAACCTCCACTTCCCGGGTTCAAGCAATTCTCCTGCCTCAGCCTCCCGAGTAGCTGAGATTACAGGCACACGCCACCATAAAATGTTATAATTATTCTTTATGAGACAAGGAATTAAACACATTTGTCCACTATCACACCTCCATTTATCAGCCAATAAAAACAAGATTTTTTTTCACATTTTTTTCCTGTCTTTTGGAAATAAAAAGATTTTTAAGGGAAAAAAAAAAACCCTTGGTATTTGCTAACAATACGGTTGTGTATGTAGATAATCCAAAATAACCTACAAACCCCTAAAAAGCAGTAAGTGAGGCTGGGGGCAGTGGTTCACGCCTGTAATCCCAGCACTTTGGGAGGCTAAGGTGGGTGGATCACGAGGTAAGGAGTTTGAGACCAGCCCGATCAGCATGGTGACATCCCATCTCTATTAAAAATACAAAAATTCGCCAGACATGGTGGCGCATGCCTGTAATCCCAGCTACTCAGGAGGCTGAGGCAGGAGAGTCGCTTGAACCCAGGAGGCAGAGGTTGCAATGAGCTGAGGTCCAGCCTACGCAAGAGTAAGACTATCTCAAAAAAAAAAAAGGAGAAGTAATAAGTGAATTTAGCAAGGTCACAGACTATAAGGTCAATATACGAAAAAGTCAACTATTTGTTTTCATATACAATAAATAGCGAAACTTCAAAAATAGCTTAGAAAGCATAGGAAATCAAGTAGCTAGAAATAGATATATCAAAGAGTGTGCAGAAACTTTACCTTGAAAACAATGAAACATTCTTGAGAGAAAGAGCTATATAATTGATGGAATATATCATCTCCATGGATTGGAAAACAATATTAAAAATACTATGAGGTATTCAGGAGGTTTGAGGCAAAATAAAATAAAAATAAAATTAATAAAAATACTATGAGGATGCCAGTTCTCTCAAATTGATCTGTTTATTAAACTCAGCTCCAAGTAAAATCCCAGCAGGTTTATTTTCTGAAAATTAGCCGATTCTAAAATTTTGCCAGAACAGCCAAGGCAATTTTTTTTTTTCTTTTTGTTTGAGACAGGGTCTGTGTCACCCATGCTGGAGTGCAGTGGAGCCATCATAGTTCACTGCAACCTTAACCTCCTGGGCTCAAGCAATCCTTCCACCTCAGTCTCCCAAGTAGCTGGAAATACAGGTGTGCACCACCACATCCAGCTAATATTTTTATTTTTGTAGAGACAAAATCTTATTATGTGCCCAGGCTGGTCTCAAACTGTTGGGCTCCCAAAGTGCTGCCATTATAGGCATGAGCCACTGTGTGCAGCCAAGGCAATCTTAAGAACAAAATTGGATTTCTTCCACTCCCAGATACCTTCCTTTAACTTTCTTTTTTTTTTTTTTTTTTTGAGACAGAATCTTTCTCTGTCACCCAGGTTGGAGTGCAGTGGCACGATCTCAGCTCTCTTCGCCTCCTGGGTTCGAGCAATTCTTTTTTTTTTTTTTTTTTTTTTTTGAGATGGAGTTTCGCTTTTGTTGCCCAGACTGGAGTGCAATGGAGAATTTTTGGCTCACCACAACCTCCGCTCCCTGGGTTCAAGCGATTCTCCTGTCTCAGCCTCCCAAGTGGCTGGGATTACAGGCATGTGCTACCACGTCTGGCTGATTTTTTTGTATTTTTAGTAGAGACGGGGTTTCACCATGTTGGCCAGGATGGTCTCAATCTCTTGACCTCGTGATCCACCCGCCTCAGCCTCCCAAAGTGCTGGGATTACAGCGTGAGCCAC
>NW_022436950.1:20931743-21038389 GCF_009761245.1 Sapajus apella | reverse complement strand
CTCAGGTGATCTGCCTGCCTCGGCCTCCCAAAGTGCTAGGATTACAGGTATGAGCCACCACGCCTGGCCTCAAGCAATTCTGCCTCAGCCAAGATCTCGTCATGTTGCCCAGGCTGGAACCTTCCTTTTGGTAACATCTTTTTGTAGATGTGACTTTTTTTTTGTTTGAGGTGAGGTCTTGCTCTGTCACCTAGACTGGAGTGCAGTGGCAGTGTTGTGACCTCGATTCATTGCAACCTCTGACTCCTGTGTTCAAGTGATTCTCCTGCCTCAGCCTCCAGAGTAGCTGTCATTACAGGGATGCCTCATGATGCCCGGCTGTTTTTGTGTGTGTGTGTGTTTAGTAGAGATGGGGTTTCACCATGTTGGCCAGGCTGGTTTCAAACGCCTGGCCTCAATTGATCCGCCTTCCTTGGCCTCCGAAAGTGTAGGGATTACAGGTATAAGCCACCATGCCCAGCCTGTAGACGTGACTCTTGCAAATAGGACATACTTATATTTTGTTTTATGACCTACACCAAGTTTTGTCTCTTGGTGTAAAATACCATTTGTGTTTTTTATTCTAGTTTCCATCGTCTTGTTCTCTGGGCTTTTTAATACCTCCTTGTTGCCCACTCCCCATGCCCACTTAATGAGTTGAATAGCAGAACTGGGACTCTGTTTTTAAATTTTGCTAGAATTGAGGAGTAGACATAGATATATAATATATATATATATATATATATAATACATATATGTATATTTCCCCTCTCTGGTCTTTTGAAGTTTCATTTCCTGCCTTTTTTTTTTTTTGAGATGGAGTTTCACTCTGTCTCCCAGCCTGGAGTACAGTGCAATCTCAGCTCGCTGCAACCTCCACCTCCCAGATTCAAGTGATTCTCCTGCCTCAGCCTCTGGAGTAGGTGGGACTACAGGCATGTGCCATCATGCCTGGCTAATTTTTTGTATTTTTAGTAGAGACAGGGTTTCACCACGTTAGCCGGGATGGTCTGAATCTCCTGACCTCGCGATCTGCCCACCTCAGCCTCCCAAAGTGCTGGGATTACAGGCGTGAGCCACCGCACCAGGCTATTTCCTGGCTTTTAGTTCTACAGGTGGTCTCATATTGATGATTTGTTTTTTCTTGAGACGGAGTCTCGCTCTGTCGCCCAGGCTGGAGTGCAATGGCGCCATCTCAGCTCACTGCAACCTCCGCCTCCCAGGTTCAAGCAATGCTCCTGCCTCAGCCCCCCCGAGTAGCTGGGATTATAGTCGTGCACCACCACGCCCAGCTAATTTTTGTATTTTTAGTAGAGATGGGGGTTTCACCATGCTGGCCAGGCTGACCTTGAACTCCTGACCTCAAGTGATCCACCTACCTTGTCCTTCCAAAGTGCTAGGATTACAGGCGTGAGCCACCACACCTCCATCTCTTAAAAAAAAAAAAAACATTGTTTTTTTTTTTTAAGAGATGGAGTCTTGCTATGTTGCCCTGGCTGGTCTAAAACTCCTGGACTCTAGCAGTCCTCCCACTTTGTCCTCCTAAATTGCTGGAATTACAGGTGTGAGGCACTGTGCCTGGCCCTATATTGATTTTAAAATGGAATTTACTGTTTTGAGTTGCCTTTTTGACCAGAAAGGAGTTAGCGTTATTTCAGAAGTTTGAGTAGTATAGTTGGATAGGTTGGGGAACTGACTTTCCACCCTGACAAGCAGAGACGTTTAATTGGGTGGCATCTGCTCTGGATGTCAGGAGGAGGGTCTAGGTGGCAGGGCAAAAGTACCATGTTTAGGTCTTCCTCTTTGCCAGCTGCTGCTTCATTTCAGTTTAGGGCTTCTAGGCTTTTCCTGGGCATGGTTCCCAGAAAGTCCCTCTGGTGCTACTGCCCTGATCAGGTTTCTGGATCTGTTAATAATAGACAACAGTGGGGGAAGGGCCAGCCAGGATCATGGTGGAAACAGGAATAACCATACCAGACGGACAGTTACAGTGCCTGGAGCCCTGACTGTCTGCTTCCTCCCTCTGTCTCATGAGAGTCCTGCAGCGGGCACGCCTTGGCACCCTGGAACCATACTAACCTTGTGAAAGTCTCCAAGTCCCTGTCCCAAATATCAGAACATATGGGCTGGGGAGTACTGGTGTGTTCATGAGAACATTGAAACAGAATATGAAATCTAGACTCTCCCAGAAAATCCACTATGACTGATAACATCCCCAGATCACCCAGGAGGGAAGGAGGTTGGGCAGCACTGAGTTTGCAAATAGTGACTCGGAAAGATGGTATATTATCCGGTGGTGTAGAAGAGGAGTGTGGACTGTGAAGGTGAGGCTTGGAAAAATAAGCTGGCCATGTTGGGAAAGTAGAAATGGAAGAGCAAGACAGGCATGTGATACAGGGCCTCTATTAAGTCAAATCTGAAATCAGCACAGTTTCCACTATGATGCCCCCCAATCTTCCTGTTCCCCATGAATGGCCTCCCTCCTAATGCCTCCCCTTCCTTCAAACTACTCTTCTTCCATCAAAACCTGCTCTCAGTAAAGAGTATGGTCAGTAAAGAGTATAGTTTGGTTGACTATAGGTATAAATTATTTAAAATCTACTTTGACCTTGGGATTAAAATTTTTTTTTTTTTTTGAGACGGAGTTTCGCTCTTGTTACCCAGGCTAGAGTGCAATGGCGCGATCTCAGCTCACCGCAACCTCCGCCTCCTGGGTTCAGGCAATTCTCCTGCCCCAGCCTCCTGAGTCGCTGGGATTACAGGCACGCGCCACCATGCCCAGCTAATTTTTTGTATTTTTAGTAGAGACGGGGTTTCACCATGTTGACCAGGATGGTCTCGATCTCTTGACCTCGTGATCCACCCGCTTCGGCCTCCCACAGTGCCGAGATTACAGGCTTGAGCCACCGCGCCCGGCGGGATTAAATTTTTAAAACATTATTTAAAATAGGCCGGGCACAATGGCTCATGCCTGTAATCCTAGCACTTTGGGAGGCAGAAGCGGGTAGATTGCCTGAGCTCAGGAGTTTGAGACCAGCCTGGGCAACACGTTGAACCCTGTCTTTACTAAAATACAAAAAAAAAAAAAAAAAAAAGTAGCCAGGGGTGGCGGCATGTGCCTGTAATCCCAGCTACTTGGGAGACTGAGGCAGCAGAATTGTTTGAATCCAGGAGGCGGAGGTTGCAGTGAGCCAAGATCACGCCATTGCACTCCAGCCTGGGCAACAGTGAGACTCCATCTCAAAAAAAAAAAAAAAAAAAAAAATTATTTAAAATCCTTAAGCCTTCAAAAATTAACACATATATGATATTTTAAATGAGATATTTAAAAAATTAAAAACACATATAGAAAACTACATGAAGAGAATATATAGCTTAATAAATTATGAAGTGAAGTACTTAGGACTAGAAATAGCACTTAGGACTAGAAATAGCATTTGGCTAGCTATGCCAGAAGCCAGCTCTGTGTCCCATCTCATCACAATTCCTCCCCTCCCAAGAGTAACCACTATCCTGACTTTTATGGTAATCACTTAGGAGGATTTTATTTTAATGGGACTAAAAATACGTAGCTATAATCACTAATGGTAAAATATTAGGCAGTTGAGGGATGCTTGTGGGAACCATGAGAGGCAGCCAGATCTCAGCACACTTAAAATTACACCATTTCCCACAGTTCCCTCAGCCTATGCTTCATCTCTGCACACACCTTTATAAACATGCTTGTATGTCCTGAAGGTGCTACCTCCTTTCTGGGGGCTATGACCTATAACCTGGAGGTGCTGAACAAATGCTTGTAGGAGGAATGAATGGATGTTTTTAAAAAAATGAATTGTTTCACACATTCATCTATGCATTCTTTCAATATTTAATGAATGCCTAAAATGTACACAGATACGAATCTATCTGTCCCTCTATACTCTACCGTCATTCCTGTCCTCCCCTTCTCCTTATCTTCCTCTTTTCCCACCTTTTTTTTTAAAGACGGGGTTTCACCATGTTGGTCAGGCTGGTCTTGAACTCCTGACCTCAGGTGATCCGCCCACCTTGGCCTCCAAAGTGCTGGGATTACAGGCGTGAGCCACCACGCCCGGCCTCCCACCTTATTTCTTACTTTCGCTGTGCGACAGAGCTAGACTGAGTGCCCTGCAAGGCAGGATTCAGAGATACAAGAGTAGGCCAGTGGAAACAGACACTGTGGAAAGGAGCCAGATTAAATAAGGGCAGAGACAGTGGTATTACATGCAGGGACCAGAATGAAAAGCAGTGATTCACAGAGCACTGCAACTGAGGACACTCCCTTCACTTTGAGAGCTCCTTCGGGATTGGGGTCAATGAGGGCTGGCATCAAGATGAAGGGCAGCCAGGCTCCTCCTCCCTGGAGATGTGGTGCCCTTAATCCTCTCCACCCCACCCCCACTCATCCCTCACATTGACCAGCGTCCTGGGCCTTTAAGAGTTGGATGGGCTGGACGGGAAAGAGCTCACATCTCTCCCCTTCTTACTGCTTCCCTCCGGCTATAACTTGCCAGTCACCGCAGCCAGCTGCGGTAGAAGAGGGGAGGAAAAAAGCCAGTGCCAAGGGGAGCAAAAGAGAAAAGGAGCCAGGCTGGGCTTCCTGATCGTACAGCATCGCAGAGCTCGGGAGGCACAGTTCAGACACAGGACTGCTATTCTGCACAGACAGGACTGCTATTCGGCCTTCCTGCCCACGGTAAGAGTCTGGAAGCTCTGACTAGCCTCTGCTCCAAGCTCTGTCTTCCCTGAATCCCTATCTCTGCCCTCTAGATGCTCACCCACACTGGTTAAATTGTACCCGAGACTCCTTTCCTCACCCTAACAGCGCTACAGGGCTCCCACCTCCCGGTTCTCTCTAGCTTATCCTCCTTGATTACAGCTTTCCTCCTGGTTGTGTCAGTATCCCTTTGTATGAGGTACCTCTTAGCTATGCAGGGCCAGGAGTGCCAACCCTAGCCACTCCTGAGATGAGTCCCACCACCAATAAGGGAAGAGAAAATTGAAATAGCTACGCTTTAGCATAGATTCATTAACAGATTGTTGAGGATTGCAAAATAGGGGTTGACCAAGAATCATGGGGAATCAGAGATCCCTGGTAATAGGGAGAGTTATGAGAGTTCCTTAAAAAGAGTCAGCGTTTGAGTTTTATGCCTTGTTCTTTGCCTATTCAATGAACCAGAGCAATTTCTTAGCACACCAGAGTGCTGTATTGGTAAGAAAACCTACTTCTAGTTCTGCCTGTGTCATTAACTAGCTATGGGATCCCTAACCACAGCTTCCTGATCTGTGATAGGAGAGAGTTTAGGGTTTCCCAGACTTGCCTGGGTACTAGGTGTACTTGTTAAAAATAAATATATTATTGAGCCCCATCCTGGGAAACTCTGATCCGGTATATTTTTGGGTAGGGCTAAGGGATCTCAATTTTACATTCCAGAGGCTACTGATGTAGCTGGGAATGTCTGGATTAGATGTGTTATAAAAGAACCTTCAAGGGCCAACATTCTATGACCTGTGACCAGAGCCATTCTGTCCTCTATATGAACCAGGTTAGGCATAATCCTTCTCAGAAGCAAGGGAGTAGACAAAATGATTCTCTTCTTTCTTGCCCCTCAGAGAGACCCGAGACACCCTGAATCCCACCGTAATCTCCTTGGTGCCATTGGCAACTCTGCCAAAGTCCATCTCTAGGTGACGTGAAGTCACTTAGAAGTTGAGGACCAGGGCCGGGCGCGGTGGCTCACGCCTGTAATCCCAGCACTTTGGGAGGCCGAGGCGGGTGGATCACAAGGTCAAGAGATCGAGACCATCCTGGTCAACATGGTGAAACCCCGTCTCTACTAAAAATACAAAAAAATTAGCTGAGCATGGTGGCACGTACCTGTAATCCCAGCTACTCAGGAGGCTGAGGCAGGAGAATTGCCTGAACCCAGGAGGCAGAGGTTTCGGTGAGCCGAGATCGCGCCATTGCACTCCAGCCTGGGTAACAAGAGCGAAACTCCGTCTCAAAAAAAAAAAAAAAAAAAAAAAAAGAAGTTGAGGACCAAATCGTGCTCTGCAGCTCTGGGCTACTTCTCACCTCTTTTGGTGTCTCTATTTTCATGTCTGTATTAGAGAGGTAATTACTATATCATTAAAGATCTCCATATATGTGTCTGGAATTAATATTTAAGACCAACCTCTCTTATTCTCAGACATCATTCTCTGTGTTTTTCCCAGTGCCCTCACTCCCAAGTCCTTTGCTCCTTCTCTCCTCACTGCACCTGCATCAGCTGTGGCATCCTTCCTATTCTATCATTAGACTGCAGAGGAAACAGCGAGACCTAGAACACCTAGGTTCTAATTCACATTCTCTGGGCAGTTTGTTTGGTCAATCTCCTAGGATACAGAGAAAAGTGAGGCTGAGCAGAGGGACGTCCACGCTACTGAGTTCTGAACCCAAGTGTTCTCCCTTCTGGACCACAGCCTCAAAATTCTCAGAGGAGATGAGAATCGGAGCCATTAGAAATTAGTGGAGTCAAAAGACGGAACCAACTGGAAGAGGGGATGGGGAAAAGGGATGAGGAGAAGGATGAGAAGAGGAGAGACTGACCTAGGTGAGCAAATAGGAAGACAGAGAGAGGATTAGGAGAGAGAGAGGTGAGGATGGGGCTAGACACGATGGCGCACGCCTGTAATCCCAGCACTTTGGGAAGCCCAGGCAGGAGGATTGCTTGAGGCCAGGAGTTTGAGACCAGGGCAACACAGGGAGACCTTATCTCCACACAAAACAAATAATAATTTTAAAAATTTATTTCTGCCAGGCACGGTGACTCACACCTATAATCCCAGCACTTTGGGAGGCCGAGGCAGGCGAATCATATGAGGTTGGGAGTTTGAGACCAGCCTAACCAACATGGAGAAACCCCATCGCTACTAAAAATACAAAGTTAGCCGGGCATGGTGGCGCATGCCTGTAATCTCAGCTACTTGGGAGGCTGAGGCAGGAGAATCGCTTGAAGTTGGGAGGCGGAGGTTGTGGTGAGCTGAGATTGCTCCATTGCACTCCAGTCTGGACAACAAGAGTGAAACTCCATCTCAAAAAAAAAAGTATTTTTATAGTGAACTGGGAAGGAAAAAAAAGGACCAAGTCAGGCATGGGATGGGGAAAAGAAAGAAAATGAGATGAAAGAAGCTGGGCACAGTGGCCCACCCCTGTAATCCCAGCACTTTGGGAGGCTGAGGCAGGTGGATCATCTGAGGTCAGGAGTTTGAGACCAGCCTGGCCAACATAGAGAAACCCTGTCTCTACTAAAAATACAAAAATTAGCCGGGTGTGGTGGACCTGTAATCCAATCCCAGCTATTCAGTAGGCTAAGGCAGGAGAATTGCTTGAACCCGGGAGGTGGAGGTTGCAGTAAGCCGAGATCATGCCACTGCACTGCAGCCCAGCCTGGGCAACAGAGTGAGACCCCATGCCCCCCCCCAAAAAAAAGAAATAAAGAAAGGAGAAAGAGAGAGAGGGAGGGAGGGAGAGATGGAGAGAGAGAGGGAGGAAGGAAAGAAAGAGAAAATGATGGAGAGGAGAGACAAAATATCGATGTCCCTCATTGATTCCTAGCCTTACTTCAACCTGCTTTCTAGAGAAGGCCCTTTCTAAGAGCAGAGTCATTGTGAGATCCTTGAGCGGGCTGTATGGAGGTATGGAGACCTGGGTTCTTTTTTTTTCCTCTCTAAGATGAAGTTTCACTCTTGTTGCCCAGGCTGGAGTGCAATGGCTCGATCTTAGCTCACTGCAACCTCTACCTCCTGAAGGTTCAAGCAATTCTCCTGCCGCAGCCTCCCAAGTAGCTGGGATTTCAGGTATGCACCACCACACCCAACTAATTTTTATTTTTTTAGTAGAGATGGAGTTTCACCATGTTGGTCAGGCTGGTCTCAAACTCCCGACCTCCAGTGATCTGCCCACCTTGGCCTCCCAAAGTGCTGGGATTACAAGTGTTAGCTACAGCACCTGGCCAGAGACCTGGGTTCTAATTCCAGTTCCGTTACTCATTAAACAACTCTAGCACTAATTTTTTTTTTTTCTTTTTTTTGAGATGGAGTCTCATTCTGTTGCCTAGGCTGGAGTGCAGTGGCATAGTCTTGGCTCACTGCAACCTCCACCTCCCAGGTTCAAGTGATTCTCCTGCCTCAGCCTCCCAAGTAGCAGAGACTATAGGTGCATGCCACCACACCCAGCTAATTTTGTTTCACTATGTTGGCCAGGCCGGTCTTGAACAACTGACCTCATGATCTGTCCGACTCGGCCTCCCAAAGTGCTGGGGTTACAGGCATGAGCCACCATGCTCGGCCTTTTATTTTTTTAATTTTTTTATTATACTTTAACTTCTGGTATACATGTGCCATGGTGGTTTGCTTCAATCATCAACCTGTCATCTACATTAGGTATTTCTCCTAATGCTATCCTTCCCCTAGCCCCCACCCTGCAACAAGCCCCAGTGTGTGATGTTCCTCTCTCTGTGTCCATGTGCTCTCATCGTTCAACTCCCACTTATGAGTGAAAACATGCCGTGTTTAGTTTTCCGTTCTTGTGTTAGTTTGCTAAGAATGATGGTTTCCAGCTTCATCCATGTCCCTGCAAAGGACATGAACTCATCCTTTTTTATGGCCACATAGTATTCCATGGTGTATATGTGCCACATTTTATTTATCCGGTGTATCATTGATGGGCATTTTGGTTGGTTCCAAGTCTTTGCTATTGTGAATAGTTCTGCAATAAACATACATGTGCATGTATCTTTATAGGAGAATGATTTATAATCCTTTGGGCATATACCCAGTAATGAGATCGCTGGGTCAAATGGTATTTTTGGATCTAGATACTTGAGGAATCGCCACTCTGTCTTCCACGATGGTTGAACTAATTTATGCAACCACCAATAGTGTAAAAGTGTTTCTATTTCTTCATATCCTCTCCGTCATCCATTGTTTCCTGACTTTTTAATGATCACCATTCTAACTGGTGTGAGATGGTATCTCATTGTGGTTTTGATTTAAATTTCTCTAATGACCAGTGATGATGAGCTTTTTTCCATGTTTGTTGGCCCACTAATTCTTTTGAGTTCACCTAACCTTTCTAGTTCTCAGGCTCCTTTTCTATAAAATGAAATCCAGCTTTGACCTTCTATGGCTCCCTGATTTGAAACTGGTCCTCTGATCCAGACCATCCTGGCCAACACGATGAAACCCCATCTCTACTAAAAATGCAAAAATTAGCTGGACATGGTGGCGGACGCCTGTAATCTCAACTGCTTGGGAGGCTGAGGCAGAAGAATCACTGAACCCAGGAAGTGGAGATTGTGGTGAGCTGAGATTGCACCACCGCATTCCAGCCTGGGTGACAGAGTGAGACTCCATCTCAAAAAAAGAAAGAAAGAAAGAAGGAAACTGGCTGTCTTATGACCACATGTCATATGGATACAGGTGTTTTTGTTTGTTTGTCTGTTTTGAGACGGAGTTTCACTCTTGTTGCCCAGGCTGGAGTGCAATGGTGTGGTGATCTCAGCTCACAGCAACCTCCGCCTCCCAGGTTCAAGTGATTCTCCTGCCTCAGTCTCCCAAGTAGTTGGGATTACAGGCATGTGCCACCACGCCTGGCTGACTTTGTATTTTTAATAGACACACGGGATTTCACCATGTTGGACAGGCTGGTCTTGAACTCTTGACCTCAGGTGATCTGCCCGCCTCAGCCTCCCAAAGTGCTGGGATTACAGGCATGAGCCACCACACCCGGTTGACAGCATATGTCTTAAAAGAGGCACTCTTTTTTGGTAGGTAGAGAAAATTTGAAAATGTAGTTCTGGGACTTGTGTAATTTATTGGTCCATTAAAACCGTGAGAATAACTGTAAAGAAAAATTATAAAATATGTTCTACCATGTGAAGATAGAAGAAGACAACTAAGCGTTGTCGAAGAGAAAACAAACAGTCTGCTCCAGCCCCTCAGGAGCTGGACAATCACATGGGAGCATAGAGAGGGCTCCCAGAATAGGGATGCTGGAAGGCTTCCACCTGGAAATGAGAAGGCCAGGGTGTGGAGAGATTCTAGTTTCTCAGAAAGACATCCAGCAAGATGTTGGTTCCTAATAATGAGAGGGTGTGGAGTGAGCAAAACGTGGCACTAGTAGTCCGTGGGGTATTGGGTAGGAAGGGGGTGCTTGGCAGACACTTTGGTTTAGTTCTGAAGAGAGCCATGGAAAATAGTGGAGGCTCTGGGATCAGACATATCTTGGTTTAAATTCTGATCCTTATGTGATTTGAGTCAGGCTTCTAAACCTATTTAAAGTCTCAGAGTCACTAAACTCAAAATTAGAAGCAAACATTAGCTACAGGGTCGGGTGTGGTGGTTCACGCCTGTAATCCTAGCACTTTGGGAGGCCGAGGTGGGTGGATCACCTGAGGTCAGGAGTTCAAGACCACCCTGGCCATCATGGTGAAACTCCATCTTTAAAAAAAAAAATCAGCTACAGACTATGTAGCTGAAGTGCCTGGCACATAGTGGGCACTCAGGAAACACTGGTTTCTTTCTCTTGCTTGATCTTCAAGATTCACCCAGAGCCCTTTGCTCTTCTTTGCTTCTTTAGAGGACTCTGGTGCCAGCCGGTGGAACAGTGGGTGATGGCGTCCCTGCTGCAAGACCGTGAGTGCCCCTGCAGGGGAAGAGGGGTTAGGGAAGGGAAGGAGGCTGGACCCCTGTTCCAGAGCTCTCCTGGGACCCAATACCCTCTCTGCTGGCTACCTAGCCCGTGCTTTTCCTGACCCAGGGCTGACCACCGATCAGGACTTGCTGCTGATGCAGGAAGGCATGCTGATGCGCAAGGTGAGGTCCAAAAGCTGGAAGAAGCTGAGATACTTCAGACTTCAGAATGACGGCATGATGGTCTGGCATGCACGGCAAGCCAAGGGCAGTGCCAAGCCCAGCTGTGAGTTACCTAGATAGCAGGGGGTGGGTACATGGGTGGATAGGATCTTAAGGAGCCCAGCAGCCTGAGGGCAGGGGAGGGACCAAAGTCCTACAATAGTGTGTGTTTGTGCTGTCCTAACTGTGGCTGTATCTGAGCCTGTAAAAGGAGATCATAACAGTACTTGCCTCGTAAGGCTGGTATGAGGATTAAATTAGTTATCATATATAAAGCATTTAGAAGAGTCCTGGTAGGGCCGGGTGCAGTGGCTCACACCTGTAATCCCAGTACTTTGGGAGGCCGAGGCGGGCAGATCATCTGAGGTTGGGAGTTCGAGACCAGCCTGACTAACATGGGGAAACCTCATCTCTACTAAAAATACAAAATTAGCCGGGCGTAGTGGTGCATCCAGTAATCCCAGCTACTCGGGAGGCTGAGGCAAGAGAATCACTTGAACCTGGGAGGCGGAGGTTGCGGTGAGCCAAGATTGCGCCATTGCACTCCAGCCTGGGAAACGAGTGAAACTTCATCTCAAAAAAAAAAAAAAAAAAAAAAGAGCCTTGGTACATAGTAAGATGTAATAAATCATTGGTTATATCTTGTCATTATTATAATAAGACCATGATCTCAGGCATCAGCCTGCCTAAATGAAAGCCCTGGCTCTGCCACTTTCTGAGTAGCTTTGGACAAATCAAGTAGTTAAACTATGGCTGGGCATGATGGCTCAATGCCTGTAATCCCAGCAATTTGGGAGGTTGAGGCAAGAGGATTGCTTGAGACCAGAAGTTCAAGACCACCCTGGACAGCATAGGGAGACCCTGTCTCAATAAAAAATAAAAATAAAAAATTAACTGGGTGTGGTGCTGTATGCCTGTGGTCTCAGCTATTTGGGAGGCTAAGATGGGAGGATCCCTTGTGCCCAGGAGGTTGAGACTGCAGTGAGCTGTGATCACACCACTGCACTCCTGCCTGGGGAGCGAGACCCTGTCTCTAAAAAAATATATACATACATACATACATACATATATACATAAATCAAGCTTCAGTTTCCTCATCTGTAAAATGGGGATTAAACAGTATCTGCTTAGTAGGTTACAAGGACTCAGTGAGTTAATGTGTAAAACACTTAGCATGGGATGTAAAACCAGGATGCATTTAATAAATGTTAGCCATTGTGATAAATATTTTTAAATATAAAAAATGTGGCCAAGTGTCATGGCTCATGCCTGTAATCCCAGCAGTTTGGGAGGCCAAGGCAGGTGGATCGCCTGAGGTCAGGAGTTCAAGACTAGCCTGGCCAACATGGTGAAACCCCATCTCTACTAAAAATACAAAAATTAGCCAGGCATGGTGGAAGGCACCTGTAGTCTCAGCTACTCAGAAGGCTGAGTCAGGAGACTCACTTGAACCCAGGAGGCAGAGGTTGCAGTGAGCTGAGATCATGCCATTGCACTCCAGCCTGGGTGACAAGAGGGAAATTCTGTCTCAAGAAACAAAACGTAAAAAATCATAACAGTGTGCACTTCTTGACCAAACTCTTTATGATAACAGGACATAATCTGATCACAGGACATATCTAAGAGAGTCTGTTTTAAAGACATAATTAAATTGCTCACAATCCATACCACCCCCAGCTGAGGTAAGGGGATGAAAGAATTTCTCTGGTTCCCTCGTAGACATCTGGGAAGAGGAAGCTCTCAAACCTGGAATGGGAGAACTGGACTTGGGCATATAATGCTTTAGTAGAACTGCCTTTCAAATGTGTTTCCATTTGTCATCCACACCAGTCCTCCTGTGATCACCATTGGGGCTGCCTATGGAAGGGGACTATCCATTATGTCAGATGAGGACACTGAGGAGTTAAGTCATTTTGGTTTGTGTCATACTGCCAGCTTGTGGCTGGAAGCCATGTCTTGCCACTTTCAGCACAGGCTCTTTGCTGTGCTGCCTTTGAAAACATCAATGATTCATGTGGACTCCTGAATCCCTGGGGCATCTCTCTGTACTAATGCTTTTTGGGATTCAGCCTGCAGAGGCTGGGGTTCCTTTCTATGGTATTAGGGAGAAGGGGGTGCTGGTCTTTCACCTTTAGCCCCTGCTATTTGCTCGACTCCCTTCCTCAATGCCTCCGCCTGCTTCTTCTCCGGCAGTCTCAATCTCTGATGTGGATACAATACGTAACGGGCATGATTCTGAGTTGCTGCGTAGCCTGGCAGAGGAGCTCCCCCTGGAGCAGGGCTTCACCGTTGTCTTCCATGGCCGTGGCTCCAACCTGGACCTGGTGGCCAACAGTGTTGAGGAGGCCCAGATATGGATGCGAGGGCTCCAGCTGTTGGTGGATCTTGTCACCAGCATGGACCATCAGGAGCGCCTGGACCAGTATCGGCAGGATGGAGTCAGGGTGGGGGGTGGGGGATCACTCTATCCCTGAAGGAGCCAGATGCAATAGGTCTAGGAAAGGTGAGAAGCGGTGCAGGACTAGGGAGGCCCAAGGGTCTGGATGGTATGGGCGGGGACAGCTCAGGCCAATGTGAGACTGAGACTACTGAGGGAGGAATAGAGGCCAGGGATGACAAATCCAGGCATGAATCAGGACCCCCAGGATTGGAGGAAGAGACAGTGAGAGGCAGAGGAGCAAACAAGATGCTGCTTCTAAGAGCTGCACAGAAGATCCCAGTGACATTAAATAGCATATAGGTGGGAAACCACCCCTTAGAAAGCTCAGTGATACAGACTCACTTCAAGTGTCCTAGATTGCATGCCATTTCATTCATGTATTCATTCATTCACCATCTATTACGCAGAATGTATCAGGCACTATGCCAGACTATAGGGGTACAGTGATTAAGAAGACTCACATATTGCTTCAATTAGTGAAGAGGATGGAATTGTGTAAATAATTTTTTTGGCCGGGCACAGTGGCTCACTCCTGTAATCCCAGCAGTTTGGGAGGCCAAGGCAGGCAGATCACTTGAGGCTGGGAGTTTGAAACCAACCTGGCCAACATGGTGAAACCCCATCTCTACTAAAAAAAAAATACCAAAATTAGCCGGGCGCAGTAGCTCATGCCTGCAATCCCAGCACTTTGGGAGGCCAAGACGGGCAGATCACGAGGTCAGGAGTTCAAGACCAGCCTGGCTAACATAGTGAAGCCCCATCTCTACTGAAAATACAAAAATTAGTCCAGCATGGTGGCATGTGCCTGTAGTCCCAGCTTCTCTGGAGGCTGAGGCAGGAGAATTGCTTGAACTCAGGAGGTGGAGGTTGCAGTGAGCCAAGATTGCACCACTGCACTCCAGCTTGGGCAACAGAGTAAGACTTTGTCTCAAAAAAACAGACAAACAAAACCCAAATTAGCTGGATGTGGTGGTGCACACCTGTAATCCCAGCTACTTGGGAGGCTGAGGCAGGTGAATTCCCTAAACCTGGGAGGCAGAGGTTGCAGTGAGCCGAGATCCTGCCACTTCACTCTAGCCTGGAGGACAGAGTGAGATTCCATCTCAAAAACAAAATAATAATAATATATATATTTTTAAATAGAGACAGGGTCTTACAATATTGCAAAGACTGGTCTCGAACTCCTGGGCTCAAATGATCCTCCTTAGCCTCCCAAAGTACTGAGATTATAGGCATGAGCCTCTGTGCCCAGCCCGTGTAAATAATTTAAGTGCCGTAGAAGTATTATGGTACTTAGATCACTGCAGATATTCAAAGGAATTTTTTTTTTTTTTTTTTCTGAGACAGAATCTCACTCCATCACCCAGGCTGGAATGCAGTGGGGCAATCTCCGCTCCATGCAACCTCCACCTCCCTGATTCAAGCAATTCTCATGTCTCAGCCTCCCTAGTAGCTGGGACTACAGGTGTGTGTCACCATACCCAGCTAATTTTTTGTATTTTTAGTAGGGATGGGATTTCGCCATGTTGGCCAGGCTGGTCTTGAAATTCCTGATCTCAGCTGATCCACCCACCTTGGCCTCCCAAAGTTCTGGGTTTTCAGGCGTGAGCCATCACACCTGGCCAGAATATGGATTTCTTTCTGCAGGCAACAGGGAGGTCCCTGCAGGTGCCTGGGTCATGCAGTGACAAGATAGATTGGTGCTCTGGAGAGATTATTCTAGAAACTGTGTGTAGAATGGATTGGCACTGGGGAGAGACTGGCAAGAAAGACGGGAGAGATGTCAGTGGATGAACGTGCACACACAACTGCACACACAAACACATATATTAGTGCTTTTGCCTTGACTCAGACCTGGATGGCTGAGTGACTGGTTTCAGCGTGGAGACAAAAATCAGGATGGTAAGATGACTTTCCAAGAAGTTCAGCGGTTACTGCACCTAATGAATGTGGAAATGGACCAAGAATATGCCTTCAGTCTTTTTCAGGTGAGTCTGTGGGGAAGGATTTCCAGCAGCCAACCAGGCCACATTTTCACTGGGCCATAAGTCCTCGGACCCCAGTCTGAAACACTCAATTGTTACATCTCTGCTCTGTGCCCTGAGTACTAGGCTCAATGCCCTATGCTCAATGGGAAGTGTAGGGGGTGATTCTTGCCTTTCAGCCTGTTGAAAAGTCATAATTCTATGAAAGGTAAATAACAATATGTTATTATGTTGGACCTCAAGGACCTCTCTGTCCATGGCCAGAATTTCACAGGTGCCTAGAACAATGGAAAACCCCAGCTGGAATGTGAGTAAATAGGAGGAGGGATCTTCTGACCTTTTAGGGGCCTTTGGGAGATTTAACTATTTCTAGTTGAAAATTATCTCTAGTAGCAAATGGTATGGCTAAAATTTTGCCTCTTACTTAGGAAGTGATTTATTCTATGAATATTAAATGTTAGGAGTTCCGTGGGAGTTTTATGGAAACATGTTTGGATCTATCTGCCTGTAAGATTGCTCTTACAGTACAAGCCAGGCATGGTGGCTCACGCCTGTAATCCCAGCACTTTGGGAGGCCGAGGCAGGTGGATCACAAGGTCAGGAGATTGGGACCAACCTGGCCAACATGGTGAAACCCTGCCTCTACTAAAAATACAAAAATTAGCTGGGCACGGTGGCACGTGCCTATAGTCTCAGCTACTAGGGAGGCTGAGGTAGGAGAATAGCTTGAACTTGGGAGGCGGAGGTTGCAGTGAGCCGAGATCATGCCACTGCACTCCAGCCCGGCAACAGAGCTAGACTTTGTCTTAAAAAAAAAAAAAAAAAAAGATTGTAACATTTTCCATTCTCGGAGATGTGCTTATTTTACATTGCATGCCTATATCAAAACATCTAATTTACCGTATAAATAGATACACCTACTATGTATCCATAAAAATTTAAAACATTTATCTTTAAATTAAAAGAAAAAGGTCATAACATTTCCCATTAAAAGCTTCATTCACTCTCTCCTAAACCCTTTCTTGCAGGAAGCAGACACATCCCAGTCTGGGACTCTGGAAGGAGAAGAATTTGTACAGTTCTATAAGGCATTGACTAAACGTGCTGAGGTGCAGGAGCTATTTGAAAGTTTTTCAGCTGATGGGCAGAAGCTGACTCTGCTGGAATTTTTGGATTTCCTCCGAGAGGAGCAGAAGGAAAGAGGCTGCACCTCCGACCTTGCTCTGGAACTCATTGACCGTTATGAACCTTCAGACAGTGGTAAGAGGAATCAGGTGGGGAGGCACCAGATGTAGGTGTTGGAGAGAGGGGCATGATTACAAGGTCCAGAGACAAGCAGTCATCTGCTTCACTGAGAGAAGGTTGAGAAGGTTGAGCCTACCCCTATCCCAACCCCTGCCCAATCATCTCATTTAACCACACCTCCTAAAGGAGAGCAGGCATTCCCTGTTCAGACAAGACGGGTTTTCTCTGAGGTGCTAGATTTCTCAGGAGGAAGAAGATTCCATGACTCCCCATTCCTCCACTATGCTCATATTTCATACCCTTTACTTTCAAGTTCTCCCTGATACCAGCTTTGCCCTCAGCGGAAACGGAAACCCTTGATCCTCTTGCTTTGGCCTCTTCTCTAGTGCAAATGATTCCTTTTCCTCTGGTTCATTCATGGTTCCTGTTTGCTGTTCCTTTAAATGTTGGCTCTCTGCCCCTTCCTGGGTTGTCTTCAATTCTCCAAAGGGTTCTTGAGTCTCTAAGCCCCTGAGCCAGAAAGCCAGTTAGTCCCTGGCTGGAAGAATGATAAGAAGGCCAGTTAGTTAGCTTTTAACAAGTGCAACTGAAATATACCCTCTTGGTCTTCAAAGTTTCTTCCTTTTGCGTTTTCAGTAGACTCATTTCCTGCCCTCCATTCCCCTCAGGGTGTGAGAAATTTACATCAATAATAAATTATTTACAAGGAAGTTTCACATTCCTCATTTCATTTAGTTCTCAGTACAACCTTGTAAATCAACAGTAATTTTTTTTTTCTTTCTTTTTTGAGATGGAGTCTTGCTTTGTCACACAGGCTGGAGTGCAGTGGTGCGATCTCTGCTCACTTCAACCTCTGCCTCCCAGGTTCAAGTGATTCTCCTGCCTCAGCCTCTCGAGTAGCTGGGATTACAGGCACCCACCACCACGCCCAGCTAATTTTTTGCATTTTTAGTAGAGATGGGGTTTCACTGTGTTGGTCAGGCTGGTCTTGAATTCCTGACCTCACAATCCGCCCACCTCAGCCTCCCAAAGTGCTGGGAATACAGGCATGAGCCAAGTGCCTGGCCAACAATAATCTGTATTGGCCCTTTACTGCATATCCCATAATGCACTAATATCTCTACGTACATTTTCTAATACAATGACCTGTTGAAATAGGTGCTGTTATTAAGTTAGTTGTATAAAAGAGGAAAACTTAAGTTTAGAAAGATTCAATGACTTGCTCAAAGCCAACAGCTAATGAGAGAGGAACTGAGATTCAAATCCAAGTCATCTGAGTCTTAGCTGGTGCCTCTCTTGAGAGTAAGGATAAGAGATGGAACGAATGAGAGCTGGACAAATGATCCAGGTTTTCTGGGTCTAAACTCTTACTCCCTTTCATTCATTCATTCACCATTCATTCATTCATTCACTACTTCAGTGAATGCTTATTGAGTTCCTATAATGTATCAGGACCTATGCTAGGCACCAGAGATACATTAGTGACTAGATGAAGCAAGGACACTGCCTTCATGAAACTTAGAGTCAAACAGAAAACGTTAGAGTCAGTTATTTCAGATTTGTTTGGATGTTCAGAATAGAGCAGAGGTTATAGGTTGAGTGCAATGGCTCACATCTGTAATCCTAGCATTTTGGGAGGCCGAGGCAGGCGGATCACCTCGGGTCAGGAGTTCGAGAACAGCCTGGCCAACAGGGTGAAACCCCATCTCTACTAACAACACAAAAAATCAGCCGGGTATGGTAGCAGGAGCCTGTAATCCCAGTTACTCAGGAGGCTGAGACAGGAGAATCGTTTGAACCCGGGAGGCAGAGGTTGCAGTAAACCAAGATTGCACCACTGCATTCCAGCCTGGGTGACAGAGCAAGACTGTCTCAAAACAACAACAACAACAACAAAAAAAAAAAAAAAAAAAAAAAGAAAGAGAAAGAAAGAGGCCGGGCACGGTGGCTCACGCCTGTAATCCCAGCACTTTGGGAGGCCGAGGTGGGCAGATCATGAGGTCAAGAGATCAAGACGATCCTGGCCAACATGGTGAAACCCCATCTCTACTAAAAAAAGTACAAAAATTAGCCGGGCGTGGTGGCACGCACCTGTGGTCCCAGCTACTCAGGAGGCTGAGGCAGAAGAATCGCTTGAACCCAGGAGGTAGAGGTTGCAGTGAGCCAAGATTGAGCCACTGCACTCCAGCCTAACAGAGCAAGACTCCGTCTCAAAAAAAGAAGGAAGGAAGGAAGGAGGGAGGGAGGGAAGGAAGGAAAGAGAAATAGGATCTTCTGTTCCCAGTGCAGAATCCAGTAAACATCAGTTATGTTTCTTTCAACCCCCACCCCTCTTAGTGTTTCCTTCCCTTGCACTTGACAATCAGATATTATACTCTGGCCGCAGAGTGTAGTATCAGTCAGAAAACCTGAGACTCAAGTCTCCACTGTGCTTCTTATTAACTGCATAACCATGGGCAAGTCACTTAAGCTAACTAAGTTTCCTCATTTGTAAAATAATTGATGATCAAATGAAATAATGCACATGAAAAGTATCTGGCAACTGTAAATTTATCTGAGTGATTTGAGTTGTTATGGTCAAGAAGGAAACTTCCTGGCCAGGCACAGTGACTCATGTCTGTAATCCCAGCATTTTGGGAGGCTGAGGTGGGCAGATCACTTGAGGTCAGGAGTTCAAGACCAGCCTGGCCAACATGGTGAAACTCTGTCTCTACTAAACATACAAAAATTAGCCGGGCATGTTGGTGGGCATCTGTAATTTGCGCTCCTCGAGAGGCTGAGGCAGGAGAATCACTTGAACAGGGAGGCAGAGGTTGTAGTGAGTGAAAATTGAGCCACAGCACTCCAGCCTGGGTGACAGAGCAAGACTCCGTCTCAAAAACAAACAAACAAAAAGAATGAAATTTCCACTAGGTGTGGTAGCGCATGCCTGTAATATCAGCACTTTGGGAGGCTGAAGCAGGAGTACAGCTTGAGTCCAGGAGTTCAAGACCAGCCTGGGCATCACAGTGAGACCCCATACCTAAAAAAAAAAAAAAATTACCCAGGTGTGGTGGTGCATTCCTGCAGACCCAGCTAATTGAGAGGCCGAGGTGAGAGGATTGCTTGACCCGGGAGCTCAAAGCTTCAGTCAGCTGTGATCGTGCCACTACCTTCAGCCTGGGCGGCAGAGCGAGACTCTGTCTCAAAAAAAAAAAAAGAAAGAAAAGAAACTTCCTGCCCAACTTCCTGTCATTCTTCACCATCTCCAGGTCTTGTGAAACCTGGAGCAAGGAAGCTGGGCATGAGAGTGAGGTTGTTTCACCTAACAGGTGAGCGTCCTTGTAGCAACATTATTCTCAGTGAGACCGCACAGTCCAGTGGTGCAGGGCATGGCTCTGACACCTGGCTGTCTGGGTTCAAATCCCAGCTTCTACACTTACTAATTACGAGACCTGGAACAAGTTACCTAACCTCTCACGACAAATTATATTACATCTACTTCATCATGTGAGAGAGAACATTAGTGAGATGCTGCATGTAATGCCCTGGGCATAGAGTGAGTGGTTGATAACTATTAGTCACTGTTGTATAAAACCCATACTGAGATGGGTGAGAGCTATGGAGAGTAACAGGGCCCGTTTCGCAATGGAAGTGTAGTCTAAGAGAATGTTGAAAAATGTGCCTCAGTACATCATATGGGAACGAAGAGAGTAAGAAGAAACCCTCAGACCATAATTAGTCTCAGGTATACAGCCCAAGGAAGAAAATACAGGTAGCTTGGCCATGTCACTAAGTCTTTGACTTTGATTCTCTGGGACTCAGTTTCCCCATCTATAAATTAGTCCTTTGGGGCCACACAGTGCCTCATGCCTATAATCCCAGCACTCTGGGAGGCCGGGGTGGGCAGATCACGAGGTTAGGAGTTTTGGACCAGCCTAACCAACATGGTGAAACCCCAGCTCTAAAAAAATAAAAATAAACAAAATTAGTCGAGTGTGGTGGTGCACGCCTGTAATCTCAGCTACTCGGGAGGCTGAGACAGGAGAATCGCTTGAACCTGAGAAGCGGAGGTTGCAGTGAGCCGAGATCACACTATTGCACTCCAGCCTGGGCAACAATGGCGAAAGTCCATCTCAAAAAGAAAAAAATTAGCCTTTTGGATGTTGTCCATTATAGTAACTGGGAGCTCCATTTGGCTATTTAAATTTAAATTAACTAAAATCTAATAAAATTTAAAATTCAGTTCCTCAGTTACACAAACCATATTTCAAGTGCTCAGTAGCCACATGTGGCTAAAGGCTACTATATATGACACTGCAGAATAAAACATTTTTCTTCTTAGTACTGTAGCATAAAAAAAGACCCCCAAAAAGTTTTTAAAAAGACATTTATTTCATTATAGGAAGTTCTGTTAGAGAGCACGGGACTCGAATGACCTTAACTATTCCCTTTAACATTCTTTGAGGGTGGAAATGATTGAAATGATACACACTAGGTGGGGCAGGTTTGGGATCTAAAGGCCGGGAATGGATGCCATCTGAAAGGCAGGACTCCGGATGGAGTGGGATGAAGGATGGGCTGGGATGTTCCCATTCAGAGCTTCTCACTCTAATGTTCACCTATCCACACTCCAGGCAAACTGCGGCATGTGCTGAGCATGGATGGCTTCCTCAGCTACCTCTGCTCTAAGGATGGAGACATCTTCAACCCAGCCTGCCTCCCCATCTATCAGGATATGACTCAACCCCTGAACCACTACTTCATCTGCTCCTCTCACAACACCTACCTAGTGGGGGATCAGCTTTGTGGCCAGAGCAGCGTCGAGGGATACATACGGTGCAGTGGTGGTAGAGAAGGGGTCCAACTCATGAGAGGGACCATGTAGGAAAGTGAGGGGAGCTGTCAGTGTCTCACAGATTGGGACAGTGTTGTAGGGGTTTAGGGGCTGAGGAGCCCTGGATACCTGGGACACTTGGAGGAGATATTGAAGACTGGTGGGAGAATGGTAATGAGACCCTATGGATAAATGGAACTTCTCTTTCACAAGCCATGAAACTCTGGAACTCAGAGGCCCTGACAGACTTATATTGAACAAATAAATAAATGGTTAAATGGAAGGCAATAGAGAATAGGAGTTTAAAATATAAGTTCTGGAGTGAGACCATCTGAAGTCATATCCTAGCTCCCTCACTTGATACTCTGGGGCTGTATTTTTTAAATTTTTTGAGACCGAGTCTTGCTATGTCTTCCGGGACGGAGTGCAGTGGTGCAATTTCGGCTCACTGCAACCTCTGCCTCCTGGGTTCAAGCGATTCTCCTGCCTCAGCCTCCCTAGTAGCTGGGACTGCAGGCTCCCACCACCACGCCCAGCTAATTTTTTGTATTTTTTTTTAGTAGAGACGGGGTTTCACCATGTTGGCCAGGATGGTCTTGATCTCTTGACCTCATGATCTGCCCACCTCGGCTTCCCAAAGTGCTGGGGTTACATGTGTGAGTCACTGTGCCCAGCCTCTGGGGCTAAGTATTTAACCTCTAATAGGAAGTTCCATCCCTATTTCCCGCTCTATGAAATGGGGATGGTAACAGTGCCTATTCTGTCTGGGTTGTTGTGAAGAGATAATCCGTATGTCAATAGCTAATGAACAGTAGCTGCTTTTATTGTGACTAATCATGGATTAGAATGAATAGTCAAGATATCTTTGTATTGCCAGCAACTGAACTAGTAGCTTCAAGGGACACAACGATGAGTAGAACATATAGTTTCCACCTTAGGAAGTCTAGCTGAGAAATTAAGGTGTAAATTTACTGAGAGTTTGAATAACCAAGGTATTGCATAGGAATCGGACACTGTGGCTTATGCCTGTAATTCCAGCATTTTGGAAGGCCGAGGCGGGGAGATCGCTTGAGCCCAGGAGTTCGAGATCAGGCTGGGCAACATAGTGAGACTCCAGCTCTACAAAGAATACAAAAATTAGCCAGGCGTGGTGATGTGTGCCTGTAGTCCCAGCTACTTGGGAGGCAGAGGTGGGAGGATTGCTTGAGCCTGGGAGGTCAAGGCTGCAGTGAGCCCTGATCACACCACTGTACTCTAGCCTGGGTGACAGATTAAGACCCTGTCTCCGCCAGACATGGTGGCTCACGCCTGTAATCCCAGCACTTTGGGAGGCCAAGGCGGGTGGATTGCCTGAGCTCAGGAGTTCACGACCAGCCTGGACAACATGGTGAAACTCTGTCTCTACTAAGACACAAAAAAATTAGCCAGGTGTGGTGGTATGTGCCTGTAGTCCCAGCTACTTGGGAGGCTAAGGCAAGAGAATCGCTTGAGCCTGGGAGGTGGAGGTTGCAGTGAGCCGAGATTGCGCCACTGCACTCCAGCCTAGGCAACAGAGTAAGACTCTGTCTCAACAAAATAAAAAATAAATAAATAAATAAGTAAATAAGTAAAACCAGAACACCAGAAGCATCATGAGGCAATGTGTGATGGGTTGCTATGGAAGGACTGTGAGTCGGGTGGGCTGAAGTATGGGTGGAGATCAGCATGAGCTTGCAGCAGTGTCCCTGTGGACAGAGAAGGCTCTATGCAGATGTAGCTTGAAGGGGTCTGGATGAGTAAGTGTTGGTGAGCACTGTTCTCTCCAGAGTGAGGAGAGAGTCCCTAGGTAGATCAGATATTGACCTCTCCCATTTCTGGGATGGGGGGTTCTTTCAGGGCCCTGAAGCGGGGGTGCCGCTGCCTGGAGGTGGATGTATGGGATGGACCTAATGGGGAACCTGTCGTTTACCACGGACACACCCTGACCTCCCGCATCCTGTTCAAAGATGTCGTGGCCACAGTAGCACAGTATGCTTTCCAGGTAGTAGCCCCAGGTTGGGGACACTGGTGAGGCCAGAAGGATTGAGGGAAGAGCGACCAGCTCTGGGTCTGGGGAGGGTGGAGGAGTACAGGGGAAGTTTCATCAAAAGAGGATTTAACTGTAACTCGTCAGCCAAATATTAAAGGCTGATTATGAATAAGTGCTGGACATGTCACTAATAATTAGTAGTTATGGAGGTAATTACTTTTGGTTAGAAACTATTACTTCTAACAAGTTCTATCACCCTTCTGGAAGGGGGTGGATAGGAGACACAGAAATAGTGGTGAGTAGGGCTGAAGAACAGGAATCTGGAGAATGAAAGCATGAGAGTGTAATGTGAACACATAACAAGGGAATGTGGCCTGGCCTTCCCACTCAGAGCCTGAAAACTCAAAGGTCCCAGAGGGGCCTGGGTCAGCCTGAGCACAGGCATGAGATTTGGGATCCCAAGATGCGAAAACGTCCTTAGATGTGGACAGTGTCCCGGGCGTGGGTGTCAGACCCAGCAAGATCTCACTGGATCCTGTGATGGAGTTTGAACTTAGCAGTCAGGGTATCCATTTGAGTCAGTAAGTAGGGAGGCCTAGGAAGCAGGTACTTGGAGAAGTAGGTTGCAGCATTTTAGGACTCTGAATCCAGGCCGGGTGTGGTGGCTCACGCCTGTAATCTAAGCACTTTGGAGGCCAATGCAGGTGGATCACCTGAGGTCGGGAGTTCAAGACCAGCCTGACCAACATGGTGAAACCCTGTCTTTAAAAAAAAAAAAAAAACAACAAAAAACAAAAAATTCTGAATCCACCATTCCCTCCCCTCACCACCAGACATCAGACTACCCAGTCATTTTGTCCCTGGAGACCCACTGCAGCTGGGAGCAGCAGCAGACCATGGCCCAACATCTGACTGAGATCCTGGGGGAGCAGCTGCTGAGCACCACCTTGGATGGGCTGCTACCCAATCAGCTTCCCTCGCCTGAGGTAGGGACACTGTTCCTCCAGCCCAGGCTCTGCTGTGGCTTCTGTATCCCTCCACCTTGGCTCCTTCCTCTGTGCCCCTCTGTTCCCTTCTATCTATCCTCGGATGGCCCATCTTGTTCTTTAATGTCCTTGGATCCTTGGAGACAACTTTAACTTTAAAAAAATCTAATTGAACACAGAATTTTATTTATAGTTCTCTATATTTTAAATCAACAATTTATGTTATTTCTTTTCTCAATGGAAGATCTTGATTTTTTTCCTGGTAGCTCATAGTTGTGGAGTATACAAACAATATAAAGGGAAATCTCCCCTCCCATCATAATCCCAACCTCTCCCATAACAACCAGTTATCAATAATTTTTTTTTTTTTTTTTGAGATGGAGTTTCACTCTTGTTACCCAGGCTGGAGTGCAATGGCGCTATCTCGGCTCACCGAAACCTCTGCCTCCTGGGTTCAGGCATTTCTCCTGCCTCAGCCTCCTGAGTAGCTGGGATTACAGGCACGTGACACCATGCCCAGCTAATGTTTTGTATTTTTAGTAGAGACGGGGTTTCACCATGTTGACCAGGATGGTCTCGATCTCTTGACCTTGTGATCCACCCGCATCGGCCTCCCAAAATGCTGGGATTACAGGCTTGAGCCACCGCGCCCAGCAGTAATTTTTTTTTTTTTTTTTTTTTTTATTAGACGGAGTTTCACTCTTGTTACCCAGGCTGGAGTGCAATGGCGCGATCTCGGCTCACCGAAACCTCTGCCTCCTGGGTTCAGGCAATTCTCCTGCCTCAGCCTCCTGAGTAGCTGGGATTACAGGCACGCACCACCATGCCCAGCTAATTTTTTGTAGTTTTAGTAGAGACGGGGTTTCACCATGTTGACCAGGACGGTCTCGATCTCTTGACCTCGGGATCCACCCGCCTCGGCCTCCCAAAGTGCTGGGATTACAGGCTTGAGCCACCGCGCCCGGCAGTAATTTTTTTTTTTTTTTTTTGAGACGGAGTTTCACTCTTGTCACCCAGGCTGGAGTGCAATGGCGCAATCTCAGTTCACTGCAACCTCCACCTCCCAGGTTCAAGCGATTCTCCTACCTCAGCCTCCCGAGTAGCTGGGATCATAGGCATGCACCACCACATCTGGCTAATTTTTGTATTTTAGTAGATACGAGCTTTCATCATGTTAACCAGGCTGGTCTCGAACCCTTGACCTCAGGTGATACACCCTTCTTGGCCTCCCAAGGTGCTGGGATGACAGGTGTGAGCCACCACAGCCAGCCTGATTTTCAAGTTATGTTTCTTTTTATTTTATTATTATTATTTTTTTTGAGATGTAGTCTTGCTCTGTTACTCAGGCTGGAGTGCAGTGGCACGATTTTGGCTCACTGCTTGCACTCCATCTCTCGGGTTCAAGCGATTCTCCTGCCTTATCCTCTGGAGTAGCTGGGATTACAGGCGCATACCACCACGCCTGGCTAGTTTTTGTATGTTTAGTAGAGATGAGTTTTCACCATGTTGGTCAGGCTGGTCTTGAACTCCTGATCTCGTGATCTGCCCACCTTGGCCCCCAAAGTGCTGGGATTACAGGTGTGAGCCACTGCGCCCAGCCTCAAGTCACCTTTCTAAAGGCTTTCCCACAATAAGATTTTTCAAAAAGATTCTCTATTTTTTTTTTTTTTTGAAACAAGTTTCGCTCTTGTTACCCAGGCCGGAGTGCAATGGCGCAATCTCGGCTCACCGCAACCTCCGCCTCCCGGGTTCAGGCAATTCTCCTGCCTCAGCCTCCTGAGGAGCTGGGATTACAGGCACGTGCCACCATGCCCAGCTAATTTTTTGTATTTTTAGTAGAGACGGGGTTTCACCATGTTGACCAGGATGGTCTCGATCTCTTGACCTCGTGATCCACCCGCCTCAGCCTCCCAAAGTGCTGGGATTACAGGCTTGAGCCACCGCGCCCGGCTCTTCTCATATTCTTAGGTTCTTTATACTGACATGTATATCTCTAATCTATAAGAAGTAGTGTGTCAAATGTGTGGTAGGAGACCGTCTACATTACTTTCCATATGGATAGAGATGTTAAAAGTTTGCTTAACAATATGGGAATTCCAATTTTATTTATCAATGATTTGATCTCTTCCCTTGGGAACTGTGACCACTCACTCACTTCCTCTGACTTTGAGAACAATGAGACCAGCATGATTCCCAGGAGGACCCCAAAGCAGACAGGTAGACAGGCCTCTTCATTTTTGTCCCCTAGGAGCTTCGGAGGAAGATCCTGGTGAAGGGGAAGAAGTTAACATTTGAGGAAGACCTGGAGTATGAGGAAGAGGAACCAGATCCTGAGCTGGAGGGCGAACAGGAGTCAGAATTGGCGCTGGAGTCCCAGTTTGAGCCTGAGCCGCAGGAGCAGAATCTTCAGAGTAAGGACAAAAAGAAGGTAAGCCAGGAGTGGTCTTTCTGCTGTGGCATTTAGTCAACTTGCACAAGCTGAGGACCTGTTCGTTAAGAGATTAGAGCCAGCAAGGTGCAGGGCCAAGGAGCAATGACCCTTCCTCCCAATGAAGGAGATGTAAGAATGCATACATGGCATCACTGTATATTCTATATTGCCATATACAGGTATATTGCAGTGACTTTCCAACTTTTTTGGGCCATAATTTTTTTTTTAAATGAAATCTTATACAAAATGGATAAATGCAGAACTATTCTAATTGAAGCACCCACTTGGCTCCCTCCCGGGTGTCCCAGTGACTCCTGAGGCATTTTTGTACTTCTTGTTCTTTTTTTTTTTTGAGACAGAGTCTCATTCTGTCACCCAGGCTGGAGTGCAGTGGCGTGATCTCGGCTCACTGCAATCTCTAGCCCCCAGGTTCAAGTGATTCTCCTGCCTCAGCCTCCTGAGTAGCTGGGATTACAGGTGCCTGCCACCATGCCAGGCTAATTTTTTTTGTATTTTTAGTAGACATGGGGTTTCATCATCTTGGCCAGGCTGGTCTTGACCTCCTGACCTTGTGATCCACCCACCTCGGACTCCCAAAGTGCTGGGATTACAGGCATGAGCCACTGCGCCCGGCCCCTTCTTAGTCTTCTTAAAGGCCAGTTTAAAAACCAGGGATGAGGGTGTGTGTTTGTATGTGTAACATTATTGGGCATAGTTAGAGAAAGCTTCTTGGAAAGGGTGAGTGTTAGGAAGGGCCAGCATTAGCCAGAGGAGCAGGAAGGAGAGTGCTTTGAGGTGGGAAGGTGAAGGCTTTGAGAAGGCTGTGCTAGGTGGTCCATCTCCCTATGGGGAAGGGAGGCAGAGGAGAAGGGATGCCATTGGTGGGGCTCCAAGATCCCCGTTTGAAGTCTGCCTTTCTCTCTTGTGCACTTGCGTGGCTCACTCAGCTGACTGACTCCTAGCTTATCCTGTTCCTTCTGGGGCTGTGGTGTCTAACCTGCTGCCATGTCCAGGGATGGAAATGGGAATTCAGGAGATAAATCCAAAGATATTACTCTGGGACCCTCACGTCCTTCCAGGTGTGACTTCCATGACCATTTGCATACCTTGACACATCTGTCTGGATTCATTTACATTTTGACCAAAGATTATTGTTCCTTTGTTTTAAAAGAGTGGGAGAGAGAATGATGCCTCTGTTTAAAAGTAATAATAAATTTAAAACCTGTTACCCAGGATATACCATAGAGCAAACACAAGTCCAGAGGCTGACGCTGATCCCAGCAGTACATGCAGACTGCCTTTATTCCCATTCCCACCCCCAGGTTGTGACGTGCCCGCTGTTTTGTCCGTCTATCTGTTGTCAGATTACGGCCCAGGCTACTACTATTTCCAAGCCTGTGTCCCTTCTCTTGTCCCAGCAGGTGAGGCAGGAGGGAGAAAACAGTGGGGAGGCAGTGGGCAGAGGCTTAGGTTGGATGGCTATTAGCTTCTCTCAGACTGCTGAGGGTTCAATTTCATCTTCTTTTCCATCTTATCTCCAGAAACCCAAGCTCATCTTGTGTCCAGCTCTCTCTTCCCTGGTTATCTACTTGAAGTCTGTCTCATTCCGCAGCTTCACACATTCAAAAGAGCACTACCGCTTCTACGAGATATCATCTTTCTCTGAAACCAAGGCCAAGCGCCTCATCAAGGAGGCTGGTCAGGACCAAAATGGAGAATGGGGAGGGAAGTGGGATGGATAGGTTCAGGCCTGAGAAACTGGCAGGTAAGTCCCAAGAAAAAAGACAGGGTAGCTAAGGAGAGATGAAGGACTTCAGAAACTCCTCAGGGCAGGCAAGGGCAGAGGAGTGATGAATGGTGGCTCAAGACTCTAGGGGGAGGAAGGCTGGGGAAGATGGTCTGGATGGAACAGAGTAGAGAGGCACACTGAAACTTTCTGGAACCAGCTTCAGTTGCTGGAAGAGTGAAGAGTGAAGTAGGTAGGCAGTGTCCTTGCGACCAGGGAGGTGGGAAATTCCACTCCACTTCCATTTCCCTCTCTATACCCTTTTACAGGCAATGAGTTTGTGCAGCACAATGCTTGGCAGTTAAGCCGTGTGTATCCCAGCGGCCTGAGGACAGACTCTTCCAACTACAACCCCCAGGAACTCTGGAATGCAGGCTGCCAGATGGGTGAGCAGGCCAACAGGAACTGGGTAGAGGGAGTGGAGGAGGAGCAGATGGGAAATAAGTTCTCTAGTGACGGTAGGGTTGGGGAATGCTTAAGAAAATTGCTAGGCTGAGAAATGCTATCAGTGGAGGTATTACCAGCAGGCACCTTATACCCAATACCCCCATCTTCTGAACTCCCTGAAAGGGGCTAGAAGGCCTCCATGGTGAATCTTGCTCTTCTTTTTTCCTGGGGCCCTCAGTGGCCATGAATATGCAGACTGCAGGGCTTGAAATGGACATCTGTGATGGGCATTTCCGCCAGAATGGTGGCTGTGGCTATGTGCTGAAGCCAGACTTCCTGCGTGATGTCCAGAGTTCCTTCGACCCCGAGAGGCCCATCAGCCCTTTCAAGGCCCAGACTCTATTAATCCAGGTACAGTGGAAAGAAACTGAGATAACTGGGACAGAAGTGGGGGAAGAGGTGGCTAGGCCTGACAGGAATGTAAAGGCTGGAGAGCCTGTTAACAGTGCCTAGCTTCAAACCACAACTTCCTAATTTGGTAGTGTTGGGCAAGTTCCTTAACCTCTCCATACCTCAGCCTGCTCACCTGCAAAATGAGGGTAACACTACCACCTTCTTTATAGGCTTATAAGAGTATAGCAGTTCATATAAAGTCCTTACAACTCCAGGTACATAGAAAGTGCTATAAAAGAGGCTCTGGCTAGGAGCGAGAGCTTACACCTGTAATCCTAGCACATTGGAGGCCGAGGTAGGAGGACTGCTTGAGCCCAGGAGTTTGAGACCAGCCTGGTCAACAGTGAGACCCTTGTCTCTACAAAAAATTTAAAAATTAGCCTGACATAGTGGCACATGACTACAGTCCTGGCTACTCAGGAGGCTAAGGCTAGAGGGTCACTTGAGCCAAGGAGTTGCAGGTTGCCGTGAGCTATGACCACCCCACTGTATTTCAGCTTGGGCAAGAGTGAAATCGTGTCTTTTCTTTTTTGGAGACAGAGTTTCACTCTGTCACCCAGGCTGGAGTGCAGTGGCATGATCTTGGCTCACTGCAACCTCTGCCTCCTGGGTTCAAGCAATTCTCCTGCCTCAACTTCCTGAGTAGCTGGGATTACAGGCATGCGCCACCATGCCCAGCTAATTTTTGTATTTTTAGTAGAGACGAGGCTTCACCATGTTGGTCAGGCTGGTCTTAAACTCCTGATCTCATGATCCGCCTGCCTTGGCCTCCCAAAGTGCTGGGATTACAGGTGTGAGCCACTGTGCCTGGCCTGTGACTATGTCTCTTTGGAGAAAAAAAAAAAAAAAAAAAAAAAAAAGAGGCTGCTATCATTAGCATGCTTACTTTCAAACTGTTAAGTTTCTACCTGGATGCATTTTTAACATTTATTCATTCTATTTATTCATTCATTCATTCTGAGACAGTCTCGCTCTGCTGCCTAGGCTAGAGTGCAGTGGCATAACCTTGGCTCACTGCAACCTCCACCTCCTGGGTTCAAATGATCCTTCCATCTGAGCCTTCTGAGTAGCTGGGACTACAGGTGCCTGCCACCATGTCTGGCTAATTTTGTATTTTTAGTGGAGATAGGGTTTCACCATGTTGGCCAGGCTGGTCTCGAACTCCTGGTTTCAAGTGATCCACCCACCTTGTCCTCCCAAAATGATAGGATTACAGGCGTAAGCCACTGTGCCTGGCCCTTGGATGCATTTTAAATTGCAGATAGAGTACTAGAAGAAACCCATGGAGGATGTTTTACAAACCAAAAAGCTTCCCCTCCCCTGGGGTTGGAGGTAGGGTGGGGTGGGGCTGGGTTGAGCAGGAACTTGTGAGGTTCCAGAGCCCTGGTTACAGGTGATCAGTGGTCAGCAACTCCCCAAAGTGGACAAGACCAGAGAGGGGTCCATTGTGGATCCACTGGTGAGAGTGCAGATCTTTGGTGTCCGTCTAGACACAGCACGGCAGGAGACCAACTATGTGGACAACAATGGTGAGAAACTGGCAGTGCTGGGGAGGTGGTGGTGGGAGCATGATTAATTTTCCTTCTAGTCTGCCTTCCATTAAGTATAGTCTGTTATTGCATGGCCCCACATGGGAGGCAGTGTGGAACAGTACAAGGAATCCTGGCCCTTCACTTAAAAGCTCCAGCGACCTGGGCAAATTACTTGCTTACTCCGAGCCTTTTTCCTCGCCTGTAAAATGCTGATTGCCACCTAGATTAGAGAACACAGGGAAAGCAACCCAGTCAAGAAGGCTGTTATGTCTTTTTCTTCATTTCCTACCTACCAACTCAGGTTTTAATCCATACTGGGGGCAGACACTATGTTTCCGGGTGCTGGTGCCCGAACTTGCCATGCTGCGTTTTGTGGTAATGGATTATGACTGGAAATCCCGAAATGACTTTATTGGTCAGTACACCCTGCCTTGCATCTGCATGCAACAAGGTGAGCCAGCCCCTGTGACCCCTGGCCAATACTCCAACTCTGGCTGCCTTCCTAATGCTGTCCTCCTGGTCCTTCCAGGTTATCGCCATATTCACCTGCTCTCCAAAGATGGCATCAGCCTCCGCCCAGCTTCCATCTTTGTGTATATCTGTATCCGGGAAGGCCTGGAGGAGGATGAGTCCTGAGTTGGGCACTTCATGGGAAGAGTTGGTGTGCTGGCTTTAGATAGTGAGAAATACCTGGAAGGCTGCTCTAGAGAACAAATGGAGGTGGTGAAACCAAGCTTTGGATTGTGCATTCCTAGGCACAAAATTACCTCATCCTTCCTAACAAGCAGATCTGGGACCTCATTTGCCACCTTTTTTCTCTTTTCTTCCCTTCCCTTGTTTTCGTAAGCCTTTGGTACTTTTCCTGCCCTTTCCCTTTGTGTATTCTATACTGGAGTTCCCTTCCTCCTCTTGCTGTAGGCTCAATCCCATACGAACATCTACGACTGATATTTCCCATCAACTCTTGTGAAGGCAGATTGCAACTAGAAATTCAAAAGGGTTTGGAACAGAGAAACCCCAACTTTACTCAAAGCCCAAAGCCAAGGGAAGGATAAATAAAGGCTCAAGGCTTCCCAGGCAAAGATTAGGGAGAGACTTGACCCCAGGACAGTACTACAACTCTCAAGAGAACACTGCACAGCACTCACAGTCCCCAGTGGACTGCTTCCTCCTTAGCCCCACTGGTATAAATACATCTCTCTCCAATTTGACTTGAGTATGATCTGTCATTGTTGGGCAAGAAGGGGAGATACAAGGGTTGTGGGGACATCTGGGTAGTCTGGTGGGACAAGGAAAACATAGAGAAAGAAGAAGTTCCCAGGAGATCTCTTGCATATGCTACACAGGAAGGACACAGAGTATGGCTTTTAAGAATCAGGGCAGGCTGGGTGAGGTGGCTCATGCCTGTAGTCCCAGCACTTTGGGAGACTGAGGTGGGTGGATCACAAGGTCAAGAGATCAAGACCATCCTGGCCAACACGGTGAAACCCTGTCTCTACAAAAAATACAAGAATTAGCTGGGCATGGTGGCTAGTACCTGTAGTCCCAGCTACTCGGGAGGCTGAGGCAGAACTGCTTGAACCCAGGTGGTGGAGGTTGCAGTGAGCTGAGTTAGTTCGCACCGTTGCACTCCAGCCTGGCAACAGAGTAAGATTCCATCTCAAAAAAAAAAAAAAAAAAAAAAAAAAAAAAAAAAAAAAAAATCAGGGCAAAAGGAGACGAAGGGTGGGTTGCATTGTTCCAGCCTTTCTGAAGAGTCTGCCTGGAACCATTCTGGTTTATGTGTGTTGTCCCAGCATAATTATTTTTATTTATTTATTTTTTTGAGACAGAGTCTCACTCTGTTGCCAGGCTCCAGGCTGGAGTGCAGTGGCGCAGTCTCGACTCACTGCCACTTCCACCTCCTGGGTTCAAGCAATTCTGCCTCAGCCTCCCGAGCAGCTGGGACTACAGGCGTGCGCCACCATGCCCAGCTAATTTTCTATTGTTTTGGTAGAGACGGGTTTCACTATGTTGGCTCGGATGGTCTCGATCGCTTGACCTCGTGATCCGCCCACCTCGGCCTCCCAAAGTGCTGGGATTACAGAGGTGAGCCACTGCTTCTGGCCCAGCATAATTAATAGTACCCTCTTTAGTTTAGTTTTCCCAGTGTGTCCCAGTTTAGATGATCAATTATATAGCAAGGCACTATAGCATTATACTGTGAGGCACTGACAGAATTCTCAATTGGAGATTCTCCTCTCTAGTCATCTGCCTTTCCATAGTATCCTTGTGCTTCAACAGCTTAATGTAGCTGCTGAGCCAGTCTGAGGACTGACGATGAGCTAAAGCTGCTTCTAGGAGGAGGCTTAGTGGGTAGCAATCCTCCCTCTATAGATACAGTAGACAAAGGAGCTTGGAAGTAGGGGGTAGGGCAAGGGCCAAGACAGGCTCAAGGACAGGGAGAAGGCGGACCTAGGCCTGTTTCAGAAGCAATACTAAGTGAAGATAGAAGGAGGCAAAAGCAAGGCAGAGGTCTGAGAGGGGACAGAGTTGATCAAGATGACAGCCTGGAAATGTTAACACAAGGATTTGGATGAATCCATAATGTAGTAACCACTTTCTGTTTAACATTCTTTATAGAGCATTAGGCACAACAGCACATGCGGTTAGATACAACTGTTTTGAGAAGATTCTGAAAGAAAATAGGACTTGACACAGTAAGAAGGAAAGAGAAGATGGAGTGGGTAAAATCCAGATCTTACAGCCAGGGACTTTGATGGAGTGAGGGTGAAGAAACTGTGAACTCACAGGTTAAAAACACAATGTATAGCAATAAGAAATCAACGTCCGAGGGCCAGGCACAGTGGCTCACACCTGTAATCCCAGCACTTTGGGAGGTCAAGGCGGGAGGATCACGAGGTCAAGAGTTCGAGACCAGCCTGGCCAACATGATGAAACCCCATATCTACTAAGAATACAAAAATTAGCAGGGTGTGGTGGCATGTGCCTGTAATCCCAGCTACTCGGGAGGCTGAAGCAGGAGAATAGCTTCAACCTGGGAGGCGGAGGTTGCAGTGAGCAGAAATCGCACCACCGCACTCCAGCCTGGGTGACAGAGCAAAACTCTGTCTCGGAAAAAAAAAAAAAAAAGAAAGAAATCAGTGTTGTAGTCCATGTCTCTCTTTTATATGGGTGATAATTTCAAAGTACTATAGCGAGTCCCAGGAGGATTCTAGTCACCCTTGCACCCCAAAAGCCAGTCTTCCCTTAGGCTCTGAGCTCCTCAGGCTAGCGCTGGTCAACGTCTGCGCATCTCAGACCATACCCTCTTCCTCTCCAGGAGGTGGGGCAGGCTGTCAGCCCTCAGGTCCAGTGTGGGGAGTGGCAGGAGCAGGAGGGCTGGCATCCTCCAGCTGCACATCATGCAGGTGCACCGTGGGGGTGGTGGGGTCTTTGCCCACACCCTGGTTTGGGTCGGCTTGGTCAGGGTGGTGCCTGCGCACGTGCTTGACCACCTGGAATTTTTGCTTGGCCTTGTAGTTGCAGAGGCGGCAAAAGAAGGGGTGGCGGTCGGTGTGGGTGAGGGCATGATGGCGCAGGCCAGCAGCCCAGCGGAAAGCACGGTGGCACACGTTGCACACATAGGGTTTGGCCTCACTGTGCTTGCGAAGGTGGGTACGCAGCAGGAAGCGCGTCTTGAAGGCCTTGCCACACTGGTCACACATGAAAGCCCGTGCCTCTCGGTGCCGTGTCTCCTGGTGCACACGAAGTGCATCAGCCCGGTTGGTGCAGTACTCACACTCGGGACACTGGTATGGCTTCAGTCCTACAGGACAGGGAACAAATCACCAATGAAAGGTGGTGGAGCAAGGTTCACTGGAGTTACTGTGATCCACAAATATAAAGAATGCACACAGCAGGTTAACGAGCGTACTTTGGAATGCTCCAGTCCTCGAGTCCTCTCTGACATTTATTTTGAGATGGAGTTTGCTCTTGTTGCCCAGGCTGGAGTGCAATGGTGTGATCTCAGCTGACTGCAACCTCTTTCTCCCAGGTTCAAGCAATTCTTCTGCCTCAGTCTCCCAAATAGCTGGGATAACAGGCATGCACCACTACACCCGGCTAATTCTGTATTCTTTTGTGATCCACCCACCTTGGCCTCCAAAGTGGTTGGATTACAGGCATGAGACACTGTGCCCAGCTAATTTTGTATTCTTAGTGGAGACAGGGTTTCACCATGTTGGCCTGGTTGGTTTCAAACTCTTGACCTCAGGTGATCTGCCCACCTTGGCCTCCCAAAGTGCTAGGATTATAGGTGTCAGCCACCGCGCCCGGCCCTGTCTGACATTTCTGTGCTCTTCCAACACAGCATCCTTGTACATCCATAAGAAATCAATGTTGTAGTCCCAGCAATCAATGTTGTGGGTGCCCAAAGGATGCTGATGATTAACTGGACCTCTAACCAGTTAGCTTATCTGAGAGTAATGAATATTCAAATATGGAACAGTTTCCACATACATGGGAAATTACAACCCTCTTTTGGTCACAGGGTACTCATGGAATTTGAGAATTCATTTAAATACAACTGCTTGTTCAACTCAAAAAGTCAAAGACCCTGTCTCTACAAAAAAAATTAGGTGAGTGTGGTGATGTGCACCTGTAGTCCCAGCTAACTGGGAGGCTAAGGCAAGAAGATTGCTTGTACCCAGGAGTTTGAGGTTGTGGTGAGCTGTGACTGCACCACTGCACTCCAGCATGGGCAACCGAGCAAGACCCTGTCACTAAAAAAATAAAAATAAAAAATAAGTTAAAGAAATACGTAGGAGGAAAGAAGTAGAGGTGAAAGAAGTGGAATTCATAAAAGCAAAGGGCCTTGAAATGCCCCTAATCAACTCCTCCATATATGGAGGATCATATGCAATAAGCACAGGCACACAATTACGTGGTTTTTTTTTTTTGAGACGGAGCTTTGCTCTGTCGCCAGGCTGGAGTGCAGTGGAGTGATCTTGGCTCACTGCAACCTCTGCCTTCCAGATTCAAACGATTCCCCTGCCTCAGCCTCCTGAGTAGCTGGGACTACAGGCATGTGCCACCACCAGCTATTTTTTGGGTTTTTTTTTTTTTTTTTTTTTTTTTTTTTTTGAGTTGGAGACTTGCTCTGTAGCCCAGGCTGGAGTGCAGTGGTGTGATCTCAGCTCACTACAACCTCCACCTCCTGGTCCTGGTTCAAGCAGTTCTCCTACCTCAGCCTCCCAAGTAGCTGGGATTAAGGCATGAACCACCATGCCCAGCTAATTTTTGTATTTCTTAGTAGAGACAGGGTTTCACCACGTTGGCCAGTCTGGTCTTGAACTCCTGACCTCATGATCCACCTGCCTTGGCCTCCCAAAGTGCTGGGATTACAGGCATGAGCCACTGTACCTGGCCTGTTTGTTTTTTATTTTTTTTGAGATGGAGTCTCCCTCTGTCTCCAGGCTGGAGTGTAGTGGTGCGATCTCGGCTCACTACAACCTCCCCCCTCCTGGGTTCAAGCGATTTTCCTGCCTCAGCCTGCCGAGTAACTGGGACTACAGGTGCACGCCACCACAACTGGCTAATTTATTTTTAGTAAAGACAGAGTTTCACCTGTTGGCCAGGATGGTCTCAATTTCTTGACCTCGTGATCCACCTGTCTTGGCCTCCCAAAGTGCTGGGATTATAGGCATGAGCCACTGCATCCGGCCCAGATTGTGTGCTTTCAAAAGCCA
Source organism: Sapajus apella (assembly GCF_009761245.1). Classification (NCBI taxonomy): domain Eukaryota; kingdom Metazoa; phylum Chordata; class Mammalia; order Primates; family Cebidae; genus Sapajus; species Sapajus apella. The sequence continues at coordinate 21,001,698 of NW_022436950.1, read as the reverse complement.
AATGCTGGGTGTGGTGGCTCACGCCTATAATCCCAACACTTTGGGAAGCCGAGGCGGGCAGATCACGAGGTCAGGAGATCGAGACCATCCTGGCCAATGTGATAAAACCCCCATCTCTATTAAAATACAAAAAAATTAGCTGGGTGTGGTAGCATGTGCCTGTAATCCCAGCTACTCAGGAGGCTGAGGCAGGAGAATCCCTTGAACCCAGGAGGTGGAGGTTGTAGTGAGTCGAGATCTCACCACCGCACTCCAGTCTGGTGAGTGAGACTCCGTCTCAAAAACAAAAAACCACCACCACCACTGCCACCGCCGCCGCCGCCGCCGCCACCACCACCACCACCACCAAGTTTGTGGATTCCATACCCAGAAGAAAAGGACAGATTGTAACAGGGGAACCCTCTACTTTCTCCTTTTAACTCATGACAGTTCCATCATCTCTGTGTTAAGAACCAGGTAATATTTCATTATATATATTAAAAAAAAAAAAAAAAAAAAAAAGGAACCAGGTAAATCTGCCCTCAGTCACGCAAGTTTGAGTTGGGGGTTCTCAGCAGGAGATAAATGACCTTGTAACACAGTCACCTGGGAAACTTTTGGAACGTACACATGTCCAGGCTCTCAGGTTCTTCCCTTCTGATCCTGACAGGCCTTCAGTGGGCTGGGGAGCCATTCTGGCACATACAACCCCAGCCTACCCTCTACTCCCAATGTGAAAATTGATGTTGGCCCTGAATCTGACCAAGGACATACACCACCTTGGTGAGGTTAGGCTTGCCAGGGAACAAGGGAACCCTTCAGGCCTGTCAAAACCACGAAGACTCACCTGTGTGCTTGGTCATGTGGTATTTGAGCTGGTTGACCCACTTGCACTTGTAGCCACACTCAGGGCACAGGTACTTCCGTTCCTCCTTGTGGATCCGCATGTGGTACTGGAAGAGGCAAGAGCAAAAAGCAGAAAACGTGTACCCTTTGGTGCTCACTGGATGCAGAAGTAGGGACAGGTAGGCAGAGAAACTGTTGGCAGATAACCCTGTCCCCTGCTCCCATCCTATCCACATGCCGCTTACCAACCAGGTCCCCCAGTCTGGTCAGTTTGGTATCCTAGGTTTGCCTTAGGTCTGTCACTTACTAGCTGTGTCCTAGATGGTCTAATACCTAATTCTTAGTCTACTAATCTGTAAAATGGGGAATAAAGTATCTATATGTCATTTTTTTTTTTTTTTTTTGAGACGGAGTTTCGCTCTTGTTACCCAGGCTGGAGTGCAATGGCGCGATCTCGGCTCACCGCAACCTCCGCCTCCTGGGTTCAGGCAATTCTCCTGCCTCAGCCTCCTGAGTAGCTGGGATTACAGGCATGCGCCACCATGCCCAGCCAATTTTTTGTATTTTTGGTAGAGACGGGGTTTCACCATGTTGACCAGGATGGTCTCGATCTCTTGACCTTGTGATCCACCCGCCTCGGCCTCCCAAAGTGCTGGGATTACAGGCTTGAGCCACCGCGCCCGGCCTATGTCATATTTTTGAAAGGATTAGAATTATAGTGCTGCAAAATATTTTAAGTGCTCAATAAATGTCATCCGTTATTATGCAGATTATTCCCACCCTACTCTATACTTTTATCATATGGCCAGCAGACATTATGGAACTTTATTTTTTTTAATCTTCAGTTTGCTTGCTAGGGATTTTTTTTTTTTTTTTTTTTTTAAAGAGACAGGGTCTCAGGCTGGGCATGGTGAGACCATCCTGGCTAAACGGTGAAACCCTGTCTCTACTAAAAATACAAAAAAATTAGCCAAGCATGGTGGTATGCACCTGTAGTCCCAGCTTCTTGGGAGGCTGAGGCAGGAGAATCGCTTGAACCCAGGGGGTGGAGGCTGCAGTGAGCCGAGATTACATCACTGCACTCCAGCTTGGGTGACAGAGCAAGACTCCATCTCAAAAAAAAAAAAAAAAAAAGATACAATCTCACCCTATTGGCCAGGCTGGAGTGAACTGGTGGGATCACAGCTCTCTGCAGCCTTAACCACCCAAGCCTCCAAAGCAGCTGGGACTACAAGTATACACCACAATGTTCAGCTAATTAAAATAATTTTTTCTGTAAAGACAGAGTCTCAATATGTTGCCCTGGCTGGTCTCAAACTCCTGGGCTCAAGCAATCCTCTCGCCTTAGCCTCAAAGTGCTGGGATTACAGGCATAAGCCACCACACCTGGACATGAATTTTTTTTTTTTTAATGGGGTTTTGCTCTGTCACCCAGGCTGGGGTACAATGGCATGATCATAGCTCAGTGTAGCCTCAAATTTCCAGGCTCAAGCAATCCTTCCACCTCAGCCCCCTGAGTACTACAGTCCTCCTGGGACTATAGGTATATGCCACCATGCCAAGCTAATTTAAAAAAAATTTTTTATTTTGAGATGGAGTCTTGCCCTTGTTGCTCAGGCTGGAGTGCGGTGGCTTTGATCTTGGCTCACTGCAACCTCCACCTCCCAGGTTCAAACAATTTTCCTGCCTCAGCCTCCTAAGTGGCTGGGATTACAGGTGCCTACCACTATGCCTGGCTAATTTTTATACTTTTAATAGAGACAGAGTTTCACCATGTTGGCCAGGCTGGTCTCAAACTCCTGACTTCAGGTGATCCACCCACCTCGGCCTCCCAAAGTGTTGGGATTACAGGGGTAAGCCACCAGGCCTAGCTAAAAAATTTTTTTGTAATGGGATCTTCCTTTGCTGCCCAGAGTGGTCTTCAACTCCTGGCTTCAAGCCATCTTCCTACCTTGGCATCTCAAAGTGTTATTACAGGCGTGAGCCATATTACGAAACTTTATCTTTACAACAACCCTATGAAATTGGTAAGTTCTTTTTTTTTTTTTTTTTTTTTTTTTAATAGATGAAGAATCTGAGGCTTGGTAAAGGAACCTTCCCAAAGTCACAGAGCTAATATCTGGAAGAAGAGGGGCCAGGCAGCTTAACTCCAGAGCCTGTGCTCCTTCCACTTCCTGTCTCATATCCTGACATTACCTTGAGGCGAGAGGGGTCAGCACAGGCATAGGGGCAGAGGTGACAGTGGTAAGGCTTTTCTCCAGTGTGGATGCGGCTGTGCCAGGTGATCTTCTGCCGGTTCTTGGTGCTGTACGCACAATCAGTACACTTGTAGAGACGGGTGCCCCCATGCCCTTTCACATGGTGATCTAGTACCAGCTGATGACGGCATGCAAAGTCACAAAAGGGGCAGCGTAGAGGGGGCTGGCCAGCATCCTCATCCCCATTTGAAGCTGCCACAGAGGATGAAGTCTCCTCATGCTGTTCCAGGTAGTGCTTTACCAGGCCCACCCGCTCCCGGGCAGCAAAGTCACAGAGCTGACAGCGGTGGCTGAAATGCTGCTGCCTCCGGTGCTCGTCCAGAGCTGGTCGGCTAGGGAAGGCCTCCTGGCAGGCCCCACACTCAAGCCGCGGGTGCTGTTTACGGGTGTGTCCTCGTAAGCTGGCAGGGTTGGGGCACAGCAACCCACAGCGGGAACAGTGCAGGGGGCCCTCTGTGGTCTCTACAGGAGAGCCAGGGGCAGGCTGTGCAGGCTCGGGGTGTCGGCGCAGAGCATGCTGCTTAAGTGCTGTCTCTGAGCTAAACTGGGCTTCACACTGGGAGCAGGCAAAGGCTGGGGTGCCTTGGTGGCAGCTGTTGACATGACGAGTGATGTCATGGCGAAGGTAGCCACTATAGTCACAAAGTGGACAGAAGTGGGTGGGTGTTTTGTCATGTACCCTTAACCGGTGCAAGCGTAGTTTTGAGTTGGTACCAAATGTCTGGGGGCAAGAGCTGCAGGGGATCCGGCCAACGCCTGTGTGTCGGGACTGGTGAGCCTCTAACCGGTACCGTCTGGTGGTGGAAAAGTCACAGAAGGGGCACTGATGGGGCTTCACCCCCTCGTGCTTGAGACGCCGGTGCTGCTGCATGCAACGGCTCTGTTTGCAGGTGAAGCCACAGTCCCCGCACTGCAGATGGGGCCGGGGCCCACGGGCTGGGGCCGCAGTGGGGTGCCTCCGCTTCTGGTGGAGCCTTAAGGCGGCAGCAGCAGGAGCAGTGAATGAGCAGAGTCCACAGTGCAGCTCTCCAGACTCCTCAAGGGGACAGCCCCGGGTCTGGTGAGTCCTCAGAGCCCGTTCCTGCTGGCAGCTAAAGGGACAGGTAGGGCAGGAGAAGCGAGCCCCCTTCTGCTTTTGAACTAGAACAGTATCCCCATCACCGGAGCTGGACTCTGTACTCCCATTATTCAGGGGAACAGAGTCCCCATTGCTCAACGGGGACACAACAGGCTGGGTCTGGGGGGTCCCTCGTTTTCCTCCCCCACCACGTCCTCCCCTGCAGCCTTCAGCCACGTGAGAGGTAATAGAGGAGAGCCGAGAACAAAGAAATGTGCACGAGTTGCAATGAAACTTGCCCTGTTCAAAGTGGTACTTTTTAGGGACCTCTGTGGGTGAGGTGTTTCCTGTAGGAGGGACTGGGGAGCCACAGACTGTGGCAAGAGACTCCTCTGTTTCTTCTGGCTCCCTGGGACGCTCCAAAGGAGTATTTTTTGGAAGCAGTAGCTCTGCTTCTAGTGGTGCAGGTAGGGGCTTCCCACTTTCTGTGTCCTCCGAGGCCTGGGTACTTGGGAGCACAGGTTGCAGAGGGATGGGTGAATCTGGTCTGGGCAAGCCCTTGCTCTTTCTGAGCAGAACAGGGCACTTCTTCAGCAGGTGGGTGCTGAGGCCACGTTGTTGCTTGAAGCTAGCCCCACACTCAGGGCACAGCAGGGGCTCTCTTCGGCCCTGGCACCCAGTCCTGGAGTGCAGATTCAGGGCCTTCTCCCGGCGAGTGATAAAAGGGCAGTGTGGGCAGCGGAAGGCTCGCCCCTCTCCCTGGATCACTACCATCTGCACCCGCCCCTCTAGCACCAATGCCTCTGCTTGTTCTTTGTCCTGTCTCCTTAGGGCCTTGAGTAACGACTCTGACTCAGGCAATGGGGGCAAGGGTGCCGTCTCAGAAGGTGGAGTTGCCTTGAAGGTTCCTACCCAGTTGTTAGGGGTTTCCTCTAAGGATGGAGGATTTGAGGAGGGCTCAGACACTGGCTTTTCCAGTATGGGATTTTCCTCAGCACCCAAGTCAGAAGTCCCAATACCTTCAAAGCTAGATAGCTCTGGTCCTTCCAGTCCCTCTGGCCCTTCCAGTCCCAGGGGCCTGAACTCCACAGGAGCTGTTTCAGCGATCTCTTCAAGGGGTGGCCCAGCCACAGACTCTAGCTCTACTCCCAGGGCCTCTAGGTGTAGTGTGCAGCTGCCCTCCTCCACCTCTGCAGGGCTGGGACTGCCAACCAGGTCATCCCCATGGGGAGCCTCACTGGCCTCCTGTCTTCCAGTGCTGACCTCCTCACTCATCTCTGGCAGGGCCTGGTCCAAGCTGGGGTCCACCACAGTCCCAGGTTCATGGCCTAGCCCCTCAGGCTGGGCAGACAGCTGGCTTGAGGGCTCTGAATCTGGTGGGGGTGTCGGGCCTTGCCTGGCCACTTCTGACTCCTGGTTCGCATAGCGGAGCTGCCAGGCTTGGTCTCCAGGTACATAGCCATGGGCCTTGCGTTTGTGGAACAAGAGTGTGGTGTTGCTGAAGGTGCGGTAGTCACAGAGGGCACAGTGGAATTCACGGAGGCGGGTATGCTTGCAGTTCTCATGGCTCAGCAGGGCCTGCTTGTGGCGGCTCTGGTAGCTGCAGTAGTGGCAAGGGTAGAGTGGGGCTGGTGTGCCAGGGTGGTGCTGGGAAGCCATGTGCTTCTGCAACTCATACTTCCGCTTGCAGGCGAAGGCACACACCTCACACATCAGAGACTTGCCCTGATGCCGCAGCTTGTGGCTGCTCAGCTGATCAGCCCGGTGGCAGCGATAGGAGCACTGGTTGCACTGATACCTGGGGAGGACGGAAAGGGAGAGACAATCATGATAATCACAACTAAGAATCACTCAGTAAATACTCACGGTGGGCCAGGCTGTGCACTCAGTATCGTACATGTGTCACCTGATGTAACCCTCCTTTTTACCACCCCATGAAACTGACATCTCTATTTTCCAAGTGAGAAAACCAAATCACAGTAGTAAGTAACTTGGATAAGGTTGGTTACAAAGGAAGCCAGGAGCAGAGACAGCCTAGCTTCAGGACCTGTGTTCTAAGCCCAATTCTGTATTGCCTTCCTAAAAGAAAGTAAGCATAAATCAGCATGTCCCACTGTAGACGTCTTCTTTTTTTTTTTTTTTTTTTTTTTTTTTTTGAGATGGAGTTTCACTCTTGTTGCCTAGGCTGGAGTGTAGTGGCACGATCTTGACTCACTGCAACCTCTGCCTCCCAGGTTCAAGCAGTTCTCCTGCCTTAGCCTCCTGAGTAGCTGGGATTACAGGCGCCCACCACCATACCCAGCTAACTTTTGAATTTTTGGTAGAGACGGGGTTTCACCATGTTGGCCCGGCTGATCTCAAACTCCTGACCTCAGGTGATCCACCCACCTCAGCCTCCCAAAGTGGGATTACAGGTGTGAGCCACCATGCCCGGCCAGCCCACTATAGACTTCTAAGGAGCTGATGTGGCTACATCTCCACAGGGCAGGTTTCTGTGCCTCGTTCCCCTTCTCCCACAGAGAGAGGCATGTCAGCTCTAGAGACCCCTTAGCCAGCTGTGCCATAGGTCAAAGAATTTGCCTGGATTTGGAAGTGGCCAAGATTGGGGCATGAAAATAGAGTCTATCCACTTTGCCAGGGCCAAATTGAGAACTCAAGTGACACCTTAGTCTCTAGGCATATATTTGAGGTCTATACTCCCTTCCTGGAGCCCAGAGAGCATTCACCATGCGACTAAGCCACAGTCACAGAGGCCAGCTGTGGGCAATGGAGTTGAGACGGTGGGAGCAGAGAAGGGTGTTAGAAGGAAACTCTTTTTTCTTTTCTTTTCGTTTTTGAAACAGAGTCTTACTCTGTCGCCCAGGCTGGAGTACAGTGGTGCAATCTTGGCTCACTGCTACCTCCGCCTCCAGGGCTCAAGCAATTCTAGTGCTCCATCCTCCCAAGAAGCTAGAATTATAGGCACCTGCTACCACGCCCAGCTAATTTTTGTATTTTTAGTAGAGATGGGGTGTTGTGCAGGCTGGGCGTGAACTCCCAAGTTCAAGCAATCCACCTGCCTCAGCCTCCCAAAGTGCTGGGATTACAGGTGTGAGCCACCACACCCAGCCCTGGGAGGAGACGCTCTAGGGACCAGAGAAAGCAAGAGGGCCAGAAGTTGGATCCAAGAGGAAGCTAGCTTGACATAAGATTCTTGGGATTGGGATGGAGGCATATGTGTGTGCTTGTACCTGAGGTCCCCTGCATGTTTTCGCATGTGCACACGGAGGTAGTGCTTCCACTTGGTGACATAGCCACATTCAGTGCACATGTAATCCTTGGTGTTGGAGTGGGTCAGCATGTGCTTGGATAGGTAGCTCACGTCTCGGCATGTGAAGTCACACAGCTCACACTTGTGAGGCTTCTCACCTGACACGGGGGGGTGAGGATGAGGGGAGAGAACACAGGTCAGATACAGATCGAGTGGACAGACCATATCTTCCAGCAAGCCTGCCCTGATGACAGGAGGAACAACAGCTTCATGTGCTACCTGAGATGGTGAAAAGCTCACAATAATGAAGGCTGCTTTGCAGCCCTCTCAGACAACTACTCCCCTGACTCCTACACCAATGAAGTTGGGAAGAAAGTAAAAACTAAGCTTTTCTTTTCTTTTTTTAAATTGAGATGGAGTCTTGCTCTGTCGCCCAGGCTGGAGTGCAGTGGTGCGATCTCGGCTCACTGCCAACCGCTGCCGCCCGAGTTCAAGCGATCCTTGTGCCTCAACCTCCCAAGTAGCTGGGATTACAGGTGCCCGCCACCATGCCCGGCTTATTTTTTTTGTATTTTTAGTAAAGATGGGGTTTCGCCATGTTAGCCAGGCTGTTGTTCTTAAACTCCTGACCTCAGGTGATCTGCCTACCTTGGCCTCCCAAAGTATTGGGATTACAGGAATGAGCCACTGCATCTGGCCCAAGCTTTTCAAAACTAACTTAAAGTCCACTCTTGATTTATTTTACAGCTTGTGGACACTATAGTTAACTGCTTTACTTAGCCTAATTCTTTTGTTTTCTACAATAAAAGGAAAAATAAATGAGACACTAGAACAGAATGGTCAAGAATTCTGACTTTGAAGTCCAACATAGTAATAAAAATATTAACCGCCAACATGAACAAGTTCTTACTATGTGAATAGCACTCTTCTGAGCACTTTGTAAAAAAAAAAAAAAAAAAAAAAATGCCTCCTCTCCTCAAATCTTCAGAACATCCTTAAGAGACAGGTGCTATTATCACCCCCATTTTATAGATAAGGAAACTGAGGCACAAAGAAATCACAGAGCCATTAAGTGGTAGTTTAAATCCTAGCTTACTCCCATGTGGCTTTGAGCTGTCTGTTTCCTTGTCTCCAAAAGGATGGTATAAAGATTAAATGAGATGTCCTAAAGTTATGAGTGATACTCAGTGAGAACTCAAAGATGAGCTGTCATGTTGACGGTCAAGGCCTGGCACTGACATGCCGGGGGCCAGGTTCCTTCAAGACCCCTCCTTGTTGACCCTGCCAACTCACCCAACCCCCTTCCCTATGGTGAAAGGCTAGCAACGTCATATTCTGGTTCTCACATTAGCTGTGTGATCTTAAAGTAGGTCTCGGAGTTTGTCTCTTTTCTCATCTTGACCTGCCTTACTTACAGGATTGCTATTGTGGATTATATGGGATAACACATAAAAACTCTATAAACTGTAAAGCACTATAGCACTATACAGATGGAAGGCTTTAGGAAAGACCTCAGAAACATGAAATTTTGTGACTAAAGCATGTGCAGAAACAAGTTCAATGAGAATAATGGCTTTGCCCCTGGCTGCCTAAAATTTTTTTCTCCCATTCCAGTGTCTTTGATGAAAATTCTAGAGGCCGGGTGCAGTGGCTCACGCCTGTAATCCCAGCACTTTGGGAGGCCGAGGTGGGTGGATCACGAGGTCAAGAGATCGAGACCATCCTGGTCAACATGGTGAAACCCCGTCTCTACTAAAAATTCAAAAAATTAGCTGGGCATGGTGGCGCGTGCCTGTAATCCCAGCTACTCAGGAGGCTGAGGCAGGAGAATTGCCTGAACCCAGGAGGCGGAGGTTGCGGTGAGCCGAGATCGCGCCATTGCACTCCAGCCTGGGTAACATGAGTGAAACTCCGTCTCAAAAAAAAAAATAAATAAATAAAATAAAATAAAATTCTAAAAATGTCCTGTCAATCCACTGACGTTAACATAGAGATCACAAATGGGATGAGGCTGTAGAAGGAAGCTTGGGTTGGTTGTTACCTAAAGCATCGAGAATGCTGCAAGGCAATTAACAAGTGCGAGTTAAACATCTGCAACTTCCAGGTCACTGGAGGTCATCTTGTTCAGTGGCATGGATGCCCAAGCTATGGAAGGCCATATGCATGTGGATGGCCCAGTCCCCACAGCCATCTCTCTCAGCACATCCCGAAACAACAATTGCAAAGTAAGGTATTTGTCCTGGTCTGGGTTTCTTCAAGCTTGGCATTAACCCACTCAAACGTGACTAGGGTGGGCAGAACTGGACAGGGGCTTAAGAGCAAGGCACATAACCATAGTGCTTAGAGCACGGGCTCTGGAATCAGCCTGTAATTCAAATCCTAGCTCTACTACTTCACTAGCTAAGTGACACTCAACTTAAGGCTCATTTGTAAACTTGGAATACTAGATCTATCTCTAGGAATTTTGGGTTAAATGAGAAAATGTATGCAAGGCCCTTTGTATCCATTATCATCACCATCATTATTACAACATTATTGTAAGGATGGAAAATCCTACCGGTATGTAGAAGCATGTGTCGGATGAGCACCCTCTTGTGGGCAGTGGCAAAATTGCACTCAGGGCACTGGTGGATCTTCTCATGAGCATGCATCTTGCCTACATGATCCTGGTAAGCCACTGGGTTGAAGGTGGCAAAGGGGCAGAAGGTACAGCGCAGCTCTTCACTGCCAGGATGGCCCTGCTTCTTGTGTTTACGGAATAGGTGCTTATTGGAACAGGCGAAGTCACAGTGGGGGCAGTGGAAGGCGTAGTGGCTCTTGCGGTGGGCCTCCATGGCTTCCGCTGTGGCAAAGAGCATGGGACATGAGTGGTGGCGGCACTCCACAGCCCGCACCCCATGGGTCTCCTTCAGGTGCTTAACAAAGGCCTTGCGGCTGGGTGCAGCATAGCTGCAGCCCTCCTGAAAGCAGTGCAGGGGTAAGGGCTCTGCTGCGGCTGCTGCTGTGTGGCTCTTAAGGTGCTCCTTGAGGGCCTGGCTGAGGCGGAATTCCTCACGGCAGACAGGACAGGCATAGGTGTCCGAGTAGAAGTTGGAAATGTCTTCATGCATACTGGCCATGTGGCGGTTGAGTGCATTCCTCTCTACTGCACTGTAGTGGCACAGTGGGCAGTGGTGGGCCTTTTCACCCAGCTCCCGCAGCAGATGGGTCTTGAGCTTGCTCTTACTGGTGAAGAACTTCTGGCAGTTGGGGCACTGGAGGCTGGGGTCTGGGAAGTGGAGATGCAAGTGTTCCACCAGATGGGTCCGCTTCTTAAAGCAGCGCTTACACTCTGAACACATATGGGTCTTGAAGAGGGACTCGGTGCCAGAGACCACATCCCCTGGGAGAGGGAAGAGAGAGAGAAAGTTGAGAGAGTGAGATTCTTCAACAGGTCAGGGGATAGCCAGATAATAGGAGAATCACAATTTGCTCAGACACAATGTGTGGCCTGTCTCCAGGAAACCAAGCAAAAGGGTCTCAAACACTGTGGTCTCAAGGAAAACGTGAGAAACTCAAGTTTTAAGAGAAGCAAAATTACAAGGGCTTCTCAGACCTGCTGTGACAGCCTGTTTGAAGTGCTTTACTCAGCTACCTGCTCTTCCTGAGCCTTTATTTAGAGCTGCTTAAAACAATCTGAATGGAGCATTCTTGTTCTTTCCTGCCTTGTTCTATGGAGACAGGCAGAGGGATCAGCAAGATTAGAAGGAAAAGAGTCCCCAAGGGAGTGAGCCAAAAGAAGGTAAAGTACTCTTACTTCCAAACACTGGCCCACAGGGCTCTAGATAATAATAAAGCTGGTAACATACAACCAAATCTTTCTCATTCACTTGACAACAACTATACTCCTTGTGGGATCTTTCATATATTCTACTGGGGTGGAAAACTGGGAAGCAAAGATTCAGAAAAAAGTATTAGGGGGCTGGGCGTGGTGGCTCACGCCTGTAATCTCACCACTTTGGGAGGCAGAGGTGAGTGGATCACAAGGTCAAGAGATCACGACCATCCTGGCCAACATAGTGAAACCCAGTCTCTACTAAAATATAAAAATTAGCTGGGTGTGGTGGCATGCGCCTGTAATCCTGGCTACTCGGGAGGCTGAGGCAGGAGAATTGCTTGAAGCTGGGAGGCAGAGGTTGCAGTGAGCTGAGATCACACCACTGCACTCCAGCCTGGTGCCTGGCGAAAGAGCAAGAGTCTGTCTCAAAAAAAAAAAAAAAAAAAAATATTGGAGGGCTCAGTGCCAGACAAAATAGGCTGATGATCATCAATAACTTCTGGCATCTCTATATGACGAAGATCACCTTCTGCTTCCCTGCAGGAGTTTTCTGCCGAGGAAAACCAGTCCAGTAAAGCAAACTGTTTACCCCAACACTGTATTACTAAAGTCTTTACCATTTACTCATCATTTTCCCACTAGACCTTGACTTTTGAGTGAAGGTAGAATAGAATAAAAGGATCTGAACCAAAGCTCAGAAAACAAACCCCAGAGCCTCAATGCCAGGGTTTCAACAATCCATTCTTCCCCACCACCAAGGGCTTCAAGCCTCAAGATGCCATTACCTTCCAGCTGCTGAGCCTCTTGGCCTTTATCCACAGCCTTCTGGGATTCCTTCTGGGTGTCACTCTTCCCTTCTTTCTCTACATTCGCCTCTTCAGCCATCTCCTGCCCAGGCAAGGGTGCACCTGCTTCCTGTGAAGTTTCTCTCTCTCCTGGAGGCAGATTGGGAGCTGGAGATACATAAAACTTGATAAAGTCTACAGAAGCCAATGACAGCACTAAATGCTTATACTTCTCCACCTATTGGCTGAAATTATCACCCTCTCCCACTTTTAGCATAAGGGAATCTTGGGTTTTATGTACAAATGTATTTCCATTCAAGAGAGAAATAGGAGGACCAGGAACTAAGTTACTAGCAATGTTCCAGTCTAGAGTAACTCAAACCTCAGAGAGCACCAACTTCAGACTCCATGAAGCTAACAGCATTGAGGTCATAGGGGGCTGAAAGCAGAGAATGGGTAGACTGTAATTCCTTCTCTTATCAGAATCCTGGCCCGTTTTCTGTTTCTTCCTGCTCCACTGCTCTCTCAGCTTTTTTGAGACCAAGAGGAATGACAACTAGTAAACCCCATCTTCCTTGAAGGTTCCTTTCTTTCCTTCTTTCTTTTTTATTTTTGAGACAGGGTCTCACCCTAACATTCAGGCTGGAGTGCAGTGGCACAATCTCGGCTCACTGCAACCTGCCCTCCTGAGCTCAAGTGATCTTCCCACCACAGCCTCCTGAGTAGCTGGGACTACAGACATGAGCCACCACACCCAGCTAATTTTTGTATTTTCGTAGAGAAAGGACTTCACCACATTGCCCAGGCTGGTCTCCAACTCCTGGGCTCAAAGGATCCATCCACCTTGGCTTCCCAAAGTGCTGGGATTAACGCATGCACCACAGTGCCCAGCCCGAAGGGTTATTTCCTTTTTAAAATAACCCCAGCTTCTACTGCCCAATCCCCAGTTGCTCTAAAGGAAAATCTACAGGCATTCTATTAGTGGCTATAGCCAAGGATGGTCATTTTTGCTTTTGCTCTTAGAAAATTCTGGAATGGATTATCATTAGAGAATACTGGTTAAGGAACTTCAGGCTACAAGTAGCCTAAGCCAACTTTCACTCACTGTCAATGAACAAAGACTTACTCTTTGTCCCATATATTCCAACTGTTTCAAGATGTCTTCCCATGTCATCCAGTAATTCCAACCTCCTAAGCCACTATCTAGATTCTCTTATATTCATGCACATTCATGGCCCTGGAAACAACTACCTCTCCTATAAGATCAACTGTAGCTGAATTCCAGGGGGAGGAACTGCTTGGCCCTTGGCCTCATACCTGGCAGCAGCTCCTGGGATGGAAGACCCTGAACGGCAGAAAGTTCTCCCTGTGTCCCAGCACCATGGCTCCGCTGATGCTGCCGGAAGAGTTTGACGTTGGAGCCCATGAAGCTGCAGTGGCTGCAGTGGAAAGGGTAATGCGCCTGCCGGTGCAGCTCCATGCCCTGCTGGCTCCCGAAAAGCAGAGGGCAGCCCCGGAAAGAACAGGGCACAGGAACTGCTCTGTGAGTCTGCCTCAGGTGGTGCTGCAGACCCTTGCGATCTTCAGCAGAGAACACACAGCCAGATTCTGGGCAGGAGAAGGTGTCAGGAGTGCCCCGGTGAATCTTGAAGTGGCTCTTCAGGGCCTGGGGTTGGGCAAACTCCTGTCTACACACAGGGCATGATAGGGGACTACCTGGTGGGCTCTGGCCCTGCAGAGGGCCAGGGAGTGTTGGGTTGCTGGGAAGGAGCTCTACAGAGCATGGGGGGCTAGAGATGCCCTGCACAGGCTGTATATGGGTCTCACTGCACTGGTGCAGGGCCAGCAGAGTGGGCTCTGCGAAGCTCTGTTCACAGCGCTCACAGAAGTACACCTCCACCACCTTTACCAGGACACCTGCAGGCAGAGGACCGACAGAGAAAGGCATAGAATCAGATGGAACAAGACTCATAGGAGTTAGTTACTAGTAGAAAATGTAGGTGAATCTTTTAATATTCATGGAGTACAGATGGACTTTAAGTCTGGTTCTACACCTGGACTGTAAGCCCCGTAAGGTCAGGGACCATCTATCGGGCAAAAGTGTTTAGATTCCTAGCACAAGACTTGGTACAAGGTAGGTGCTTAATAAATATTTGTTAAATGAGTGAACAAACAAGCAAATCCAGAAAGCATTAAGACAGTATATTTTACCCAAGTAAAAACCAGAACTTCCAAAAGAAAATGACAAACTAGGGATAGTAACTGCAATATAAATTACAAATGTTACTTTCAAATTCTTTAAAGAGATTTACAAAGGCAAAGGAATTGATAAAATGGAGAATATCCTTTCTGAAAACAGCCAAATCATCTCCATAATAATTGCTGCCTTTTTAAAAGCAATGGGCCTTTTGATTAAGAAAGGCTTAAGAAACACTCTGGTACTTCAACAGCCCTAAGGGAACAGGGACCTGAGATTCTGTAAGGTTAAGGCCACTATGTTTACTAGTGGTAGGGCCATGACTCAAGGCCAGGGATGTCCTACATTTATTCTGCTAATCCTTTTGCTCTTTATTGTTAAAAAAAATTTCAGTGCAACAACTATAATGATATACAAGTATACAAAGGAAGAATACCCACCCAGTACCTTCACACACACAATTTGGTCTGTATCTTTTTGAGCCTTTTTTTCCCACTTGCTACATATCAAAGATATTTTTATCTTTGAGTACATTTACATCTACTTGGTATTTTCTTGTCCAGTTCATGTTTTTTCAGAGCATGGACAAATCAAAATGAAATTCTGCCTTGCTTCCCTGGAGACCAAAAAAATCCAAATAATTTTTTTGGTTGGTCATGGGGAAACAGGGTCTCTCTCTCTCTCTGTCATCCAGGCTAGAGTGCAGTGGTGATGTGATCACAGCTCACTGCAGCCTTGACCTCCCGGGCTCAAAGGATTCTCCCACCTCAGCCTCCTGAGTAGCTGGGACTACAAGCACCACCATGCCTGGCTAATTTTAAAATTTCTGTAGAGACAGGGTCTCCCTATGTTGCCTATTCTAAAAACAATTTTAAAAAATAAATAAATTCTGCCCTTAGAGATGGACATTTGGGCTGTATCCAACTGTTACAAACAAAGCTCCCCTATATATCCTCATCCCTGTATCTCTGTGAATGTATATGATTCTTTTTTTTTTTTTTTTTTGAGACAGAGTCTCACTTTGTTGCCAGGCTGGAGTGCAGTGGTGCAATCTCGGCTCACTGCAACCTCTGCCTCCTGGGTTCAAGTGAGTCCCCTGCCTCAGCTTCCCGAGTAGCTGGGACTACAGGCGTGCAGAACCATGCCCAGCTAATTTTTGTATTTTTAGTAGAGATGGGGTTTCACCATATTGGTCAGGCTAGGCTTGTCTCGAACTCCTGACCTTGTGATCCACCTGCCTCGGTCTCCCAAAGTGTTGGGATGACAGGCATGAGCCACCACGCCCAGCTTGTATATAAGTCTATAGGACAGATTCCTACAGTGGAATTACAGTGGTCAGAGTATGCATATTGTTAAATTTGCTATGTAGCTAAATTGACCTTCAAAAGATTATACTAATTTGTATCTCTGTAAGCTGTAACATGGCATTTCCTACAGCCTCATCAATAGCAGGTATTATTATTAAAAATGTTTAATTTATGCCAAAGTCCATCTCTTATTTTTAACTGGAATTTATTTGTTTGCTAGTGAGACTAAGCACCTTCCGTATGGTTACTACTTTTATTTCTTCTTTAGCGTATTGCACATAGATTTCTTTTAGCAGGCCAAGATGAGAGGATTGCTTGAGCACAGGAGTTCAGGACTAGCCTGGGCAACAAGGTGAGACCTTGTTTCGACACAAAAAATTGAAAAACTAGCCGGGTGTGGGTGGCATACACCTGTGGCCCCAGCTATGGGAGGCTGAGACAAGAGGACTGCTTAAGCCCAGGAGGTCAAGGCTGCAGTGAGCTATAACTGTGCCACTGTACTCCAGCCTGAGTGACAGAGCAAGACCCCATCTCAAAAAAAAAAAACCCCAAACAAAAACAAAACAAAACAGAAAAGGAAATCAAACAACAAAAAAGATGGTTTTTCTTATTGTGGCTCTTTGAATTTTAAAGATACTTTCTCATATATTGCAAGTGTTTTTCCTAGCCTTTTTTTTTCTAAATTTCTTTTGCCACATGAAAGTTTGGAAATATTATATGGTCAAATTAGCTGATCTTTCCCAATATTCTTACACTTATTATTATTACTTTTTGTCTTTTTTTCCCCCTTTTTGTGGAGAACGGGGTCTTGCTATATTGCCCAGGCAGGTCTTGAGCTCCTGGGCTCAAGCTATCCTCCGGCCTCTGCCTCCCTAACAGCTGGGATTATAGGCGTGAGCCACTGCGCCCGGCCTCCAGTATTCTTTGTCACTATACTACACTGCCAAGTGAAGTGGTGACAACTGTGGCTGGAGGATGGCAATTAAAAAACAGGGAAGTTTCCTAAAAATAAGAGGTGATGATAATGGGATGGATAAAAGGAGAATCTTTAATCTGAGAGAAATACAAATGCTCAACTCCTACTTTTTTTTTTTTTTTTTTTTTAAAGGGATGAGGGTCTCACTATGTTGCCCAGGCTGGAGTGCAGTGGCTATTCACAGGTGTGAACGTAACATACTGCAGCTTCTAACTCCTAGGCTCAAGCAATCATCCTGCCTCAGCCTCCCAAGTAGCTGAGAGGTGTGTGCCACTGTACCAGGCCTCAACTCCTATTCTTTTTTTTTTTTTTTGAGACAGAGTTTCGCTCTTGTTACCCAGGCTGGAGTGCAATGGCGCGATCTCGGCTCACAGCAACCTCTGCCTCCTGGGTTCAGGCAATTCTCCTGCCTCAGCCTCCTGAGTAGCTGGGATTACAGGCAAGCACCACCATGCCCAGCTAATTTTTTGTATTTTTGGTAGAGACGGGGTTTCACCATGTTGACCAGGATGGTCTCGATCTCTTGACCTCGTGATCCACCCACCTCGTCCTCCCAAAGTGCTGGGATTACAGGCTTGAGCCACCGCGCCCGGCTCAACTCCTATTCTTAACAACATGCCTTAGATGAGTAAAGTATGTTATACACAAAAAAAACTAGGGCAGGGAAATACCAGATCACTTCTGGAAAGCCCTGCCAAGCCCAGGGTGGTAGAGACAGGCTTTTTGCTTAATTCCTGGCTGTAATTCTTGGGTAGGAGGGTCAATATGGAAGAAAGAATCTCCAAGGACTGTTAAGAGGAAGGACAAGCCAGGAGTGGGCAGAGGTGTCAGAAAGGTCTTACTTTCTGGATTACTGCCTAGCACACACTAAGCCCTCACAGGACAGACTCTGCCAAAAGCTTGGTAGAGGGCTGTGCACCACTTTGCCAGCCTTCAATAAACATGCACCAACTGCAAACCAAATTACAACATCTCCAAGTATAAAAATAGGATGCTACCTTGTGTTCTCATCATATTTATATGGAATCAAAAACAGCCCAGGCAAAACCTCAGGGCTGCTTGTCCCACTGGCCTGCTTGCAACTGGGTTTGTACCTGGGGTCTCTCCAGGAGCACCTGGGGTCAGGGTTCCAGCTACTGTCTCCACAATGATCTCCATGTTCCCTGGTCCCTCTTCAGTTGCTGTGGCCTCTACCAGCAGGCAGCCTGGCTCAGTAGGTAAAGGTGTGGGGTCCCCAGAAGGACAGGGGCTCTGGACAGGCCCCAGGAGTCCACGGTTAGGGAGAGGTGGGGGGATCAGCAATAGCTCAGGGCATAGTCCATCCATCTCTCCAGTGCTACTGGCTGGCTGTGAGTCCAACAGGGGGTCTGTCATCACCACGACTTGTGTGTTTTGGCCTCTTAAATGCTGACAAGCCAACCAGAAGAAAAAGAAAATAAGGTTAGAGTTTTTACTTTCTTCCCAGCTGGTGTGGGTACACAGCCCAGTGCCCACCCACTTAGGCATATTCTTGTATGGCAGCATGCCATACATACCTTATGAGACAAAATAGAGGCTTTCTTTTTATGATAATGTTCAGAACAAAAAATATAAAAATGATAATAAAAAAAGAAAAAGAAAAAAACAAACAAAAAATGATAACAGACTATTAAGAGAGAGCCAACAAGTATCGGCCAAAATATTAATGACTGCAGGTTGTCTCCTGATAGCTAAGTGCCCTTAGCCAAGTCATTAAGCAATCTGGGTCTCCGTTTTCTTATCTGCAACAAAATTAGGTGGGGCCAAAGTATCTCAGAAGTTCCCCTTCCTTTTTTTTGAGATGGAGTCTCGCTCTGTTGCCCTGGCTGGAGTGCAGTCTCACTGCAACCTCCACCTCCTGGGTTCAAGCAATTCTTCTGCTTCAGCCTCCCAAGTAGCTGGACTACAGGCATGCACCACACAAGCCTGGCTAAATTTTGTATTTTTAGTAGACATGGGGTTTCACCATATTGGCCAGGCTGATCTTGAACTTCTGACCTCAGGTGATCTGCCTGTTTTGGCCTCCCAAAATGCTGGGATTACAGGTGTGAGCCACCTTGCCTGGTCCCTTTCCCTCTTACTGTTTGATAATCTCACTATTCCTCAGAATGATTATAAGGAAGTCCTTTCCTTCATCAGCTGGCTCCTGCTAACCTCCCAGACTCATCTCCCACTTCTCCCCTCAACAGGTCTCTGAACCAGATGATGTGCCATTCTCCAGACCCGTCTCATTCTCTGTTGCTTTCACACCCTCACAGCCCTTCATGTCTCTTGGCTTGATATGCCTTTCCCCTTCTCAATCTCCCCCTCTTGTCTGGCTAACCAATTAACTATCCTTGAAGAAGCTGCACAAATGTCACTTCTGCCATGAAGGCTTCCTGACACTCTTAATCCATTCTCTCTTCTGGCATCCTAAGAGCACTCTGTACACAGTCCTATCAGAAACGAGGTCACACTGCACTGTTGTTTACCTGTCAGTCTCTCTCCCTAGATGTGTAGCTTTTTAATAATTTGTTGACATCATTACTTCAATATCACTTTGTGATACTGACATTATCACTTCAATGAATACAGTGAAGAACCACAGACAGGGAACTGCATTGGAGTAAAGCTAGGTATCTCATACCAAACCAGTGGTTTATCATCTATAATGTAACATATTTGGAGAAATTCCAAACTCATTAACCACCACCTAAAACTAAATATGAGAACATAACTGAGGAATGAATGACAATTAAATTGCATACTGTTACACACGGCTATAATGAATTTAAGCTGAATAATTAGTAATTAATAAGAATAATAGTAATCATTTCATGAAATTGAGTCACAGAGAATTTGCAAAAAGAAAAAAAAAAAAGAAAGAAAGCAAGACCCTGCAATCTGATTGTCCCTACTTCCAGAATTCCACGGACTCAAAACAGTTGCTCATAGGGATTCACAAAGTGGCTGGGAAGAGCACTCCTGTTGTCAGAGGGATTCTCTGTAAACTGCAGCTTCCACTTACTGAATTTTATCTCTGCTCTGGGGAATCTTCCGACTCGGCCATTCATGGCCTCCGGGGGGAGCCAAGGAGGACGCTGAGCCGTCAAGATTAAGAACCTTCACCCGACGGAGGGCAGGGTGAGGTAGGAGACAGATGGGCACGAGAGAAGAAACACGCGTTATCTTCCGAGTAGGAGCACTGGGGAAGAGAAAGGACAGACTAAGGCAGACACGCCGGGAGAAACAACGGGCCCCGGCCTAGGGACCCGGGTTCCCACCTGCCGCTGGGTTCTAACTCTCCGCGTGGCCTTGGACAGAGAGTCGCCTCGCTTCTCTGGGCCTCAGCTTTCCTGTCTGTAAAATGGAGGTGATGACAGTGTCCATATCTTCGGGCGGGAGCTGGATCACAAGAGCCAGCGAACAGGAAAGGCGGTTTGTAACCTGGAAGGCTTAGTATGGAGCATCGTCATGATTTTGTTCCTGAGAGCAGCGGGTACCCAGGCGGGGTCCAGAGCCATGACGCGACTGTGGCGCCGGGGCCCATCTCGTCTGCGTGCTCCCTTCAAGTACCTCCTCCCGAGAGTTCCCAGGGTCCAGGCCCACCCTGAGGCCGTGGCTGGAAAAACTTCGCTTCCGGCTCGCTCCACCCCGCATTCCCTTCCCAGTTCCCGCCCCGCAGCCACTCACTCACCTCCGGACCCAGAGCCGGCTGGAGCCGCATCTCTATGGTCGGCCGTGGCTGGAGCGGCAGCCCACGGCCCCCTTTGTGCGACCGCCTCCGGCCCAGCAGCCTCTAGTATATCGGGGATGTGGAAGCTACTCTCTCTTCCTCTGGCCGCTGCGGTGGTACTCTATGTTTTCTCTCTGTGGTTTTTCCCGCCCTCCACCCCTACTCCAGCCCTGAAGTCGGAGGAAGCACCATCGAGAGCTCTGGGGTAGAGTGGCGTGGGCTTCTCGGTAGGTGTGGCGGGAAGTAGATGAAAGGACTCGGGGCGGGGCCGAGCGCTGCTTCCCCAGAGTGCGGGCGCGGTGAAACCAACGAGACGGAGGGCCAGAGAGTCATGGCGGTGAGTGGGCGGAGTGACTGGTTGCCCCAAACCATGTGGCTGGAGGCACGAGCTGGGGCGTGGGCAAGTTTCAGGAGGGGGCTTCTGGGTGTCGCGGAGGGGGCGGGGACGGGAGAGCTTTGTCAGTGGCCTTTCATACATAGGTGTTTTGGAATTCTGGATCCCAGTTCTGAGGCTCGGCCGAGGTCACTGCTGTCAGCTGATCTCCCTGCATGCCAGGCGCAGGGCAAAGTGGCTGGGGTTCCGGGTTGAAGGACAGGTGTACTAGAGACAACTTTGCGCTTATCCCTCAGGATCTTATTGTCTACAGTGTAACGATCCGTGGAGAAAGTAGCAGATGGGTAGGTTTTCAGTTGAGGAGGATAAGGGAGGAAAGAACCGGCATTCCGAACCAAGAGAACTGCATGAGCAAGGAGGTGGGAGGTTGCTTATCTGTTGAACATATTTGTTGCATATTTGCTGAACAGGTAGTGTTAGGAACTAATCCATGAAAGGTAGGTGTGCGCCGTATTGTGGAGGGCCTTGAGTACCAGGCTGAGTTTGTACCCAATTCAGGGGTCTCTTGGGGGCCAGCCATTGAAGGTGCTGGAGCAGAAAGAGATGGAATTGGAGCTGATCCCTATGATGAAAGATCCGGACCCTTGTGTAGCTGTTCAGTGAAGCAGGAGGTGAAGAAAAATGCCATTTCAAGAACTATAATTTTAAAGATAGTTTAGGTGGGAAGTAATAAATGTTCCCAGGACATTAGATATTGGGAACGTAAGGGAGAGGATATTTGAAGGACGTTACTCATGGTAACAAGGCATAGGGTTATTGACAAGTCAATAGACGCTTCTCCCTTGCTGACTCCAGCTAGTGGGCCCCTTTCTGTCAAAGCTGGTACCAGGGACCACAAAAATCCTGTCCATCCATTATCCTGATGTGAACCCGGTTTATATTGCTCTTTTTGGTTTAAGGCATCTCCAGACATGGTCCTCTGGTAGGAAACAGGTATGAGTAGAGTAATGAAGGGCAAAATGGGATGAGGGACCTGGAGTCTCCACCCTTGCATTCCAACACTACCCTTACCCCGCAAAAGGAGGATATTGACCGACAGAGTAGTGCTAACCTGTGGCAGGGCTGGAGAATTCCAATTTCTAAAGTAATCTTTTGCTTTGTCCCATCGCCACTGTTCCCCACTTGTAGGTTTTTGCAACACCCCAGAGCCAGTAAAGTTTGGTGTTTCCCTTTCAAGATGCCACTTTCAGACTTTATTCTGGCCCTGAAGGACAATCCCTACTTTGGGGCTGGATTTGGACTGGTGGGTGTGGGTACAGTCCTGGCCCTTGCCCGGAAGGGTGCCCAACTGGGCCTGGTGGCATTCCGGCGCCATTACATGATCACACTGGAAGTCCCTGCTCGAGACAGGAGCTACGCTTGGTTGCTTAGCTGGCTCATCCGCCACAGTACCCGTACTCAGCATCTCAGTGTGGAGACTTCGTACCTTCAGCATGAGAGTGGCCGCATTTCCACTAAGTTTGAATTTGTCCCCAGCCCTGGAAACCACTTTATCTGGTAAGGTTGGGAGCCATGGGGGGCTGTGAGAGTAGAAAAGAATGATGGGAGCTGGGTTTGAACCATTCACTCACTCAGTTTTGATTGTTCTTATTCAGGTATCGGGGGAAATGGATCCGGGTAGAACGAAGTCGAGAGATGCAGATGATAGACTTGCAGACGGGGACTCCTTGGGAATCTGTTACCTTCACGGCCCTGGGCACTGACCGAAAGGTTTTCTTCAACATCCTGGAGGAAGGTGTGGGATGGCACAGGCAGGCTTTCTAGGGACATTGCAGGGATGGGGACATTTGACATCAGAGGATAAGCAGTTTGGAGGTAGAATAAGCAGACTGGGGTGAGCCCAGGGGAGCAGGGGGCCAGAGGGAAGCTATTTGGCATAGCTCCACCTAATCGAAGAATCAGCCAGCCATGGTGAAGAGAATTATTGGCTTTATCTCATCTTCTTCCCAGCTCGAGAGCTAGCCTTGCAGCAGGAGGAAGGGAAGACCGTGATGTACACAGCTGTGGGCTCTGAATGGCGTCCCTTTGGCTATCCACGCCGCCGGCGGCCACTGAGTTCTGTGGTTCTACAACAGGGTCTGGCTGACCGAATTGTCAGAGACATCCGGGAATTCATTGATAACCCCAGGTGGTACACTGACAGAGGTGAGAAGCAGCTGAGGTCTTTGCTGTGCTGTTTTTGACATTTTAGAGGGGACAGGTTGGTCTCTGGCCAGATGGGGTGATACAAAGTTCTGGTCCAATTCCCAGAGATTAAGAGGAATGAAAAGTTGTGTATGAGGATGGTTTTTTTCCCTACCAAGGTTATCAGGCTTCCAGCGGGCAGGGCTGGGAATGAACGTGGATATCGGGCAAAATCCGTATCATCCTGGCTGTTTCCCTAGGCATTCCCTACAGACGTGGCTACCTGCTTTATGGGCCCCCTGGTTGTGGAAAGAGCAGTTTTATGTGAGTAGTCAAAATTTCTCTGGTAAAACTAAGCCTTTGTGGAAACACTGGGCTGATGGGGTTGGAAAGGGAAATGAGGTCGAGGGGCCATCTCTTTTGGGTGCTAGTGTGACTGCTGCCTGGGGACCAGGGGCCAGGATAAACATGAAATGTGTGGAACATGAGGGTGTGAGCCAGAAGTCAGGCCTCTGAGACACATGTCCCCAGACTGTGAGGAGAGTAGCTGGGCCTGAGGAAGCATTTCCAGGTTGCCTGCTACCTCCTGCCATCCCATCCTCCATAGCACAGCCCTGGCTGGGGAACTGGAGCACAGCATCTGTCTGCTGAGTCTCACAGACTCCAGCCTCTCTGATGACCGGCTCAACCACCTGCTGAGCGTGGCCCCACAGCAGAGCCTGGTGCTCCTGGAGGACGTGGATGCTGCTTTTCTCAGTCGAGACTTGGCCGCGGAAAGTAAGTGAGGGGTTCTGGAGGAATGGGAGTGAGTAACTGCGGAACAGGAGAACACAGTAGAAATCCAGAGGGCTGGCAGTGGATGCCTGGGTTAACAACAGGAGCCCATGAGAGGCATGGTAAGGGTACACAGTGGGGCTGGCTAATTTTATGGCTGGACTATGACTATCCATGCTTTATCTTTGCCTTACTCCAGACCCAGTAAGGTACCAAGGCCTGGGTCGCCTCACCTTCAGTGGACTGCTCAATGCCTTGGATGGTGTGGCTTCCACTGAGGCCCGCATCGTGTTCATGACCACCAACCATGTTGACAGGTAGGACGGATCCTGAGACTGAGGCAAGAGCCCACCTCCTCAGTGCCTTGAGAGGAGCAGGTCAAGGGGCCATCTCTTTTGGGTGCTAGTGTGACTGCTGCCTGTGACTCTGCTTTCCCTTTCTTCTCGCAGGTTGGACCCTGCCCTGATACGCCCTGGGCGAGTGGACCTGAAGGAGTACGTGGGCTACTGCTCACACTGGCAGCTGACCCAGATGTTCCAGAGGTTCTATCCAGGGCAGGCACCTTCCTTAGCTGAGGACTTTGCAGAACACGTCCTTCGAGCTACAACCCAGATCAGTCCTGCCCAGGTGCAGGGCTACTTCATGCTGTACAAAAATGACCCTGTAGGGGCGATTCACAATACTGAGTCTCTGAGGAGGTGATTAGGCTGCGCTTGGCTCAGCTCTCCTCCTCTAGTTCAATAAACATCTGCCACACTACTCTGCTCTCGGATCTCCCTTCACTGGATTGGTACTTGAATAAAAACCAGAGGCTGCAATCACAGGTGCCTACAGGGGTCAGTCAGGCAACCACATATGCAAATGATGGAGCATAGACTAAGATAGAGATGAGACACAAAACAGGAAACTAAATTCCTCTACCTAAAGGCATTGTATGTATATATATAATGGACAGACGTGGGTGTGTACACATGGGTTGTTAACAGGAGTCCTAAGGACTCTGCTTACATGCTGACATCCCACTAGTTTTCCCTGGAACTGACTACACTAGCTGATGAGATGTCAGACCCCCTTTACCCAGCTCTCTGGAGAACAGACTTCAGAGCACAGGTGGGGACTGCTTTGCTACACCCCAATCTTACTAGGAATTGAGAAAAAGACCCATTTCTCACAGGCTAGGCACTATTGAGCAAAGAAAGCCAAACAAGGTCAAATATCTTTATTGTTCCCCTCCCATCCCCAATTCCCTGTCCTTGCCAAGTCCTGCTAGGAACCATCCTCAGATTCCAGGCCTAGGGGCTCCCTCCGAGTACCAGGCCGGTATGCTCCCTGGCCCCGAGGCAGGCGGGGGTAGGAAGAACCCGGTGTCCGGCCTTTGGAGCGCTCCCAGCGAGCACAGTCCCGAGTCCTGCGGGGTGGGGGGCCCTGCCAGCTGCCAGGCCCCTTCTCTTGGGGAGGACCTTCAACCCCTTGGCTATGGGGTTCTGGCTTTAGGTCCATAGGCTCCTTGAGGGGCCCCTCTGGTGGTGGCAGTTCCTGGGTGTCACAGGTACCTTTGGGGGCATGGCACTCCCCTCCCTTCAGGTACCTCCGTTCAGGCTGTCGCCAGGGACCTTGACTGGGCTTGGGGGGATCTAGCACAGCTTTCTGGGTTTCGCCCAACCTTTGCTGATTTGGCCCGGCCCCTGGAATCTTCTCACACATGTACTGGGTGGCCACAGGCAGAGGAGCTGGCAAGGTGGACTGGACGGCTGGTGAGGTGGACAGTTCTGCTGCAAGGGTGCTGGGTGGGTGGGATCCTTTGGAGACATCTACAGCTGACTCAGGTTCCACAGGGGCAGAAGGCTATGAAGAAATGAGATAATGCAGCAAGGAGGATGCAGCTCCTCAAAGCAGGGAACCGCAGGCCCCTCTCCTACCGTCGGGGCTGACCAAGATCGGTCTATAATCTCCCTGCTTAGAACAAAGCCCAATCTGGGGCCATGGCAGATTGGGGTTTGTAGGAAGGTTGGTGGCATTACGGGATGACTGGGAAAACCTTCCCTCACCTGCTGAAGGCTGATGAAGTATCGGTTTCGCTCAGCCTCAAGGTCAATGATGCCCCCCCGCTCCTGCTGCCTCTGGTAGAGCCGCTTGAGTTCTTCCTGCTGGCGCAGGCTCTCTGCACTGGGCTGGTACAGCTCCTGGAAGGAAGAATGGCAGAGAGGAAATAATGAAAAGCAGAAGGCAGACTCAAATCCCTACGCCTCCATGGCTGCCTCAGGAAATCTGCACAAGATTCTGGTTGAGCCCCTCAGGTCTGGGCTCCCAGAGTCTTAGGCTCCCACCAGTGGGGGCTGCGGCTTTGCAGAGAGGTCCTAGGCAGTTCAAGCCCAATTGCAGAGACTCCACTTGACACAGACAAGGTGCCATTCCTTACTCTTTAGAAAATGCCATTACTCCTGGCTCACATTCGAAGAAAGTCCCCTTACCATGGGCTGCTGGGGTTCAGGGGCTGCTTTCAACGAGGCAAGATCATATACGAGGGGCTCTCTGCACACCGGACACTGCACACCGACTGCCTTCTAAAAAAGAGAAATCACATGCCTGCATCACAGCCCAGGATGCCCCCTGGTGCTGACCCAGTCAGCCAACCTAATCCACAGAGGGCTGGGACTAAAAGGCACAAGGACACCGGTTCAGCAGTGAGTTGGGACAGAGCACTGGGCAGTCTAACTAGAGGGCTCCTGGAAGGAGAAGGAGGCTTGTAATCCCAGCAATTTGGGAGGCCGAGCAGGCAGATAACTTGAGGTAAGGAGTTTGTGATCAGCCTGGCCAACATGGTGAAACCCCATCTCCACTGAAATTATAGAAATTAGCTGGGCGTGGTGGTGGGTGCCTGTAATCCCAGCTACTCCGGAGGCTGAGGCAAGAGGATCACTTGAACCCAGAGGTGAAGGCTGCTGTGAGTTGAGATCACGCCACTGCATTCCAGCCTGGGCAGCAGAGTGAGACTCCATCTCAAAAAATAAAATGTAAGGATGCCCTTTTTCCTGGACAGAGATAAGAGTTCATTAATCTCAAGGGTATCTACGACCCTAAAAAGGTGAAGAGCCACTGGAGTGGAGGGATGGGAAGGCTGTGAAAGGCAGTGTGTAAGGGTGTCAGGTGAGGGCACAGTTGCAGTGAGGTCGACCTGTTTGGTTGCAGCATGCTGCCGTTCCTGCTCCTGTCCTTGTGCCTTCAGCTCTTGCTCCATGTGCTGGATGTACCGAGCAAGGCAGTGGCAGTGGAAGTAGTGGTAACAGGGTGTTTTGGTAAAGGCCTCCTTCTCCTAGAGGGAGGACAGATGTAGGATACTAAGTCAGAACTCTCTCACAGCCCTCACCTGCCTGTTCCAAGCAGATGCCATGCCCCAAGAGAGAAACTCACCTGGAAACCATAGAGGCAGATGACACACTGGCCATGAGGGATGTTGTTATCCGTGAGAATTTCTTTCCCTTTCTGAGGAGAGAAGACACTGATCAAATAGGGGGGTAAGGGGCAGAACAGTGAGCAAGGCCTGTCTACTACTCCTAGGAGTGACTGGCTGGACGTGGCTCCTACCAGCCCACTTTGGTACCTGGTGTTTACGATTTCTGTCTTGGTGATTCTCCCTCTGCTGGGAATCAATCCTTCTCCACATCCCTGCCCCCTTCCCCACAATTTGATCTTTCTGGTTTTGAAATCCAACTTAATTGTTTTTCCTTTCTTTAAGTCACTTTTAATATACCTTGGAAATGAAAATAATACACCTTGAAAGAAAAAAATGTTCAATTAAAGCTCATCTTCTGGGAGGCCTTGCTTGCTTAACCCCCTTCCATATCACTCCCCACCATGGGGCAACGAGTTTGTTCTGAGTCAGCTTTCAGAAAGCATGTCAAGGCATGGACAACCCAAATGGACAGAGAATTCACAAGGCATCAAGTCGGGCTGTGAAATATGCATTTGAATTGTTATTTGAATAGCTAATAGTGTACTCTGGAATTCTACAAACTCCAAGGCTGCATTGTGGAAGCCCGACCTAGGACTGCTACAGTGGCCTGGCAAACCCACTCTCTTTGACTCTCAGCCACCCACCTTCATTCTGTTCTGGACATTTTTCTTAAAAATTTAAACTAGGAGAAGCTGGGCGTGGTGCCTCATGCCTATAATCCCAGCACTTTGGGAGGCCGAGGCTGAAGTCAGCAGTTCAAGACCAGCCTGGCCAACATGGAGAAACCCCACCTCTACGAAAACACAAAATTAGCTGGGTATGGTGGCATACACCTGTAATCTCAGCTATTCGGGAGGCTGAGGCAGGAGAATCACTTGCACCTGGGAGGCGGAGGTTGCAGTGAGCTGAGATCATGCCACTGCACTCCAGGCTGGGTGACAGACTAAGACTGCCTCAAAAAAAAAAAAAAAAAATTAAACTAGGGGAAAAAAAGACTGTACTTAATTCTATAGTGCAGTGGCTATTCACAGGTGCGACCCCACTACTGATCAGCACGGAGTTTTGACTTGCTGTTTCTGACCTGGGCCAGTTCACCCCTCCTTAGGCAACCTGGTGGTTCCCTGCTCCCGGGAGGTCACCATATTGATGCCGAATTTAGTGCGGACACCTGATTGGCATAGCACACTATAGCCCAGAACTCTTAGGCTCAAGTGATCCTCCCACCTCAGCCTCCCAAGTAGCTGGGACTACAGGCACGCACCACCGCTCCTGGCTTAATTGTTATTTTTAATCTCAAATAAAAGTTTTCTGTGTATATTGAAGCTCCAGGTGTTGCTTCACGTGGGTTGTTTCATTAAGCAGTGTACAAACTCTTTTAGTAAGGAACCATGACTTTTCTTTTCTTCAGCCTCCCCAGTAGCTGGGATTACAGGTGCGTGCCACTATGCCCGGCTAATTTTTTGTATTTTTAGAAGGCACAGGGTTTCACCACATTGGCCAGGCTGGTTTTGAACTCCTGGCCTCGAGCAATCCACCTGTCTTAGCCTCCCAAAGTGCTAGGATTACAGGGATGAGCCACTGCGTCCGGCCAACCACGACTTTTTCTAGTCAGTTCCAATGGCAGTCTAGCCTTCAAATGTTCATTTATGGCTAAGACTCCCCCAAGAGTATTATGGCAAGATCCTTATCTTTTGCCACTTTCAGTTGCCAGTGCCTAGAGAACAAGAAACACACTGAAACTGAAGCAAGAAAAATTCATGTTGAAGAGGAAAAGTCATTTTCTGTCAAGATGCTGGCATACGCAACTTGGAGAAGCTACTGAACTGTCTTTTGGGAAGTTTTTCAAATAGAAGAGTCTCATTTCTCTGGATTAATTTAGGCCTTACCTAATGACTCCAGATCTATTAAAGATTCTAGGCCCATGGTTTCCCTTTTATGGCTAGAAACTGCTCTAGCTTGAAAGAAAGAACATATTCCCAGGCTAGCACACCTCTTACCTCAATGAGTTCATAGAGCATGGCAGTGCCCAGCCCAGCCTTGGCCACATGGCCCAGCGCCTGTAAGATCCTGGAGGAAGATGGCAAACCAAATATTAGGCCTGCTCACTTCCCTCACAAGGCAAAGCTGTAGCTGAGTTTTCCCTGTTCTGTCAGGTCCAACTTACGTGTGGATCTGTTCATCTGAGAGTCCTCGGGGATTTCGGATAGAGATCTGTGGCACCTCATGGGGATACTAGTGGGGGCAAATCACAAGTTACTGCTGAACTGATCCACCCCAGGGACTTTCCCCTTCCTCCCTTTGCTGCCACAGAGTAGGGGCTTCACCTCTGCTGGGACCTGAAGCACCAGAGTGAAGCAGACGTACTGTGAATCCTGGTCCTCTGCAGTGGCAGGATGCAAAGTGATGTAGATCTCCCACGGTGAAGTTCTGCAGGTGGATAAAGTGGAAATGCAGATGTGACTGGGCAGGGGCTTGGGGGCTGGGGAGGATGGGGTTCAGACAGTAACGTGGGCAGAGGAAGTATGCATTGGACTCTTTCTTTTGGGGAGGATTAAAGGAATAGCTTTTGTTCACACAAGAGAAGTATTATCTCTGAATTAAGGCTCACAGTGTCTTAAGACCCAGATTCAGCATAGAACCTCTCCTCATTACTAGAGGGACTCCTGCCCACCACTGGTAGAATACATACCTGCCATTTCCTTTAATCACCTGTAGTTCATCCAGATAGATGGACTCTAACACTTCAACTTCAGAGGGAAGGACCCTAGAGAGAAATGAGTAGACTGACTCACAATTACATCTCTCCCTGCTGAAGCCTGCTAAGGGCAATAAAGACTGGCTTTGCAGAAAAATGGCAATCTACCGGAATGCATTCTCCTGCTAAACTCCTTAAAAACAAGGAAAATGTTTCCTTAAGTTGTCAACTGGCCACGCAGGGGGCATGAAAATCAGAATTTTAGGCCTCATTTCTGCCAACAGATGAGGAAATGCATTCCAGAGAAGTAAAACGACTAACCAAGGCTTAACATAGGTAGAACTGGGGCCACAGCCAGGTTTCCTGACTCCCTGTTTAAGTTTCATTCCACTTTGTGGCTGACTCTCTGGTCTAGAAATATGGCACCCATTAATTAGCATTAACATTAACCAATATTACTCCAGTCTTTCCCTACAACACTGTCCAGTGTGGATCTCAGTGCCTTGGCTACTGTCTACACCCACTGTTAACACCAGTCATCACAAGCCTTCTTAAAGAAGATACCAACCTCAACACAACAGGTCTAGGGTGGTGTAAAGGCTGTGTTGTAATGAAGAGCCAGCAGCCTCAGTTAGTAACAGGTACTAATCACTTATTGGCTATGTGATCTGTGAAGTGACCTCTCTGTAAGCTTAAGTTATCCTGTCTATCACATATAGGTAATACCACCTACTCTCTAGGACTATTATGAGGATAAAAGGTGACTTGTTTATATAAAGTACCTAATAATATCTGGGCTATAATAGCTAGGCTATGTCCTCTTTTCTTTCCTCTCTGTATATAACCTTCTCCCTTAAAAGGAAAGAGGGAAGGAGGGAGGTAGTTAAGAGTATTCTGGACGTATTTCTGACCCTGGCTGTCTGGTTGATCTAGATCAGCCTGTTGAGATTAGATCCATGGTTCTGATGTAAATCAGAGGACACACATGCTTCAGCATAGAAACAGCAATTGAAATGAAATTAAAGCTGAGTGATTGGTTTGTGTCTACAGCTCTACCCAGGTGATATATGGAAAAACGCATACTTTGCTTTCCTATGCGAATCCCTTTTAGAAGAGTAAGTCTGCCCCAGCAGGACCTATGTCAGTGTTGTTATGTCTTAGGCAGAAACTTCAAAATATAAAGTATAAAGCTTTACACCTCACAGATAACAGTGTAGTTCTGACTGATATGGAAGTGGGAGTCTCAGTACTACAAGCTGCTGCACTCACTGTTGCTCTCTCCATGGCTCAAGGTGTCTCCCTCGAATTTTAAAAGCTCCCCCTAAAAAGGTGAGTGTGTGGGTCATGCCTATAAATTATCCTAGCACTTTGGGAGGCTGAGATGGGAGGATCACGTGAGGCCAGGAGCTCGTGACCAGCCTAGGCAACAAAGCAAGATGCTGTTTCTACAAAAAATGATAAATTAGCTGGACACGGTGGTCCCAGCTACTTGGCAGGCTGAGGCAGAAGAATCACTGGAGCCCAGGAGATCGAGGCTTTAGTGAGCCATTATCTTGCCACTGTACTACTCCAGCCTGGGTAACAAAGGAAGACTCTGTCTCTTAAAAAAAAAAAAAAAGTTTCCCCAAACACTTTAAAAACCACTAGTCTAGATAGTCTTAATAAAGGCCAGTACTAGCTAGGCTCCCTGAACCAATGCAACACTGAGGTGGGGCCTCAGTCAAGTGGCCCTTCAATACTTTGCCCACCCTAGCTAATTATGTGGATCCTAGGTGGGATGGATACTGGTAAGGTGGTGACAACAATATGGTGGGTGGGGGGGGCAGGCACTGAAGAATGTCCTAGTACAAAGAATCTAAGGTGTGGAGCCAGACAGATGTGGATTTCTAATCATAATTTTCTACCTTTTGGCAACTTACTTTACTTCTTTGGGGCTCATTTAGTCTTCCCAGGTGCCTGCACCTCAGTTATTAACGAAAAGGCGGCTGGGCATGGTGGCTCACACCTGTAATTCCAGCACCTTGGGAGACTGAGGTGGGAGGATCACTTGAGCCCAGGGGTTCAAGATCAGCCAGGCCAACATGGCAAAACTCTGTCTCTACAAAAAATACAAAAAGCCAGCCATGGTGACGTGCACCTGTAGTCTCAGCTACTCGGCAGGAGGATCACCTGAGCCTGGGGAGGTCAAGGCTGCAGTTAGCAGCAATTGCACCACTGCACTCCAGCATGGGCGAGAGTGAGACTCTGTCTCAAAAAAAAAAAATAAATAATAATAAAAAAAAATAAATAAAACAAACAAATCCAAAATACAAAAAGCAGACTTAAGTGTGTTACAAATCCGTCATGACCCTCTCAACTATTCTGAGGTAGATGCCACACCCACTTTTTTACAGCTGAGGACACTGACTCACAGATGCTAGGTGGACTGGTCAGCATCACACAGCTAATAAAATACGGAGTTAACCCACATTTAATCCTACTTTCAAATCCCAGAGTCCTTCCATGTTCCGGTCTTTTGTTAAGAATGCTTGAGAGAAGGACTAGAGGTACTTTATGTGAGGTGTAAAGCTTTATTCAGACAATAGTCCTCACTAGTGCTGTCTGGGAGAGAGAAGGTTAGGGGAAGCGTCGGCAGAAAAAGGCTGATCCAAGGGGAAAGGGGGACCGGAGCTCGAGGGCAGTGGTTCCGAGAGGTGAAGGGGAGATGGGGAGGTCTGACGAGCAGGCATCCCCCAAAGCCCCTGAGAAAATTCATTTCAGGAGAGAGAAAGGGATGGTATGAGGCTGGAGGAAAGGAGATCGCACCGGATAAGGAGAGGCCCGAACTGGCCCGGCGGGCGCAGACCCGGTCTTCACTCACTCAGATCAGCGCCCCTCCACCCTCCCGTTCCCCAGTCCAGAAGCTCTTCCAGAGGAGATGTCAGCATCTCTGCCATCCCTCATTCCTCGCTTCACCCGACACGCCCGCCGTACGGACTGTCTGCGACAGCTGCTAGGCCTCTGGACTAAATCCAGGCCGTCAGCCAAAGCCCATGCCCGCAAAGTTACCAGTCCTCCTCCCCTGCAGCCGCAGACGCAGACGCCGCCATATCTTCTCGGCCCGCAGCCGGAACCGGAAATGCCCTTAGGGAAGTGGAAGGCGGAAAACTAAGAGAGGTGGACAGCTAGCGTCGTTTCTAGGCAACCGCAGACTCCAGGTCCTTAGCGGGTCCTGATGGCCATGAGGCAGTTCGGAAGTATCCCAGGAAGTGCCCTTGTGCTATCCGCCGTCCCTCCCACACCTCTGAGCGCCTTTGTCCTCTGAACTTCTCGTTGGTTCTAGCAAGTAAAATTGTAAGAAAGGGAGCCAAAAGAGATCGGCGGGAGACGGGGGTGGAGAAGAATTGTAAGTCAGGCAAAGTACTCAGGCAGCCAGAAGAAATGGGGCTAAAGGCCAGGGAATCTGTCCCTCGGCCTGAGAAGCTTGGACGTTCCTAGGCTGCGGGTGAGAGAGGGGCTCTGGCCTGTGAAGCGCACGGGCCAGGGGGTCTGAGAACGGGTGCTGAGGAGGCTGGGAGTGGCAGGAATTTGGGGGAGACTCGAAGGAGCAGGGTTGAGTGGGCAAGTCTAGGTTGAGAGAGCAGGGTTGAGTGGGCAAGCTGGGTGGAGGGAGAAGGGAGACCAGGTGTCAGGTGGGCGTGGGGCCAGGTTGGGGACAGGAGGTTGAAAGTCAGGAGGAACTACAAAGAGACGCTCTGTTTGTTCCAAGATCTCATCATCTTTCCATCCATTCTACCCTCCCATGTTTTTTTGAGGCTTGCGTTATTGTGAAAAAGAGGAAAAGGCAAGGTGGCTAACATTTTTTCTTTCTCATGCCCGAACTAGGCCTCCCAGATGTTGTGGAACTGTCCCTGGATCTATAGCTCTTTACCACCATCTCTACGTTTTTCCTTCTAAGAGATCCTGAAACCTCTGTCATGGAAAAGTACCACGTGTTGGAGATGATTGGAGAAGGCTCTTTTGGAAGGGTGTACAAGGGTCGAAGAAAATACAGTGCTCAGGTGTTGTGCAAAGAGGGATACCTTTTGGGCGGGATTTGGTACCTCCAACCCCAGTGGAAAATGGGTCAAGAAGTGATGTATCTACCAGTTTGTATTCCTAAGGCACTGACTCCCTCATACTTCCTATGGAGTATAAGCTCTGAAGTTGGAGTACTTGAGTGCAAATTCCATCTCCACTGCTTTCTAGCCTCAGAATTTTAGACAAATTACTTAACTTCTCTATGTCTCAATTTCCTCATCTCTAGAATGGGGGTGGGAACAGCAACTGATTGTTGGAGTTTGAGGATTAAATATGTTGTCACATTAAATCACTTAGTACAGTGCCTGGCTCTTAGTAAACAATAAATATTATTAGTTTCTAGCATACCATCTAGTAAGAGTTAAACCACTTGAACTCTATTATTCCCTCTTCATTTTTTCTTCCTTTCTTTTCCCCTAAATCTCATCTTGAATCCTTTGATCAAATCAGAACACTTCTCTAAGAAGATGGATGTCTGGCAAATGTTTTTCCTCCTGGGATGAGGAGTGGGGAAAGCCTGGATAAGGCCAGGGTACCATGGGGAAAGTGGAAGTGAGAGACTAACAGAAATAAGAGTTTCTCAAATACTCTAAAGTCTGACTTCTGGACCTCTGAGGTTAAGGCTGAAATTCTGGCTCTTTTCAGCTCTAATGTGATTAGGCATTAACTCTTCACCTTACCACTGACAGGTCGTAGCCCTGAAGTTCATCCCAAAATTGGGGCGCTCAGAGAAGGAGCTGAGGAATTTGCAACGAGAGATTGAAATCATGCGGGGTCTGCGGCATCCCAACATTGTGCATATGCTTGACAGCTTTGAAACTGACAAAGAGGTGTGCTTTGACAGTTTTGGGCCCCCTCTCCCTAAGCACAAGGGTCCCAGGAATTTCCCAGCCTCATGCCACTGTCTTCTATCTGTAGGTGGTAGTGGTGACAGACTATGCTGAGGGAGAGCTCTTTCAGATCCTAGAAGATGATGGAAAACTTCCCGAAGACCAGGTATGCTTCCTGCCTTCAACTTTACCCCACCATCGACCTCTCTCCAGGTGAAGAACTGGTAGAGCAAGCTAAGGGCACTAAGAGTCTCCATTTCAAAGACTTCTGAGAAGAATATAAGAGTCTAGGTATAAGCCAGGTGTGGTGGCTCATGCCTGTAATCTCAACACTTTGGGAGGCTGAGGCAGGTGGATCACAAGGTCAGGAGTTTGAGACCCGCCTGACCAACATGGTGAAACCCTGTCTCTACTAAAAATTACAAAAATTAGCTTGGTGTGGTGACACGCACCTGTAAGTCCAGCTACTTGGGAGGCTGAGGCAGGAAAATCGCTTGAACCTGAGAGGCGGAGGTTGTGGTGAGCCGAGATCGCGCCACTGCAGCCCATCCTGGGCAAGAGAGTGAGAGTCCGTCTCAAAAACAAGAAAAAAAGAGTCTAGGTATATAGAGACAGTGCAGCGTGGGAGTGAATTATGTAAACATTGGATCCAAAATATCTGAGTAGGAATCTTGGCTCTGCTCCTTCCTAGCTGGGTCTCCTTGGAAAACTTCCCGAAGACCAGGTATGCTTCCTTATCCTTGGATAAGTTACTTTAATTTCTTTGTGCTTAGTTTCCTCATTTGTAAGATGGAGATAATAATCATGTTTGCCTGATAAGTCTATGGTGAAGAGTGATAAGTCAGGTAATGTGTTTAAGTAGTTAGCTATTAACACTGTTGTTGTTATTAAATACCTTTATGGAAGAAAGGCCAGTGTAATGGTATCAGAAAGAGGGCAGTAAGAATAAAGGTTGTGGGCTGGGTGTGGTGGCTTATGCCTGTAATTCTAGCACTTCGGGAGGCCAAGGTAGGCAGATACTTGAGGTTGGGAGTTTGAGATCAGCCTGACCAAACCCTGTCTCTACTAAAAATACAAAATTAGCCCAGTGTGGTAGTGCATGCCTATAATCGCAGCTACTCGAGAGGCTGAGGCAAGAGAATTGCTTGAACCCTGGAGGCCAGGGTTGCAGTGAGCTGAGATTGCGCCATTGTACTCCAGCCTGGGCAACAAGAGTGAAACTCTGTCTCAAAAAAAAAAAAAAAAAAAATAATAATAATAAAGATGTGGTGAGTCAGGATTCACTACCAGGACATAGTGGTTAGCAGTGGGATTTTATTGGACACATCCTCCCGTAACATTTATTCTAGGGGTTTCTCTGTACCTGAGCAAGTAGGCCCCCTCAGACTCATTATTGCAGCATTCCCTTTCCTTCTGACAAATAGTAAATAATCATATTCTTTTATTATTTCATTTTTAATCAAATTTTATTTTTTGAGATGGAGTCTCACTCTGTTGCCCAGGCTGGAGTACAGTGGCACAATCTTGGTTTACTGCAACCTCTGCCTCCTGGGTTCAAGTGATTCTCCTGCCTCAGCTTCGCCAGTAGCCGGGATTATAGCATGTGCTACCATACCCAGCTAATTTTGTATTTTTAGTAGAGATGGGGTTTCACCATGTTAGGCAGGCTGGTCTCGAACTCCTGGCCTCAGGTGATCCGCCCACCTCAACCTCCCAAAGTGCTGGGATTACAGGCGTGAGCCACCACACCCAACCACCATATTTTTGTTTTGTTTTGTTTTTTGTTTTTGTTTTGAGATGGAGTCTTGCTCTGTCGCCCAGGCTGGAGTGCAGTGGTGTGATCTCCGCTCATTGCAACCTCTGCCTCCCAGGTTCAAGTGATCCTCCTGCCTCAGCCTCCTGATTAGCTGGAACTACAGGAGTGTGCCACCATGCCTGGCTAATTTTTTGTATTTTTAGTAGAGATGGGATTTCACCCTGTTACCCAGGGTAGTCTCGATCCCCTGACCTCATGATCCGCCTGCCTCAGCCTCCTAAAGTGCTGGGATTACAGGAGTGACCCACCTCACCCGGCCTCATATTTGTTTTATCTGTCTCATTTGTCTGTCTGACTATTTCTCCTGAGAAAAGGCATTTTATCTTATTTAATAATGGGTAATGTATTTTGAATATTTCCTGTATGCCAGGCACCATTCTGAATATGATTTTGCATGCTTTAACTCAATCCTCACAATAATCCTCTGACGTAGACGGAGTCGTTATATAGATTGTCACCTTAGTTTGCCCATGGTCAAGCAGATAGTAAATGAGATTCAATAAATTTTCCTTGAATGAATGAATGAGCAAATGAAACAGTGATTAAACAAGGGGAGCAATAACTAAGAAAGGCATAGTGTGAAGCTCTGCAAGAAAGGGAAGGAAGAAAAGATTAGCAGTAGTATTAGGAAAAGTTTTTGGGCTTGTCAGCCAGCCGCTACTTCTAACCTTTTCTTTCTCTCTCCCACCTGTTTGACTTCTAGGTTCAGGTCATTGCTGCCCAGTTAGTGTCAGCCCTGTACTATCTGCATTCTCACCGCATCCTACACCGAGACATGAAACCTCAGAACATCCTCCTTGACAAGGGTGGTGGCATTAAGCTCTGTGACTTTGGGTAAGGATTCTGAGCATCTATCTATGCTTCCAGTTCCCCAGGGAATCTTAGACCATACCCTTGACTTACTTGGTCCTCATTTTAGAACCAGAGCTAGAGACTGGGACTTCTGCTGGGTCTTTTGGAGCATCATCAAAGATGCTCCCTCTGCTCCGGTTCGGGATATCTCTTATGTTAGGTAGTAGTGACCAGATTTAGAATATCTTTTCCCTTTCCATTTCTATCCCATTATCTTCTGCAGGTTTGCCCGGGCTATGAGCACCAACACAATGGTGCTGACGTCCATCAAAGGCACACCACTCTATATGTCTCCAGAGCTGGTGGAGGAGCGACCATACGACCACACGGCAGACCTCTGGTCTGTTGGCTGCATACTGTATGAACTGGCAGTAGGTACCCCTCCCTTCTATGCTACAAGCATCTTTCAACTGGTCAGCCTCATTCTCAAGGACCCTGTGCGCTGGCCTTCAACCATGAGTCCCTGCTTTAAGGTAATGAATATTGAAAGAGTGATTACTTTTACATTAGAAATCTGTCTCCCTCTACCTCTGTTCCTTTTTCCAAAATCCTTTTCCAGAGCTGAGGCAGGAAAAGGATTACTTTTAATTCAGTTACTGAATTAATGCCTATGTTAGTTTGTTAGCTATACAGAGCTATCTGAGACTGGGTAATTTATAAAGAAAAGAGGTTTAATTGGCTCACAGTTCGATAGCCTGTACAGGAAGCATGGCTTGGGAGGCCTCAGGAAACTTAAAATCATGGCGGAAAGCAAAAGGGAAACAGGCATGTCTTAAGTGACGGATTAGGAGGAAGAGAGAGAAGGGGAAGGTGCCATACACTTTTAAACAGCAAGATCTCATGAAAACTCACTCACTATCATGAGAACAGCAAGGGGGAAGTCCACCCCCATGATCCAATCACCTCCTGCCAGACCCTTCCTCCAACATTGGAGATTATTACAATTCAACATGAGATTGGGATGGGGACACAAATCCAAACCGTATCAATGCTGGAGCTGGGCCAGGCAGCCTTGCTTTTCTACTGCAGGAGCTTATTCTGGGAGGGTGTTCTAAAGTTTGCCAAACCTGAAAATGGTAACTCCAGTTTGAGCCAGGCTATGCTTTATTACAATGAAAAAGTAACTTGAAGATACCGGAGATAGATACTGGTCCTCTTACATGCCATCTATTCCACTTATGGATAGATTCTACTTATGGAATAGATGGCATGGTGAGAGCTGGTGGAGCTGGTGGAGCTGGTTCAGTGATTAGGGACAGATGATAGAGGTGGTGCCTACTCACTGTGACTAAGTCAGTAGGCTGGAGAAGGGAAGAGAGTAGGAGAGGAGTTGGACTTCT
Organism: Sapajus apella; assembly: GCF_009761245.1. NCBI lineage: Eukaryota > Metazoa > Chordata > Mammalia > Primates > Cebidae > Sapajus > Sapajus apella. Next base: position 20,963,155 of record NW_022436950.1, on the reverse strand, counting down.
TTTCTATTTCTTTTTTAATTAATTTTTTTTTTTTTTAGAGACAGGGTCTCACTCTGTTGCCCAGGCTGGTCTCAAACTCCTGGCCTCAAATCTTCCTGTCTCAACCTCCTAAAGTGTTAAGATTATAGGCATGAGTTACTGCACCCAGCCCTCTTTTATTTTTTTATGTAGGGCAAAATTATAGACCTTCAATGGAATTTAAATGCAATCTTCTCACAGAGTGAAACCTCATTACAGCTTTGCTTTATCTGAGATGAAAAGGGACAACAACCAAAAAAAAAAAAGAGAGAGAGAGAAGGGACAACAAATTCCTCACCTGTTTAGTTGAGGAGGCCCCAATAATTGTCAAGAAGAACCTAAATGAAGGAACCTTAAGTGGAGGAGGCGCACATAGGATATTCATTCTCCCCGTGGGCTGATGTGCAGGCAGCTCCAGCAAGATCCGTAGTTACACAGATCACCTTGTTTTAGAAAAGTGGTCATAATCTACTAGTACCTCTGTTCCTATTTCAGGCCCAGTTGGGGATTTCCCCAAAGATTCCTGGTAATAGATGTATCCTTTTCAGAGACTGTCTCCTTATCTCTCCACTTCTCAAGACTTGCTAAAAGATTTCTGTTTTTGAGTACTTCCAAACACACCTTCACACAATTACTTGTTTGTGAATGTGCTTTTAACCAAAAATGCATCTGTTCCTACCCAGCCACAAACAAACCATAGTCAAAGGGAGAGCAGCTTGAATAGTTTGGGAGTTCTTAGAATGTTTGTTTTCTGAAGATGATTACGAAGATGACATCTCTTTCTCCCAGTTTTTTTTTCTCCCTTCTTTACAAAGTTGGTGACATTAAAATTTGTTTTTACTTCTGGGGTTACAAAATGTCCATGAACAGGATTTGGGGTCCTGTCCCTAGGGGGTGAGGCAGTGGTCTGTCCATGATGTCGGCCAGGAAAATGGGGCCTAAACAAAGTTTTTAGAGGGCGTGATCAGGAGCAGCTAGTCTGCTGTGAGAATGGATATGGGAGTCTTGGTTTGCCAGTTCTGCTGATAAGTTAGAGCCCTAAGGGAAGGGAAGGAATGACTGATGGAATATTTTTTCTCTCTGTAGAATTTCCTGCAGGGACTGCTCACCAAAGACCCCCGGCAGCGACTGTCCTGGCCAGACCTCTTACATCACCCCTTTATTGCTGGTCGTGTCACCAGTGAGTCATCAGGTTCCCATGGCTCTTGTACTTCCCAGTACTTTCTCCAAACCACTTCCCTTTCCGTTCCCTCACCATCTAGGTCTAACATATCCTCTTTCCTCCAGCAGCTTGAACTTTCTTCCTAGCCCTTCAGCTAACCTTTGCCACTTCCCTTGTAATCTCTGTCACTTTTTCAAAATGGCCTTCTTCCACAGAAGCCTGGAGACACAGAAGTTGTCCCTGGCCAAGTGGACATAGTGGCTACAACCCCCATGATCATGTCTTCCTCCTCTTCCTTCCCCACAGTAATAACTGAGCCAGCACGTCCAAATTTGGGCAACCCATTCACCAGCCGCCTACCCCCAGAACTGCAGGTCCTAAAGGACGAACAGGCCCATCGATTGGCCCCCAAAAGCAATCAGTCTCGCATCTTGACTCAGGCCTATAAACGCATGGCTGCGGAGGCCAGGCAGAAGGTATGTGGGGCAGAGGAAAATATGTGAAATGACCAGACTAGTGACTGGGGAGTTAGAGGAGGAGGGTGACTTTCTAGAGTTTGGGGGAGGGCTGTGAATAGCATCCATAGTGTCCTATGGCAACCAAATAGCTCTGATCCAGTGTTGCCCCCCTACCTCCCATAGAAACATCAGAACACAGGACCTGCCCTCGAGCAAGAAGACAAAACCAGCAAGGTGGCTCCTGGCACAGCCCCTCTGCCCAGACTCGGGGCCACTCCTCAGGAATCAAGCCTCCTGGCTGGGATCTTAGCCTCAGAAATGAAGAGCAGCTGGGCTGAGTCAGGGACTGGAGAGGCGCCCCATGCACCTGGGTGAGAAGGGTATAGGTAGGGATTTGCAGGGCGGGGTATCTTGCATATCTTTGACTCTAGCCAAAGCAAATACAAAATGGTCCCTGTTACTAGCCACTGCCTAAATATGGATAGAGCCTTGAGAGTCTGAGTCCTAGGTTCTTGGATACTAATTATAGATGCTTTTCTAATTCATCAGGAAACTTGGGGCATTTCTCTTCTTTATATACATTGAAAGGTTGGCTGAGGCTGGGCACAGTGGCTCACGCCTATAATCCTAGCACTTTGGGAGGTCAAGGCGGGTGGATCACAAGGTCAAGAGACCAAGACTAGCCTGGCAAACATAGTGAAACCCCATCTCTACTAAAATACAAAAATTAGCTGGGCGTGGTGGTGAATGCCTGTAGTCCCAACTACTCAGAAGGCTGAGGCAGAAGAATTTCTTGAAGCCGGGAAGCGGAGGTTGCAGTGAGTCAAGATCGTGCCACTGTACTCCAGCTGGCGTCTGGCAAAAGAGTGAGACTCTGTCTCAAAAAAAAAAAAGATTGGCTGAAAAGGAAAGAATTATCTCTATCCAAAAGGGAAGGTTCTTTTGGGTTGAGAGCCATAGGTGAAAACTGCAAAGTAGACTCAAGAATAAGCTCTAAAGGGAGAAGACACTTAAGGATATTTGTGTAGTAGTCAACATATCCTGTACTGGTCATATCCTATATCCCAGAAAGAAGTCTCCTCCAGTCAATCCTATATGGTTTGTTTCTCATTCCTAACCTGGGCCTACGGAGACGGACAAGTTAATGAACCCTGAGACTCATAAGTTTGGAACCCATTCTACTCCCTGGCTTCCTCTGGCAGGGAAAACCGGACCACCCCAGATTGGGAACAAGCATTCCCAGAGGAGAGGCCAGAGGTGCTGGGCCAGCAGGGCATTGATGCAGTGGACCTGGAAAATGAGGTAAGGCCCAGGGGCTCTTATTGACTTTGTTTCTTTCATGGGATGCTGGGTCTAGGTAGATGTTTTTCTAGAACAGTGATTCCCAATCCCCTAAGTATGAGCTCTCTTCGTATTAAAAGGTATTGCTTTTTTACTCATTTATAGATTTTAATTGCACAGTATCTGAACATATAATTATGAAAAATGGAAACACATAGGTAAAAATGAAAGTCCTCATTGAGTTAGTCCTCAAGGTGACCAGTGTTATTAATTTAGGCTGTCTCCTTCCAGACTTTCTATAATTTCACATACGTGCATATGCACACGTAGGAATTTATAGCTTGGCTGTTTTTCCATTACTGAGCTTGTACTACATGTATTATTTTGCATCATGCCTCTTTCACCATATAATCTGGGATCTTTCTACACCAGAGCATGTAGTTTTACCACAATCTTTTTTTTTTTTTTTCTTTTCAAGACAGCCTCACTCTGTTGCCCAGGCTTGAGTGCAGTGGCAAGATCTTGGCTCGCTGCACCTCTGCCTCCTGGGTTCAAGCAATTCTCCTGCCTCAGCCTCCTGAGTAGCTGGGATTATAGGCTTGTGCCACCACGCCTGGCTAATTTTTGTATTTTTAGTAGAGACAGGGTTTCACCATCTTGGCCAGGCTGGTCTTGAACTCCTGACCTTGTGATCCACCTGCCTTGGCCTCCCAAAATGCTGGGATTATAGGCGTAAACCACCGTGCCCAGCCTGCAAGCCCTTCTCATAGCATCAGTCCATTCTTGAAGGCAGAGCCATTGTGACCTAAACACTTCCTGATCCGGCACTACCTCCTAACACTGGTGCGATGGAGATTAAGTTTCTAATGTGAGTTTTGGAGCGGTCAGAACATTCAAACCATAACAACACTCTTATTTTTATTTATTTTTATTTTTATTGAGACGGAGTTTCGCTCTTCTTGCCCAGGCTGGAGTGCAATGACATGATCTTGGGTCACCACAACATCTGCCTCCTGGGTTGAAACCATTCTCCTGCCTCAGCCTGCCTAATAGCTGGGATCACAAGCGTGTGGCATCACACCCAGCTAATTTTGTATATTTAGTAGAGATGGAGTTTCTCCATGTTGGTCAGGCCAGTCTCAAACTCCTGACTCTAGATGATCTGCTCACCTCGACCTCCCAAAGTGCTGGGATTACAGGCATGAACCACTGTGCCCAGCCTTTTTCTTTTCTTTTTTCTTTTTTTTTTTTTTTGAGACAGAGTCTCGCTCTGTCGCCCAGGCTGGACTGAAATTATAGGAGTGTGCCACTACACCCGGCTAATTTTTGTATTTTTATAGAGGCGGGGCTTCACCACGTTGTCCAGGCTGGTCTTGAACACCTGACCTCAGGTGATCCATCCGCCTCTTCCTCCCAAAGTGCTGGGATTATAGGCGTGAGCCACTGCATCCAGCCTTCACAATCTTTTTAATAACCTCATAGTATTTTCTAATATGGATGGACCATGGCTTACTATTCCCTTAGTGACTGACTTTATCATCTTTCCCTTTTTAAAATTATTACAAACCATGCTGCAGTGGACATCTTTCTAGGTATCCCTTTATGCACACATGCCAGTGTTCTCCAAGAGACTCTTCAAGACCCCTCACAGACTGCCAGCTGTACCTTTTTCCGCAGATGACTGAAGAAATACTCTGTGCTAAAGGGGTCACTGGCTTCTTGCAGTTACTTCATGATTCCCCATGGTTTCTACGGGTTGGGATCCACTACCCTTAGACTTACACACTACTCCTGGCCCCTTCCACTCCCTTCTGCTTCAGGAGCCAGACAGTGACAATGAGTGGCAACATCTGCTAGAGACCACTGAGCCTGTGTCCATTCAACTGAAGGCTCCTCTCACTTTGCTGTGCAATCCTGACTTCTGCCAGCGCATCCAGAGTCAGCTGCATGAGGCTGGAGGGCAGGTAAGGACAGAAGGACACTGTGGATGGGATCAAGACCGTTTTCACAGATAGAGCATTGGAATCCACTGACTTCAGGAGGAAGAGAAAGTTTGTCCTTTTTCAATTCTTTCAGTCTATCTGCTTAGTTTGAGGAAGTTTGCAGACCTTCTTTAGTAACACAGAAAGAGCAGCCTTGGGGTTTCTCTTTCTGAAGGGAAAAATACCTACTAGAGCAGGGATCAACAAACTTTTTCAATGGTAAATATTTTAGGCATGGTGAGCCAATAGGCAAAAATGGAGGATATTAAGTACTTATATAATGAGGGAAAACACATTTTCACTAATTTTTTATTGATGAAACTTAAAATACAAATGTAACAACTGAATATACAATATTTTGTACTACAGGTACACTAGGGAGAAGAATAAGGTTGTTTTTTTGCAGGGGGGAGACATTTTGCTTAATTAGCATTCAAAGTTAGTGTAAAGTTAGTGTTCCCTCTTGTAGAACCTTGCTTTGCTTCTCTGAAACACAGTGCTTTTCCTTCCTGGGTACTCGCCAAACTATGTTGCTTGTCTCACTTTATTCAGGTATAATTTATGTATAAGATTTACTCTTTTTTGATGTCGATAAATGATTTTTAGTAAATTTGCCATAGTTCAGTTTTAGGACATTTTTATCACCCCAGTAAAATCCCTCATACCCATTTATAGCTGTTGTTGTTTTTTAATTTTTTGAGATGGGTTCTCAGTCTGTCACCCAGGCTGGAGTACAGTGGCACGATCTTGGTTCACTGCAACCTCCATGTCCCAGCTTCAAGCGATTCTCATGTCTCAGCATCTCAAGTAGCTGGGATTGTAGGCACGCACCACCACGCTTAACTAATTTTTTGTATTTTTTGTAGAGATAGGGTTTTATAATGTTCTCCAGGGTGGTCTGGAACTCTTGGGCTCAAGCAGTCCTCCCATTTCAGCCTCCCAAAGTGCTGATATTATAGGTGTGAGCCATTACCCCTGGCTCCCATTTACTGTTAATCATCATTCCCCTTTTTATAGCTGGTTAGTATTCCATTATATGGATATATCACATTTTGTTTATTCACTCACCAGTTGATGGGACATTGATGTTTCGGGTTTTTCCACTTTTTGGCTTTTATGAATAATGCTGCTACAAACATTCACAAGCTAGGCTATGTATGGATATATGTTTTTGTTTCCCTTGGGCAGCTACGTAGGAATAGAATTGCTAGTTAAATTTATATTTAACATTTTAAGAAACTGCTGAACTGTTTTCCAAAGTGGCTGTACCATTTTACATTCCCACCAGTATCCTGTGAGGGTTCTTGTTTCTTCACATCCTTGTCAACACTTGTTACTGCCTGACAGTTTTACTGTAGCCATTCTACTAAGTGTGAGATAGTATCTCATTGTTAGTGTAATTTACATTCCACTAATGATGAATATCTATCTGTATATCTTCTTTGGCGAAATATCTCAAATCTTTTGCTCAGTTTTTAATTTGGTTGTTTGTCTTACTGAATTGTAAGACTTCTTTGTATATTCTCAGCATAAGACCTTTATCAGACAGGTGATTTCCAAATATTTTCTCCCAGTCTGTGGTTTGTCTTTTCTTTTTTTTTTTGAGACGGAGTTTCACTCATGTTACCCAGGCTGGAGTGCAATGGCGCGATCTCGGCTCACCGCAACCTCCGCCTCCTGGGTTCAGGCAATTCTCCTGCCTCTGCCTCCTGAGTAGCTGGGATTACAGGCACGTGCCACCATGCCCAGCTAATTTTTTGTATTTTTAGTAGAGACGGGGTTTCACCATGTTGACCAGGATGGTCTCGATCTCTTGACCTCGTGATCCACCTGCCTCGTCCTCCCAAAGTGCTGGGATTACAGGCTTGAGCCACCGCGCCCGGCTGTCTTTTCATTCTGTCTCATAAGAGTGTCTTTTGAAGCAAAACGATGATGAATTTTGATTAAGTTCAGTTACTGTTTTTTCCTTTTGTGACTTATGCTTTTGATGTTGTGTATAAGAAATCTTTTCCAAATGCAAGGTCTTAAAGATTTTCTCTTTTTCTAAAAGTTTTATAGCTTTAGCTCTTACATTTAGGTTTCTGACCCATCTTGAGCTAATTTTTGTATGTAGTATGAGGAAAGGATCTAAGTTGATCGTTTTTGCATGTGGATATATAATTGTCGTGGTACTGTTTGTTGAAAAAAATTCTCCTTTCCTCATTGAATTAGTTTGGCACTTTGCACTTGTCTTTTGGCACTAACTCATTTTCCTCCTACTGTTTGATAATTTTCAGTGTGGGGAAGCAGACTGAAAGCTCTGCCTTTAGGGATAAGACTCTCTCTGATTCCAGCTGCACTACTCATTAGCTGTATGATCTTTGACTACTTTCTTGACCTATGTAGAAGCTTCAGTTTCTTCGTCTATAAAGTGGCTAATTCTAAGGCCGGGCACGATGGCTCATGCCTATAATCCCAGCACTTAGAGGGGCTGAGGCGGGTGGATCACTTGAGATCAGGAGTTCAAGACCAGCCTGGCTAACATGGTGAAACCCTCTCTTTACAAAAATACAAAAAAAAAAAAAATGAGCCGGAGGCTGAGACAGGAGAGTCGCTTGAACCCAGGAGGTGGAGGTTGCAGCGAGCTGAGATCATGCCATTGTACTCCAGCTTGGGCGACAGAGCAAGACTTCATCTCAATAAAAAAAAAAAAAAAAAAAAAAAAAAAAATATATATATATATATATATATATATATATATACGGCTAATTCTATTTACTTAACAGAGTTATTGTAAATATTAAATGAGCAAATGCTAACATTTAGAATAGCTAATGGCATCTTATAAAACACTTGGTGTAAATGTTCTTCCTTAAAGAATAACCATTAAAAAATATAATACTGGCCAGGCATGATGGTTCACGCCTGTAATCCTAGCACTTTGGGAGGCTGAGGTGGGCAGATCACTTGAGGTCAGGAGTTGAGGCCAACCTGGCCAACATGGTGAAATCCCATCTCTACTAAAAATAAAAAAATTAGCTGACTGTGGTAGTGGGCACCTGTAATCTCCGCTACTCGGGAGGCTGAGGCAGATCAATCGCTAGAACCCAGGAAGTGGAGGTTGCAGTGAGCCAAGATTGTACCATTGTACTCCAGGACAAAAGTGAAACTCCATCTCAAAAAATAAATAAATATAAATATAATACTATCCTTAGCATGCAGGCTGTATACAAATAAATGTTAGGCTGGATTTGACCTGTGAGCCATAGTTTGTCAACCCTGATCTAGAGTTGAATAATGTTTTATCTTTCTGTGGTTGAATAACATTGTTTTATATGCTTTGTTCTGAATTTTCAGAAGCATGTGCAGTGCACATGTGTTTTGTTTTTAAGGTGAATGGCTGGAGAAGGGAGGGGGCAGATAGGAATGGCACTTAATCTGACAGAGATCCTGAGGAGAGGCCCCTACCCCTTGGTCACTGGTGTTCTGTGTCAGGTAACCTGACCATCTGTTGTCTTCTTCCCTTGTACAGTTCCCCTGTTTCCCTGCTTTCTTTCTCTGTGTTTTAGACTTGCAAAGCAAAGAATGCAAGCATTTGGTTTGCTTTGCCAACTCCTTAGGGACACTTAGTATATATATATATCCTTCTTTTACCTCTGAAAATATCAATTGTAGGCTGGGCGCGGTTGCTCATCCCTGTAATCCCAGCACTTTGGGAGGCTGAGGTGGGTGGATCACAAGGTCAAGAGATCGAGACCATCCTGGCCGACATAGGGAAACCCCATCTGTACTAAAAATACAAAAATTAGTTGGTCGTGGTGGCGCATGCCTGTAGTCCCAGCTACTCGGGAGGCTGAGGCAGGAGAATCGCTTGAACCTGGGAGACAGAGGTTGCAGTGAGCCAAGATCACACCGCTCCACTCTAGCCTGGCAACAGAGCGAGACTCCATCTCAAAAAAAAAAAAGAAAAAAGAAAATATCAATTGTTGCCTCTTTCCCTCATGTCACCCAGATCCTGAAAGGCATCTTGGAGGGTGCTTCCCACATCCTGCCTGCATTCCGGGTCCTGAGCAGTCTTCTCTCCAGCTGCAGTGACTCTGCTGCCTTGTATTCTTTCTGCCGGGAGGCAGGGATGCCTGGGCTGCTGCTGAGTCTACTTAGGCACAGCCAGGAGAGCAACAGCCTCCAGCAGGTAAGCACCAGGCCAAGAGCCTCCAAAGACTCATGGAGGTTCTTTTTCTTGGATTTCTCTCCTGTAGATTGCCATCCCTCTTTGAGCTGACTGCCTTTTATTTTCTTTCCTCCTCTTTCTGGTTAGTATACCATTAATTACAAACTCAATGCCTTTTGGGGCTAGCAGATAATGTCAGCCATAAAGTAGGCTCTGCGTATGACTATATGAGTAGTGGGGGAATATGATGAACTGGAGATCACATGCCTACTCTAAAGGAGTAGAGGAATCCTTTCCTCAGCTCCAGCCCATTGTTGCCACAGGGAAATATGGGCCTGGTGTGCCAGATCTCCTAGTTTTCCAAGAAAAAGAAGAAACCCAAATTTTTATGTGTAATTTTTAAGTATTTAGAGCACTATGCTTTGAAATGTTAGATCCTAGACTTCATTGACCTGATCTTACAGAGCAGAGTACAAAAATTCAGGGATAACTCATACACAGTCACTGATTTGTAAATGGTCACAGAGATAACAAGTCGAAGGGCTGGGATTGAGACTCAGTGTGTTTGGGGCCAAACCTCCACTTCCCCCTCCTGTGTCCTACTGCAGCTGGGCTGAGAGGTTGGGGACCTTTCAGAGTCAGTGTCGATGCTTAATAGGGCCTCAGCTGGACCCTGTTGGTGAATGTTAATCTTGGATGATTTTAAGGAATTTAGAGAAAAAGACTTTTGAAAAATAGAACCTCCTATACTTCAAAATGCTATTCAGGCCAAACAAGACATATTTAATCCAGGCTGTTTATAGGCCATTGACTGATTCTTTGTTACCTCTAGATCTTCTCTCTCTGCCTATATTTCTCTTCTGTCCCCTTCTGTTTGATCAACTTACACCCTTTTACTTTTTTTTCTAATCTTTATTTCCATCCTCCACGTTGCCGTTACTCTTGTCTCTTTTCCTGGGCAGCAATGTTGGTATGGGACCTTCTTACGGGACCTGATGGCTGTGATTCAGGCCTACTTTGCCTGCACCTTCAATCTGGAGAGGAGCCAGACGGGTGACAGGTAGGATAAGAGTAGAATAAGAGGCGCTTTTGCACTGCTGGCAAGTTTGGCTTCTGTTTCTACCTCATGCATCCCTCCCCTTTAGGAACAGGCCAATTTTTTTTTTTTTTTTTTTTTTTTTTTGAGACAGAGTTTCGCTCTTGTTACCCAGGCTGGAGTGCAATGGTACGATCTCGGCTCACCGCAACCTCTGCCTCCTGGGCTCAGGCAATTCTCCTGCCTCAGCCTCCTGAGTAGCTGGGATTACAGGCACGTGCCACCATGCCCAGCTAATTTTTGTATTTTTAGTAGAGACGGGGTTTCACCATGTTGACCAGGATGGTCTCGAGCTCTTGACCTCGTGATCCACCCGCCTCGGCCTCCCAAAGTGCTGGGATTACAGGCGTGAGCCACCGCGGCTGGCCTAGGAATAGGCCAATTTTGAAGAAGCTGTGATTTGTTCCAGGTTTAGGAATCAGCTCAGGGGCCCCCATACTCCTTTTAAGGACCCTAAGACAGTTCCGACTTGGCCTCAAGATTTACAGGTTCTAAGAGTCAGCAAGTCACCATGGTCCTAAAATGGAAAGGTCAAGATGTGAATAACTTATTCCAGGAAGCCAAGTGGATTAAAGAAAGAAAGAAAAATGGCAAAGAAGGGGCTTGGAGGCTGTGTGTGTGTGTGTGTGTGTGTGTGTGTGTGTGTGTGTGTGTAGCAAGGGAGGAACATTCTGATGTGTCTGTCTGTGTGTGTAGCAAGGGAGGAACATTCTGTTGTGTCTGTGTGTGTGTGTATATGTGTGTGTGTGTGTGTGTAGCAAGGGAGGAACATTCTGGTTTGTGTGTGTGTGTGTGTGTGTGTGTGTGTGTGTGTGTGTGTAGCAAGGGAGGAACATTCTGGGGTGTGTGTGTGTGTAGCAAGCAAGGAACATTCTGATGTTTCCTTTTGCAGAGATTCTCCTACCTGCCCAGAACTGACCCATTTACCACATCCAGACTTTTAGTAGAGAGATAGGAAATATGGGCTCATTTTCTACCCCCAGCCTACAGGTGTTTCAGGAGGCTGCCAACCTCTTTCTGGACCTGTTGGGGAAACTGCTGGCCCAACCAGATGACTCTGAGCAGACTTTGCGGAGGGACAGCCTGATGGTAATCTGCTCCCACTTCCAGATTTCTGTGCCTCCTATCTTTTCCCATGTTTCTCCTGTCCCTTTTCTTATGACTATATAGGGTCAGATCAAGTTAATACAACAAACATTTGTTGAATTCCCACTATGTCATATGCCATGTGAGTAAGACAAAGTGCCTGCCTTCAAGGGACTTGGGATAGTTTAATAGGGGAGAGGTAAAGTGATCAAGGACAACAGTGAAAAGTGCATTAGGATTTTGCACATAATACAGGAGCAGCACTGTATTTTATGAAAAAGATGCAGTTAACACTATTTGGAGCATCAAAGAAGAAATCTCGAAGAAGGAAATTATCTCTGCTAGGATTTGAAGAATACATTGCAGTTTGCCATGTAAATGAGGCAGGAAAGTAGGAATTCCACACAGAAAGAATATATAAAGACTGAGTGACTTTCAGCAGTTTGGCATATTTCAGGGGACCACAAATAGAAATACTTCCTGAAGAGACCCACAGATCATCTAGTATTGTCCAACCTTGTTTGTCCTGAGGATTAGTAAACTATGCAGTTCTTTTCCCTAGATCCTGGAGGTAAGGGACAGGAGAATGGAGGATTGAATGAGAAAATAGCTGAGTTCTGACTAATCTCAGAGGAGACAGGAGCATATATGTGTAAGGAAGTTAACAATTTCCTGATCATTGTTGAAACTGGTAATTGGGAACAGATCTGGACTACCTTCCTGCCTTTAGCATTCATTCAGACTTTCCTGGTCTAACGTCCTTTTTTAATACCCTCACCCTTTCAAGTCAGAAAGCTTTTACTGTCTAACCTAAATTTTGGCCAGCAGTGATTCATGTTATTGGCCAGCACTTCTCTTGTCATGTGCTATGAGTAGAATGGGGAGTTTGGAATAATTACTTCCTGAAATTCTGAATCAGTAGGACTGAGTTGGGAGGGACCCAGCAATCCCAAGGATTTTTTTTTTTTTTTTTTTAAGACAGGGTTTCACTATGTTGGCCAGGCTGGTCTTGAACTCCTTACCTCAGGTGATATGCCCACCTTGGCCTCCCAAAGTGCTGAGATTACAGGTGTGAGCCACCACACCTGGCCACAAGGATTTTTTTTTCTTTCCTTTTTTTTTTTTTTTGAGACAGAGTCTCTCTCTGTCACCCAGGCTAGAGTGCAGTGGCATGATCTTGACTTTGACTCACTGGAGTCTCCACCCTCTGGGCCCAAGCAATCCTACCTGCTCAGCCTCCCAAGTAGCTGAAACTACAGGTGCACGCCACCATGCCTGGCTCTCTTTTTTTTTTTTTTTTTTTGTATTTTTAGTACAGACAGGGTTTTGCCATGCTGCCCAGGTTGGTCTTGAACTTCTGAGCCCAAGCAATCCACCTGCCTCAGCCTCCCAACCCCCTGTTGGGATTACAGGCATGAGCCACTGCGCCTGACCCCTAGGAATTCTTATGTTCATGGTCTATAATAAAAAACACTTTGAGAAACATCATCTAGGGAGCAGCTGATCAGAGAATGGAAGGATTGACACCTAAAATGTTGTCCTTGAAGCATGAACGAAGGCAGTTATAATGCATTTTTGGTGTGAAGAATGCTTAGAGTTAGACAGCTGTTTGCTTCGGTTTTTGTCCTCTTTCCTCAGGTCCTCAGGGTTTCTTGGTTTTTACACTAAGCCCAGTCTTCTAATGTCCTGATGCTACCTCTGCCCTTGTCTCCTTTAGTGCTTTACTGTCCTGTGTGAAGCCATGGATGGGAACAGCCAGGCCATCTCCAAAGCCTTTTACTCCAGCTTGCTGACTACGCAGCAGGTTGTCTTGGATGGGCTCCTTCATGGCTTGACAGTTCCACAACTCCCTGTCCACACTCCCCCAGGTAACCAGAGTGGGGAAGGGGGCTTCTCTGGACTTATTTGTTGCATAGGTCAGGCTCTGCTCTTTCTACTGCCATCACCTAGATAGCGCCTGGCATTTAGTAGGCGCTCAATAAGTAACTGTGAACTGAGAGGATGAATGGGGATCTGAGGTAAACAACCAGACCTCATCCTGCATTCTTCCAACCCCTTTAGGCCCCCTACTCCTGCTGCCATGTCAGTGAGTACTGGTGCTATTTTCTAGGGCAAGAGCCCCAGGACATGGAGTCACTTTTTGCCTTCTCCATAGGAGCCCCACAAGTGAGTCGGCCACTGCGAGAGCAAAGTGAGGATCTACCAGGAGCCACTGCGTCTGCCCTGGCAGCCATATGCACTGCTCCTGTGGGACTGCCTGACTGCTGGGATGCCAAGGAGCAGGTCTGAGCTACAATTGCTTGTTCCTCTCACCTCTACTGCCAGAGGAGTTACGGAGGTTGGCCCCAGTTTTTCAGAAAGGCAGAAAAACAAGCTTTTAAGCCACTCCTTTAGTACTTCCAGAAACAGATGCTCCCACCCTGGGTCACTTGTAGAACACGATATAGCCAGAATCCCAGAGCCCGTGGCCAGTTGGTGTGGGAGAGAGCACAGTGATAAACTGCCCAGGTGGTGGGGCAGCTGATCTGAAGCCTCCAGTGATGCTTCCTCAAGGGCTCAGGATTCAGCTTTCTTGCCCTCTGTTGGCCAGAAATCCTTTCTGCTGTACCTGCCTCCCCTGGGGGCAAACTAGGCCATGACTTTTGGCTCTCTATTGGTGATGAAGACTGGGAATAGAATGGGGTGTGAGGTTTCTGGTGAACCTGAGAAGAGTGACTAGCAAGAGACTGAGAGTTCTGATCAACTGGACATATGTAAAGAATAGGGTTGTAATAATGAGGACAGGATTGAGCCTTCAGGTATGTCTCTGTAGGTCTGCTGGCATTTGGCAAATCAGCTAACTGAAGACAGCAGCCAGCTCAGGCCATCCCTCATCTCTGGCCTGCAGCATCCCACCCTGTGCCTGCACCTTCTCAAGGTAATTCTCATAACTCCTGCCATCACAGCTTTATTTTTAACTCCCAGGGCAGACATAGAAACAGACAGAGAGACAGACCAAGAGAGGGAGACTAAGAGAGAGACTGAGAGAGACCAATTGAGAGACCCCTGTTGGAAGACCCCTCTCTGCTTTTAAATCTGTTCAGCTGAGAACACCCCACTGGTAGTGAGTCCTCAGCAGAACCAAGAAGGGTCCCTGTCTCACTATCTCACAGCAAGAGGCAAAAGGGGGTTCTCTCACACTCCCAAGTGCGGGTACCGGATCTTTTGAGGGGCTGGCCGGCGTTGTAGCTGAGCCTTCACTCTTGGAGCCTGGGGCCTGCTCTGCCTCACAACAGACTCCTTCCCGCTCCCTCAGGTTCTGTACTCTTGCTGCCTTGTCAGTGACCGCCTGTGCCGTCTTCTGGGGCAGGAGCCCCTGGCCTTGGAGTCCCTGTTCATGTTGGTTCAGGGCAAGGTAAGCCAGCAGCACAGGTGGGCTTCGCCTGGTGGCCTCGCTGTCTCAGCCAGAGGCTGTTCTGATATCTTAGGTTTCCCTTGTAGGTAAAAGTAGTAGATTGGGAAGAGTCTACCGAAGTGGCACTCTACTTCCTCTCCCTTCTTGTCTTTCGGCTCCAAAATCTGCCTTGTGGGTGAGTCATAAGGTAGGGTCTCTCTACAGAAGTCTTCTACCCACATAGCTAACCCTCACAGAGCATATGGGGAATGGTACCCTATAGCTTATCCTTAGGAGGAATTAGGACAGAGAGTGTGAAGCTTTCTCTACAAAGAACAGACCTAGACTCCCATCAACTTCATGCCTTGGAGGTAGACACGCAGCCTAGGTGAAGAATGCCATGCAAGGGAGAGGGAAGGCCGCTCACCAACCCCCTTTACTACTGCTGCATCCCTTGATATATCTCTCTATTCCAGAATGGAGAAGCTAGGCAATGACGTTGCTACTCTCTTTACCCATTCACATGTCGTCTCTCTTGTGGTAAGTTTTTAGCCTTTACCCTCTACCCCTTTTCACCCTAGCAACAAACTCTTGTGAAGTGGGGGAGTCACTATCCTATTTGTATCTGTTTCTGGAGGCATTCTTTTGGACCAGGACAGAGACATAAATCCTCTTTGCTTGTCCTGAATGCCATTTAGATTTGAACATTCTTTTTCTTCTACCTCTCCCACAGAGTGCAGCAGCCTGTCTACTGGGACAGCTTGGTCAGCAAGGGGTGACCTTTGACCTCCAGCCCATGGAATGGATGGCTGCAGCCACACATGCCCTGTCTGCCCCTGCAGAGGTGAGGCCTCCGCAAGGAGGGCACAGACAATGTTTTCTCTGAGTCAGACACTAGGACTGCATTCAAGGGGAAAAGACTGAAATGGCAGCAAGCCTAGAGTAAGCTGAGGAATGGAAAAAGAATCAAGGAGCGCTTCTTTTTCTAGATTTCTGTCCCCAGATAATAGGCCCCTTTGAGCCCAGATTGATCCAGACTTTAGGTTTCTTTTTAATATACAGGGCTTCTAGAGAGTGAGGGAAGGGAGGGAAGAGGAAGTGACCAACCTGAGTTTTCTGAGTAATGAGATAACCCGGCCTGCTTCATTCTCCTCCTCCAGAAGCTCATGCTCTTGGCAAAGTCCTTCCTGATGCATAATTTCTTCACCTCTGACTGTGGTTTCCACTCTGCTTTTTCCCACTTGTTCTTCTTAACAGATGGAAAAGGTGGCTGACATCCTGTGAATTCTTTAGGCACACAGTCCATCATCTAGACTTCTTTCTGCTTTCTCCTTTCCCAGGACTTTTCTTCCTTTCATTTTTAGAACCTTTGGAACTCGTCTTTCGTTCATTTCTTAAAAGGAAGAATAGATTTCATAATCAAATTATTGTCATCTTTTTTTTTTTTTTTTTGAGACAGAGTCTCATTCTGTCACCCAGTGTGGAGCGTAGTGGTGTGATCTTGGCTCACTTCAACCTCCATCTCCCAGGCTCTAGTGGTTCTCCTGTCTCAGCCTCCTGAGTAGTTGGGATTACAGACACACGCCACCATGCCTGGCTAATTTTTTTTCAATTTTTAATAGAGATGGGGTTTCACCATATTGACCAGGTTGGTCTCGAACACCTGACCTCAAGTGATCTGCCTACCAAAGTGTTGGGATTACAGGCGTGAGCCACTGCACCCAGCCTGTCATCCTTTATATATGTAGAATTTTTTTTTTTTTTCCTAAGACGAGTCTTGCTCTGTCGCCAGACTAGAGTGCAGTGGTGCGATCTCGGCTTACTGCAACCTCCACTTCCGGGGTTCAAGTGATTCTCCTGTCTCAGCCTCCTGAGTAGCTGAGACTACAGGTGTGTGCCTCCATACCTAGCTAATTTTTGTATTTTTAGTAGATACAGAGTTTCACCATGTTGGCCAGGATGGTCTCAATCTCTTGACTTCGTGATCCACCCACCTCGGCCTCCCAAAGTGCTGGGATTACAGGCATGAGCCACCGTGCCTGGCCGAATTCTTTATAATTTATAAAGCATTTTCACATGTTTTCCCACAACATACTTGAAAGATAGACACACCAATATAAAAATACTCATCTGCTTTTTCTAGACAAAGTTACCCTTCAGAGAGGTCATATCACTAGTGATAGCACTAACACTCATCCAGGATTCTAAGTCAGAACTTTGGGAGTCATCAGTGACTGCTCCCTCTTCTCCATCATTCCCCCATCCAAATGGTTCCCCTAGGTCACATATATTCTACCTTCCGGTTGGCTCTCAAATGTGTTTCCTCCATGGCACCACTACTGACCTGCCTTGGTTTTAGTGGCCACCCCATTCCTCTTAGACATCTGCATTCTTCCTGTTTCTCTCTGACAGGTTCGGCTGACTCCACCAGGTAGTTGTGGATTCTATGACGGCCTCCTCATCCTTCTGCTGCAGCTCCTCACTGAGGTACAGATGCATCTTGGGATGGATGAGAAGTAAAGAGAGAGGAACTGGGCATTTTGGGGAGTCTCTGGACAAGAGGAATGAAGAAGCAACCCGCAGCCTCTCCTCTCAAACACTGTGCCTGTGATTGCCTTGGAACTTCCCTGCCTGCCCTCAGTACTGACCATTTGAAGGAAACCATTCAGCTGCATCCCCTGGGATCCAGTGGGGGGTAAAATGAATTCCCTGGGTTTCAGCAGACATACACATGAGCTGCCAGGTCAGAGGGTTAAGGTTTAATAAGAAAGTGAAATAAGACAACAGAGAAATACTAGGTGGGAAAGTAGAAGGAATTATTTCTGGGTCTTCCTTTCCTTGTAAGTTGGGGACAGGAATGAATAAAAGCATTTCGACTCCTGACTTCTGTCTTTCCCCCCGCACCCTCTTTCACTTTTTTCTCTAGCAGGGGAAGGCTAGCCTAATCAGGGATGTGGCCAGTTCAGAAATGTGGACCATTTTATGGCATCGCTTCTCCATGGCCCTGAGGCTACCTGAGGAGGCATCTGCACAGGAAGGGGAGCTTTCGCTATCCAGTCCACCAAGCCCAGAGCCAGACTGGACACTGATTTCTCCCCAGGGTATCTTTCTATCAGTATCCTTTGTGGGAGTGCATTGATGTCTCTTCAAGAGGAGGCAGCCCAGAAGTGGATTAACCCACAGAGGTTTCTTTTTTTTGCTTCTACCTGAGGACAGGAAGCAGTATATGCATAGAGCTGCTCTGAGCTGGGGAAGGGACTGAATAGGTGTAGCCCTGGGAGCTGGAGGGAAGCAGGGGTATCTGGGCCTCTTGCCTGTTCCATTGGGTCTCCATTTTTGGTGTTTCCAGGCATGGCAGCCCTGCTGAGCCTGGCCATGGTCACCTTTACCCAGGAGCCCCAGTTATGCCTGAGCTACCTGTCCCAGCATGGAAGTATCCTCATGTCCATCCTGAAGCATCTGCTTCGCCCCAGCTTCCTGAATCAACTGCGCCAGGCGTGAGTTTGAGCTTGAAGAAGAGCCAGAGAGTTAGCAATGGGGAGGGAGAGAGAAGAAGGCAGGAAAGAAGTTACTGACAGATTGAGCAATGAAGCAAGAAAGATGAGATCAGGTTTAGACTGGAAACCAAAGTACTGGCTAAGATTGTAGAAGGGGTGCTGGGAAAGGGAATTTTGAGGAGGGAGAGAAGAATGATAAAGGTTAAGTAAACAAGACCAAGTCTCCTACATCCCTCCCCTTAGGCCTCATGGATCTGAATTTCTCCCTGTCATGGTACTCGCTGTCTGCCAGCTCCTTTGCTTTCCCTTTGCACTGGATGTGGATGCTGACCTCCTTATGGGTGTCTTGGCTGACCTCAGGGACTCAGAAGTTCCAGCCCATCTGCTGCAGGTACTTGGGCAGCTAGTATGAAGGTGGAAGAGGAAAATAGCCAACCTTGTGTCCTCTAATTTACTTCCCAGCAGCTCTAGGGCTCTTCCAGGCCACTGTAAGAGTGGAGCACCTGGCTTGACTCAAAATCTGGCGTGCAGACAATACTCAGGGCTGTGCAGAGGCATGTGGTGGGAGCTGGGTTGGTGCCTCCTCCTCCCCATCAGTCCGTCACCTGGTTCTGTTGGTGCTCAGAGGGGAGAACATCTGGTCTAGGCACTGGAGACTCAGGTCCTTGGCCAGGAATCACGTCTCTGGCAATTATTGGCATTGCACAGTGGGTCTTTGTTCTTTTGTTGTTTCTTTTTGGTTTTTGTTTTTTCACAGTGGGTCTTTGAAGGCAGATAACGAGCCCGTGCAAAGTATGGAATGATCTTGGAAAGAACCTGCTCTCTCAGTCTCCATGTCATGTCTCATGTGGAGTGCCGTGGGGCAGGACTTCCAGCTGTCTGTGGCATTTCTCACCATAGCTTGACTTTTCTCTCCCAGGTTTTGGGCATGTATTCTCCCTCTCCCTGAATTCCTTTCACCCACCCTTTCCATTCTCCCAGGTCTGCTGCTACCATCTTCCGTTGACGCAAGTGGAGCTGCCCATCAGCCTCCTCACACGCCTGGCCCTCACGGACCCCACCTCTCTCAATCAGTTTGTGAACACAGTGGCTGCCTCCTCTAGAACCATTGTCTCGTTTCTCTCAGTTGCTCTCCTGAGTGACCAGCCACTGCTGATCTCTGACCTTCTCTCCCTGCTGGCCCACACCGTCCGGGTCCTGTCTCCCAGCCACTTGTCCTTTATCCAAGAGCTCCTGGCTGGCTCTGATGAATCCTATCGGCCCCTGCGCAGCCTCCTGGGCCACTCAGAGAATTCTGTGCGGGCACACACTTACAGGCTCCTGGGCCATTTGCTCCAAGACAGCATGGCCCTGCGTGGGGCACTGCAGAGCCAGACTGGACTGCTCAGCCTTCTGCTGCTGGGACTTGGAGACAAGGATCCTGTTGTGCGGTGCAGTGCCAGCTTTGCTGTAGGCAATGCAGCCTACCAGGCTGGTCCTCTGGGACCTTCCCTGGCAGCTGCAGTGCCCAGTATGACCCAGCTGCTTGGAGATCCTCAAGCTGGTATCCGGCGCAATGTTGCATCAGCTCTCGGCAACTTGGGACCTGAAGGGTTGGGAGAGGAGCTGTTACAGTGCCAAGTACCCCAGCGGCTCCTAGAGATGGCATGTGGAGACCCCCAGCCAAATGTGAAGGAAGCCGCCCTCATTGCCCTCCGGAGCCTCCAACAGGAGCCTGGCATCCATCAGGTATACCCTACAGGGTTTATGAACCATGATGATCAGGGCCCCTAGAGTTCACAACATTTCTCTGAGATCATCTGTAAGGAATTGGAATCGGGACATCCAGAAACTTATGCCATGTTTCTCCCAGGGATAGTGTCTTGGAGTGAGTTTTCCAGTTACCATTTCTGCCCTGGAGAAGGGAAGAGAGCTGGAAGAGGGCTCCATTGAGCTGGGAAATGTCTGAGATCTCAAGGACCACAGTTGATCTCTTCTAGTGGCTGTGCAGGAGGGAGTTGGGGGAAGACTAAGAGATGCTGAGATAGAGGAGTTTTACTCGGTGTGCCATGAAGATGCTATGTTGTTTTTTAGCACTCATGAGAAAAGCATGATGCTAAGCATTTTACCTTTATTATCTGGTTTAAACTATTATTAACCTCATTTTGCAGATGAGGAAACAGGCACAAATAATAACTTGTCCAAGTTACAAGGACAGTGTGTAGGCCTGGGCTTTTGAACTCAGAAGTCTGAGTCCAGAGCCCATACTCTTAACCACTACTTTATCTTGTCTCTTCTGCACAATTTTCTTTTTCTTTCTTTTTTATTTTTTGAGACAATCTCACTCTGTCACATAGGCTGGAGTGCAGTGGCACGATCTCAGCTCACTGAAACCTCTGCCTCTCAGGTTCAGCTGCTCCCAGGTTCTCGAACTCCTGACCTCAAATGATCCACCCACCTTGGCCTCCCAAAAAGTTGGGATTACAGGCGTGAGTCACCCTGCCTGGCTGCAATTTTCAGTATTTAAAGAGCCCAATAGGCCAGGCTCTGTGGCTCACACCTGTAATCCCAGCATTCTGGGAGACTGAGGTGGGCGGATCACTTGAGGTCAGGACTTTGAGGCCATCCTGCCCAACTAGTGAAACCCTGTCTCTACTAAAAATATAAAAATTAGGCCTGGCGCGGTGGCTCAAGCCTGTAATCCCAGCACTTTGGGAGGCCGAGGCGGGTGGATCACGAGGTCAAGAGATCGAGACCATCCTGGTCAACATGGTGAAACCCCATCTCTACTAAAACTACAAAAAATTAGCTGGGCATGGTGGCACGTGCCTGTAATCCCAGCTACTCAGGAGGCTGAGGCAGGAGAATTGCCTGAACCCGGGAGGCGGAGGTTGCGGTGAGCCGAGATCGGCCTTTGTCCCCCCAGCTGGGTGACCGGGGGAAAATCTGTCAAAAAAAAAAAAAAAAAAAAGGGCTAGGTGCCAGTGGTTCATGCCTGTAATCTTAGCACTTTTGGAGCCCAAGGCGGGTGGATCATAAGGTCAGGAGATTGAGACCATCCTGGCCAACATGGTGAAACCCCATCTCTACTAAAAATACAAAAATTAGCTGGGTGTGGTGGTGCATGCCCATAATCCCAGCTACTAGGGAGGCTAGAGACAGGAGAATTGTTTGAACCAGGTAGTTGGAGATTGCAGTGAGCCAAGATCACGCCACGGCACTCCAGCCTGGCAACAGAGCAAAACTCCATCTCCAAAAAAAAATAAAAAAGAGGCAACTGGAAATCACACATCTACATATGGTAATACAAATTACGACATCTCAAAGTGATAACGTTGGGAAGTTCACGCAGAACAGAAATTTGACAGCATGGTAAAGATCTTATAAGGATCTTTTGCAATCCATGGGGAAAACAATTGTTAGGATTCTTGGTGGTAATGACGTTAGAACCCACTGGTCTACATCGAAGGCTAAGAATTAGACCTTTTGGCTTACTGTGAGATATAGCTGCATTCATTAAGTCTTCCTGGGGACAAGTAAATGTGTCCCTTAGTGCCTTGGTTTCATGGTCTATAACCAAAGAGAATGGAAGTCAACTTCTGGTCCTGATGATTCCTGTCTCCAAGGTTTCTCTTCTCCCATTCAGTCTATTCCAAGTCCCCAAGAGCCCATTTCCTTTTTCTTCCTCTTCTCGAGTAAGAATTGCTGGGTAAGTGAAAGTCCTCTGCATCCATCCCAGACACCACCATTTCTAAGCCTCATGTCCTGTTCTATCATCTGTTCTCTATCCTGCAGGTACTGGTGTCCCTGGGTGCCAGTGAGAAACTAGCCTTGCTCTCTCTGGGGAATCAGTCACTGCCACACAGCAGTCCTAGGCCTGCCTCTGCCAAACACTGCAGGAAACTCATTCACCTCCTGAGGCCAGCCTATAGCATGTGATTCCAGATTCCTGGGGTCCAGCCTCCAACTTTGGTTGCCCTGCTGTTGCCAACTCTTCCTTATTCTACTACACAAGCTACCAACTCAACCGAGAACTAAAGAGACTAGAAAAGAGATAAGCTGCCAACTCTGCTGAGAACAAGAAACTAGAAGAGATTTATGTTTAAAGCTTCTTCCTTCTCCCAGATTCAGGATGATTTCAACCAGTAAATTTTATTGCTGTTGGTGCCAGAGAAGATTCCTTTCCTCTCTACATCTAGGGGCCTTTTCTCCAATAATGTGCCTTTAACTTTAGGGACCTGCCTCGTGGAAAAACCTCTACCTGAAAGATCTCTTCCTTTCTAGAGCTCCTTTAATCCTCCCAGCAGATTTTTGCCTTAGACGTGTTGGCCCCAGGACAACGATGAAGACAGAGCCTGTCTCAGCTTTAGGCTGTGGGGATCAATGCCATCAGTCTGTTATTGAGGGATTCCTCAGTGCTTAACCAACATTCCTATCGGGGGTTGTGGGGGTGGAGAGTGTATCTTTTTTGGTTGGGGTGTGTGTGTGTGTGTGTGTGTGTGTGTTTGGTAGTTCTGTTTGTAAATTCTTTTAATAAAAAATTGTGCCTCACCATACTTGAAGCTCCCAGGACAAGTGTTGGGAGGCTCAACCTGTCTTTTAGCTTCTATGTGGTATTGGAAGTGCTGGTGTCCTGTTCACACAAGATCCTGATCTGGCAGCTTATTTATATCTTTTCTTGCCTTCCAATTTCCTCCTTCCTAGATGAACTACATATGGTTACCTACTTTCTTTTTTTTGTTTTTTTGAGACGGAGTCTTGCTCTGTCACCAAGCACCAGGCTGGAGTGCAGTGGCACAATCTCAGCTCACTGCAACCTCTGCCTCCCAGGTTCAAGCAATTCTCCTGCCTCAGCCTCCCGAGTAGCTGGGACTACAGGCACACACCACCACTCCCAGCTGATTTTTGTATTTTAGTAGAGATGGCGTTTCGCCATTTTGGCCAGTATGGTCTCAATTTCTTGACCTCGTGATCCGCCCGCCTCGGCCTCTCAAAGTGCTTACAGGTGTGCGCTACCATGCCCGGCCAGTTACCTACTTTCAAGGCAAGGCTGGTGGAGCTGACATAGAAAAGGGCAGGATTAAACAGAGCAGTAAATTGGGTTACTCAGACTTAGTGACTAGTTTTAATATTTAGTGGAGTTCTAATGTGTAGGGAATCCAAGCTGCTTTAGAAGGGTAGTTATTATAGAGATTGTACAATTTACCAGAAAGGGCTTTTAGTCAGACCTGTTAGTTAGAATTGTAATCTAATTGGCAGTATTGGAAAATCTTAACTCATTGGATGGCTTAGAACAAGCTTCCAGGGCCTTTATTTCTCCATCCATAAGTTTTAAGGAGACTCCTTTTTGTCCTTCCTTAAATTTCAGTTGTTTTAGAAATGAAGGACAAGTAAAGTGCCCTTACTTTTTTTTTTTTTTTTTTTTGAGATGGAGTCTCACTCACTGCAACCTCTGCCCCCCAGGTTCAAGTGATTCTCCTGCCTCAGCCTCCTGAGTAGCTGGGATTACAGATGCATGCCACCATGCCCAGCTAATTTTTGTATTTTTAGTAGAGACAGAGTTTCACCATGTTGGTCAGGCTGGCCTCAAACCTCTGACCTCATGATCTGCTGGCCTCGGCCTCACAAAGTGCTGGGATTACAGGTGTGAGCCACTGTGCCTGGCCTAGTGCCCTTACTTTGGTAAGAAATTTAGTTTAATCCTCATCTTTATTGTCCACTGTGTTGACACTTTAGCAAAAGTAATATTTTTCTAGGGAACACCATAATTTCTTCATATCCAAAATATTTCAATTCTGTTCAATGTGTGTATATATGTATAATAAATATATAACATATAACACATATATATATTTTTTATTGAGACAAAGTCTCATGCTGTTGCTTGGGCTGGAGTGCAATGACGTGATCTCGGTTCACTGCAACCTCCACCTCCTGGGTTCAAGTGATTTTCCTGCCTCAGCCTCCCGAGTAGCTGTGATTACAGGTAACTGCCACCATGCTCAGCTAATTTTTTGTATTTTTAGTAGAGATGGGGTTTCACCATGTTGGCCAGGCTGGTCTCAAACTCCTGACCTTGTGATTTGCCTGTCTTGGCCTCCCAAAGTGCTGGGATTATGGATGTGAGCCACCGCACCTGGCCTTCAATGTATATTTTTTTAGTCCTTTCTGTGTGCCGGATACTATTCTAGGCATAGGAAATAAAACAGTGCCTATCACAGAGTTTCCATTCTGGTTGGGGAGATAGTGAAATTATTAAAAGAAGTAAATTGTATATAGTATGTAGGAAGGTGATAAGAGCTCCGGAGAAAAATTAAGCAGGGAAAGGGGATGAAGAATGCTGAGTTGGATGGTCAGGGCAGGCCTCACTAAAAGGTGACACTTGAGAAAAGACGAAGGAGGTGAGGGAGTGAGTCATGCAGCTGCTCGAGGGAAAAGCCTAGGCCCTGAGATGAAAGCATGTTTGAGGAGCTATGAAGAACCAGTTTGGATGAAGTGAGTAAAGAAGGCAGATAATAGTAGAAAATGAGACAGGAAGGTAATGTTAGGGGCCAGATGTTGCAGGCTTTGTAGACCTTGGTGAAGACTTGGGCTCTTACTTTGAATGGAGGAGGCATCGGTCAGAGGCTTTTGAACAAAGAATGATGTGATCTACCTTGCATCCTAAAATGATCACTCTTCATCCTGGTCTTGTGAATGGCTATGGAGATAGGGGAGGATGGGAAGCAGGCTCAGCGGTTAGGAGGTTATTGTAATAATAATCCAGGCAAGAGACAGTGGCGTCCTGGATGGCGACTGGGGTGATACCAATGGAGTGGTAAAGTCGTCAGATTTTGAATATATTTTGAACATGGAACAAACAGGTTGACTGGTTGGATGTGGGGGTACAATCAAAAGAAAGCGGTCAAGGATGACTCCAAGATTTTTGGCCTGAGCAATTGGAAGAATGGAATTGCCATTAACTGAAATGGAGTAATAGGTTGGAACAAGTTCAGTTTTGAACATGTTATCTTTTAGTTGGAAATTTTTGAACACACACAAAGGTAGAGAGGTTGGTTGAGTGTACTCCGTCACTACTTGAGCAGCTAACATGTCTACTCTTTTTTTTTTTTTTGAGACAGATTCTCGCTCTGTTGCCTGGGCTGGAGTGCAATGGCACCATCTTGGCTCATTGAAATGTCCACCTCCCAGGTTCAAGTGATTCTCCTGCCTTAGCCTCCAGAGTAGCTGGGACTACAGGCATGTGCCACCACACTCGGGTAATTTTTGTATTTTTAGTAGAGATGGGGTTTCACCATGTTGACCAGGCTGGTCTTGAACTTCTGACCTCAAGTGATCCGCCTGCCTCGGCCTCCCAAAGTGCTAGGATTACAGGTGTGAGCCACTGTGTTCGGCCCAAGATTCTTTTTGTTAAAGACAGGGTTTCACCCTATTGGTCAGGCTGGTCTCGAACTCCTGACCTCAGGTGATCCACTCGCCTCAGCCTCCGAAAATGCTGGGATTACAGGCATGAGCCACCATGCCTGGTCCAAGATTCTTAATATAAAACACTTCCCTCTACTTTTGGGAGGTAAAATTTGATTGAATAAACCAGATCATTTGAGCAGTAGGCTTCCTCACATTAGATTTGGATGATTATATATTGGGATGTCATTTATTCCATTACAGTATTCTTCATATTTCCTTTAAATTGGTCATTGGCTCTGGATAGATGAAGACATTAGAAGCACTTTTCTTCTTGTAAATTCTGTTGCTCAAATCTCCTGTGTCTATTCCCAGGCAATCGGTCATCCACACTCTTGCCTTCTGGATAAATACCTGTCTAGGCAAATACAGTATTTTAAAATCTGGATTGTTTTCCTTAAAGATAAACTAAGGGGAGTTACCTTATGTAAGAATTATTTATTTTTTCAAATAAACAATACTAGTTTGAAATATCATTTTTTAAAAATTATTTAAAAAATCATAACCACAATCAGATGAAATATCATTCTTATCTGGTATTTAAACAATTTGTTATAAAAAAAATTAAACTTTTTTGCCTAGCACATAAAGCAATAGTTGGTCATTTTATGTGGAAACAAGAAAACACATCCGTGTCTTTGAAAGCATTCAATCTAAAGGATTAGATCAAGGATTATCAACAATTTTACATCTAGCAATTACTGTACAAGGGGCTGACAGTACTAAGAGAATTTGGAGTAAACGTTTTGTGTAATGCCTGGAATTCAGGCAATGTCTAGAAGGTTTGAGGATTTGTGCCTGTGTTTGATTTTCTATGTATGAGCACGTATGCGTTTTTAACTTTTTTGGTGGTAGTGGGGAACTTAAAGTTTTCAACCGTATAAAAGTAGAGAGAATGGCATAATAAACCCCCAGACCCTGATCCTACAGATTCAGCTGTCATCAGCATTTTGCCCTACTATCATCAACATTTTGGCTGTATGTACTGTATTCCTTTTAAAAATTTATTGGCTGGACGTGGTGGACCTCCCATCTCATTATAGCCAGGAACTCAGTTTTTAAGGTTGCTCCGGTGTCCCCTTAGCCAAGAGGGGGGCCATTCAGTTGGTTGGGGCGGGGCTTAGAATTTTTATTTCTCAGTCTCAAAAATGTCATTTTACAGTTTGTTTGAATCAGGACCCAAACAAGGGGCATTCATTGCATTTGAATATATATATATATATATATATATATTTTTTTTTTTTTTTTCAAGATGGAGTCTTGCTCTGTCATCCAGACTGGAATGCAGTGGCACGATCTTGGCTCACTGCAACTTCTGCCACGTAGGTTCAAGTGATACTTTTGCCTTAGCCTCCCTTGTAGGTGAGGACTACAGGCATGCATCATCACGGCTGGCTAATATTTGTATTTTTTGGTGGAGATGTGGTTTCACCATGTTGCCCAGGCTGGTCTCGAACTCCTGACCTCAAGTGATCCTTATTGCATTGGGATTACAGGTGTTAGCCACTGTGCCTGGCCAACATTTGAATATATTTCTTCTTCTTTTTTTTTTCTTTGAAATGGAGTCTTGCTCTGTCACCAGGCTGAAGTGCAGTGGCGTGATCTTGGCTCACTGCAGTCTCCACCTCCTGGGTTCAAGCAATTCCCCTGCCTCAGCCTCCTGAGTAGCTGGGACTTCAGGCGGGCACCACCATGCATGGCTAAGTTTTTGTATTTTAGTAGAGACAGAGTTTCACCATGTTGGCCATGATGGTCTTGATCTCCTGACCTCGTGTTCCGCCTGCCTTGGCCTCCCAAAGTGCTGGGATTACAGGCGTGAGCCACCGCACCCAGCCTTGAATATATTTCTCAAATCTCTTATAATCTAAAACATCTCCCCTCGTTTTTATACCCTGAAACTGTTGAAGGAAGAAGTCATTTATTCTGTACATTGGCCCACATGCTGGATAGTGTTATTCAGTTGTTTCTCTTTATTTCCTGTAAACTGGAAGTTACAGCCAAAACTTGATTAGATTCACTCAACTTTTATTTATTTTTTTTTACAAAAATATACTATACTTCATAAATATTGCTGTACAATTGCATCACATCAGGAAACATGCACAGCTGTCCCATGTTTCTTGATCTAAGATTGATTAGTACATATAGGTAATCTTCAGTGTACATCCTTCAGTGCAAAATTCTTCCATAAACATCTAATAGTTTTAGCATCCATCTGCGACTGTTGCCTAAATAAGTTATTTATTGAAATCCTTGCTCTGGTCCAGATTGTTTTCATGAGATTAGTTTTAATCTTTGTCCCCTTTATTTCTATTTCTGTAGCCGGTTGCCTAGGAAAGATCCATTCATCTTTCAGCTTTTTTATTTTTTTTAATTTTACTTTTTTTTTTTTTTTTTTTTTTGAGACGGAGTCTTGCTCTGTCACCAGGCTGGAGTGCAGTGGCGCAATCTCGCCTCACTGCAACCTCTGCTTCCTGGGTTCAAGTGATTCTTCTGCCTCAGCCTCCCGAGTAGCTGGGACCACAGGCACGTGCCACCACACCCGGCTAATTTTTTTGTATTTTTAGTAGAGACGGGGTTCCACCATGGCCAGGATGGTCGCGATTTCTTGACCTCGTGATCCGCCCACCTCGGCCTCCCAAAGTGCTGGGATTACAGGCGTGAGCCACCGCGCCCGGCTTTTTTTTTTTTTTTTTTAAATGAAGAAAGAGCCTTGCTCTGTCACCAGGCTGGAGTGCAGTGGCGCGATCTTGGCTCACTACTACCTCCACTTCCAGGGCTCAAGCACCTCCTGTCTCAGCCTCCTGAGTATCTCGGACTACAGGTGCGCACCAGCAAGCCCAGCTCATTTTTGTATTTTTATTAGAGACGGGGGTCTCGCAATGTCGGCCAGGATGGTCTCGATCTGTTGACTTTGTGATTCGCCCTCCTGGGCCTCCCAAAGTGTTGGGATTACAGGCGTGCGCCACTGCGGCCGGCCAGCTTTCTTAGATCTCCAAATCTGTCAGGTCTACGGACATCTGAGACAGGCATGATCTGTCTTGCCTGGGGAGCTAACGAGGTAAGGAATTGAGTATTTCCTAACTTTCACACTTGAAGGTCATAAAGCAGGTAGATGGTTTTAATTTTGCCCTGCTGGGTGGGCTGGGGTTAGGGAAGGGTTGGTTAGTGAGAGGCAGAGTGAAATTGGGCAGTCCCCCCTTTCCTGGGGTCAAACTCAAAGGCTTTTTAGTAGAAATTCTTCAACAGAGCCTGGGCTCCTTGATTTTGAACTGAGGTAAGACCAAAGAAGCAGTCCAGGCCAGGTGTGGGGGCTCCCGTCGTAATCCCAGCGACTAGGAGGCTCGCACAGGAGGATTACTTGAGGCCAAGACTTTACGACCAGTCTGGGCAACATAGTGAGACCCTGTCCTAACAAAAAATTAAAAAAATATAGTCAGGCATGGTGGCGTGCCTGTAGTCTCAGCCGCTCGGAAGGCTGGGGACGGGCGGATCGCTTGAGCCAGGAGTTCGAGTTCGCAGTGAGCTATGATCACGCCGCTGCACTCCAGCCTGGGCGACAGAGCAAGATTCTGTCTCCAAAAAATAAAAGAGTCCATAGGGATTAGGTGACATCAGAGTAGAAAGGGAGAGTCCTGGATTCTCAGAATGGAGCCTTTCAGAGGTTTAACCCCGGGACTACATCTCCCAGAATTCCGCTCGCCGGATCCCACCATACTGAAAAGACTGCGCGTGCGCGACGCCAGTGACGCCCCGCCCCCACGGGCCCCACAACCCCCGAGACTCCCCGCTCTTGGCTCTCGCCGGCTTTTTCTAGACCCTCTGTCTGTCCGCTGGGGGCGCGCGCAGTGTATGGCAGGCGGCACTGGCGCTGGCGGCCGGGTGCGCGGGTCACGCGTGGTAGTGCGTGGTTGCTAGGGGCGCCTGAGGCCGCCTGCTAACCCAGCAGGCCGAGGGAGGAAGTAGCGTGGAGCTGGTGTCGAGCTGGGGCGAAGCTGGATGCCCTAGGTGAGTGCGGCTGCGGAGCCAGGGGAGCCGACCGCAGACCTTCCGCTGGTCCCACGCTCCCGACCTCCCTGTACCCGACTCCCTTCGCGCGGGTCCCCAGCCCTCCGGCCACTCTCGCCCCAGCCCCGCTTCCTTCCGCCACCTCTCTTCTCCCGGCTGGCCGGAGAGCGGCGGCCTCCTACCCGGCCGGGACTTCTCGCCTCCTCGGAGTCCTTCTCCCCTACGCCACGCCCTGCGAACTCAGTCGGCCTCGCCTCCGTGTGCCCGAACCCTACTCCATCCCCTCATCCTGGCCTTCTTGCCTCCTCTGTCCCGCTGCGCTGAGGTTTAAATTCTCTCTGGGTGTGAGTCCAAGCTCCTCGCAGGCTCCAGGGCCGAATTGAACATGAATCTACTTTTTTACTTACCCATCCTCAGTATCTGTAGAGGAATACATTCCTAAACTCTACAGATTCAAACAGGATCTGAGATCCTGTGGACTTTAATTGTTCGTTCATCCATTCCTTTATTTAATCAGTCACTAAACAATTTTTAGTAAACATTGACAAATATTTAATGAGCCTTGCTACAATGGAAGGGATTGAGGGGATAGAGTGGCTAATAGCACAAGCGTGTTTTCATGGAATTTATAGTCTAGGAGATTTTTAGTCAAGTACCTGAGCATTTGCCATACTGTGGTGTGGTAGAACAGGAGATACTTAATCTGTACTTTAACGACGTTATTCCCATTTCTCCTGGTCTTCACATTCTCATTCTGGATCTAGGAAATGTTTTAATCCTTCATTGATGGAATTGTCTTTGCTTTCTCAGATACTCCAAATCACCTGTTCCTTAACTTCAGCACCTGTTGATTTAGCCAATCAAGCATTTGGGGGACCCTTTGGGACAGTGTTCCATCCCATCCTTCGGTTTCTTGCACTGAATACTGAGATACTGTTTGCATTAAAACCGCCCACTTTGTGCTCAGAAAGCAGCTACTTACTAATTGGAGTGAATCAGTCCTTGAAAAATTATCAAGTGTTTTCTGGGAATGAAGAGGTGGGAGGACGTTCTAGACACAGTGTCTTTAGAAAAAATGCAGCAAGTCCTGAAAAGAGAACTGGAAATAGTTTGACAGACCTGAGCTAGTTTTGGAGGGAGCTATCCAGTGACAAACAGAAAGAGGGAAGTTAATAGGGGTTAGATGACAAAGGGCCTCGGATGTTTTGCTGAGTTAGAACTATATCCCAGGAGCAGTGGAGTGGTTTCCAAGCTAGAGTAATCAGGGTTTTAGACTTCCAAGGGATACACTTGCAAGTCTAGCTTTAGATGAATACATTTCCAGATCCTCAGCTTCCCAATGAACTTTTTTTCTAAAACTGCCCTTACAAAAAAAGCGGAAGTGGCAAATCCCTCACACTTTCCAATATGGTGTATTGACCTGAGTGTAAAAATGTCCTAGATACAAACCGAGATATTTGTTTTCAGGAACACCTCCTTTAGTGGTTTAAGTTACCTTCCAACCCAGAAGGCTGCCCAGTACACAATCCCATTAGTGTAAAGTGCGTTCCTTGTTAGCGTGTTCTGAAAAGAATGTAACAGTTAAATGTAATGGGAATGTCTTTTGGGACAATGGGGTTTTTAAGTTATTTTGGATAAAACTTGTGTATAATGTTTTAAAGAAATTTCTTTTAGTGTAGTGTGTGGTATTCAGTAAGATGGTTAATACGTATTTTAAGACCGGGTATGGTGGCTAACATCTTTAAATCCAGCACTTTGGGAGGCTGAGGCAGGCTGATCGATCGCTTGAGCCCAGGAATTTGAGACCAGCCTGGGCAATGTGGTGAAACCTCTTCTGTACAAAATAAAAACACACACA
>NW_022436950.1:20884315-20931733 GCF_009761245.1 Sapajus apella | reverse complement strand
AACCTCTTCTGTACAAAATAAAAACACACACACACACACACACACACTCACACACTCACCAGACATGGTGGCGTGCTCTTGTAGTCCCAGCTCTTTGTAGGCTGAGGTGGGAGGATGCATTGAACCCAGGAGGTCATTCAGGCTGGAGTGCCGTGGTATGATCATAGCTCATTGTAAACTCCAACTCCTGGGCTCAAGCGATCCTCCCACCTCACCCTCCTGAGTAGCTGGGACTATAGGCATGTGCCACCCACCTGGCTAATTTTTTAGAATTTTTAGTAGTAATGGGGTCTTGCCCAGGCTGGTCTCAAATTTCTGGGCCCAAGTGATCCTCCTGCCTCGGCTTCCCGAAGTGGAGGGTTTTTTATTTTTATTTTTACTTTTTTTTCTTTTTTTGAGATGGAGTCTTGCTCCATCATCCAGGCTGGAGTGCAGTGGCGTGATCTTGGCTCACTGCAACCTCCGCCTCCTGGGTTCAAGCAATTCTCCTGTCTCATCCTCCTGTGTAGCTGGGTCTACAGGCACCTGCCAACACACCTGGCCTAATTTTTGTATTTTTAGTACAGACGGGGTTTTACCTAGTTGGTCAGGCTGCTGAGTATTGTCTGCAGTTGCAACACAGTGTACCTAAACATTGAAACATGGAAAAGGTTACTGAGAAAATATGGAATTATAATCTTATAGGACATTGTCTTCTATGGGGATTGTCTGTTGACTGAAACACTATGTAAGGCATGACTGTTTGGAAAATAATGGTTCACTGAGTTATGCAGATCTCCATGTCACAGTTTATTATATAGTGTCAAAAACATCATATTATCACCACAATCTCTTCAGAGAAGTAGTTAAGTATTAGGAAGCAGTTAAACTCACAGTGGCAGTTACCATTTTGCCAAAATTCTGGTTTTTTTGGGAAGCTCACATTTTATCATTGGCAACAAGTATAGTCAGTTGTTTTCCTTGAAGTGACAGGCTTACTTTGTTTCATTTTCCAGAACCTTTGCCAGATACCAAAGTCTGAATAACTATTACTTGTCATTCATTCTTTTAAGTAAACATGGTGTTCCACAGAAAAATCCTGCAATTCAAACAATCACGCAGTGCTTTATCAACACGTTCTGTATACAGCACAAATGTCTTATATGTCCTTCGCATTTTATCACACAGAATATTAAAGAGCATACTCAAGGATTGAGATTTAATATAATTTACACTGGGTAATCAAGTAAACCTGGCCTGTATCATTTCACTATGTGGTGGAAAAGTGTGTAGTGGTGAAGAATGTAACTTGGTGCCATTGTCTTGATTCATGCTAAGTCACCAGCAGTTTTACTCATTAATGCTTTTGCACTATCAGTGGAAAGGTCAGCACAGTAAAAAGGCAAATAACATCTTAGGTTTTTTCTTTTTTTTTTTTTCAAAGACAGGCTGGAGTGCAGTGGCATGATCGTGGCTTACTGCAGTCTCAACCTCCCATGCTCAGGTGACCCTCTTACCATAGATAGGCATGCACCACCACATCTAGCTGTTTTTTTTTTTTTTTTTTTTTTGTAGAAGGGGGTTTTCACCCTTTCCCCTGCTGGTCTTGAACTCTTGAGCCCAAGCAATTTGCCTGCCTTGGCCTCCCAAAGTGCTGGGATTACAGGTGTGAGTCACTGCACCCGGCTATCTCTTAGTTTTGTTATGAAAATAGTTTCTACCTAACAGGACCCGTGAAAGGGTTTTAGGATCCCCTCAGGGTCTGCAGTCCAGGCTTTGAGGATTGCTGCTCCAGAGCCCAGCTGAGAAGGAGGAAAGAGATTCCTTCCTGAAGCTGATAAAGGGCAAGGCTTTGAGTCACCCAGTTACATAAAGCCTTCCACTGGTTTCACTTTTCAGTAATTTGTAGATTTACCTTCCTCAGCTCTAGCTGCTGTAACCTGTGTCTTTTCCTCGGGTTTACTCATTTGTTTGGCATTCCTAAACTGTGCTCTACAAGAGCTACCTGTGACTTCACTAATCTTATACGGACCCACCCTTCTCACTAGGCTGTGTTCTTGACCTTCCTCTCTTAGTAGGACTTTAAGAGATGTATTGTTCCTCCACCTTTCTTTAGGGACAGAGAGCTTGGGATTTATCTCATAAGAGAAAATGGATCTGATTCCTACACTCCCCTCTTTCTATTTGGTTCCAGGTAAGTCAGTTCTGTCTTCTAACATAACTGTTGGGGATTGAGGGAATCTCATCAGAGTTCTTGTGGACTATAGACTGAACCATTTCTGATGTCCTGAGTTCCCCCGGTGACCTAAGGAAACAACTCGTTGAAGGAGGAAAGGGAAACTGCATTTCCCAAGAGCCACACTCTCTTACAGTATAGGAGAATGATTTAATCAGTGGGTAATGAATTGCTTTCTCTAGAAATAGATACCTTGTCCAAGTTGGTCTGGGCCTGGTCCCTGGAGACTTGTTGTTGGTTTGTGACAACAGCAATAGATGTTCTAACATAGGCTACCAATCATTCACACTCCTTTAAGGAGGAAACTTGAGGGAAAATTACTCCATAAAGATTGGAGGACAGAACTGTATAGGCAGTTTCTGAATGCTACATGAAGATGACAAAGTAGGATGTTCAGATTCCTGAGACTGGGTGTTTGAGAAGGGGAGAGTCTGGAGCCAGGGCCATCAGTCAGGATGCTACCTTAGTAGTCCTGCGCTTAGTGTTAGAGCGTTAGAGACTGGGCTGAGGCAGCCATGCAAATAGAAAGGGATGTTTCAGGCCATTTTGTTAATCTGTACAACTCTCTGCAGTTCTTTATTCTTGACTCATCCCTTTATTCAAGTTTGTTTTTTTTTTTAAAGACGGGGTTTCACCATGTTGATCAGGCTGGTCTTGAACTCCCAACCTCAGGTAATCCTCCTGCCTTGGTCTCCAAAGTGCTTGGATTACAGGTGTGAGCAACCACGCCTGGCTTCAGGTTTTATTTTTAACAGTTTTGTGGAGGTATAATTCACGTTGAACATATCCATTGTTTCCAAGTCAGTTGTTTTGAAAACTTTGTTCTAGGAAGCCTTAGTGTTCAATGAAGTTGTTGGGGGAGGAGATGGGCAGTATTGCTAATAGGAAGCTAAAGTGGACCAGGGTTCTTCTCACCCCCTTCTACCAGAGTGGCTGTGCATTTGAGGTTATAGATATCCGGAGATTTCCTGCAAAAGCCATCATGAAGCTTATAGAGCATATCCCATGCAGTAAGTGAATAGTGGTGTAAGATAGCCTTGGCAAAGTATCAAGTGAGAGGGACACACAACAGCTGCTCATGGAGGGGGTGGGTCTTGAGCTGAGTCTAGAAAAGGTAAATAAAATATGGTAAGGATTTGCAAGGAAGAAGCTTAGTGGAGTAAAGCCTTGCAGACAGGCATTTGAAACGTTTATTCCCGGCATTTAGTGTGAGACCAGTGCAGTTCACACAACAGAGTTCAAGATAGGAGGAAATGGAAATAAGCCTATGAAAAAAATGTAGGGGAGGGCCCTCATGCCTGTAATCTCAGCACTTTGGGAGGCCAAGGTGGGCAGATCACGAGGTCAGGAGATCAAGACCATCCTGGGCCACACAGTGAAACCTCATCTCTACTATAAGTACAAAAAATTAGCTGGGCATGGTGGGGCGTGCCTGTAGTCCCAGCTATTTGGGAGGCTGAGGCAGGAGAATCGCTTGAACCTGAGAGGTGGAGATTGTGCCACTGCACTGCACTCCAGCCTGGGTGACACAGTGACATTCCATCTGAAAAAAAAAAAAAAAAGATTAAGGCTTGACCGTGGAGTCTTGTGGACCCAAGCTAAGAAATCTCACATGGCAGTCATCTGGAATGCTCCTTAAAAACTGCCCATTCATGGCCCTACTCCTCACCAACTGAATCCTCTTGAAGGTGAATCTCAGGACTTTGCATCCCAGGTTATTCTGATGCAGGTGGGCCACCACAAAGTTTAGCAAGTGCTTGTGGACCATTTTTGAAAAGGGATTGACATGATCAAGCGATACAGCAAAGTTAATCTGGAGGTTGCCTGCGGGGTGGAATAAGGAAGGGCACACCTTGGAGACACATGCTTCAGTTGATACTGTCGCAGTAAGTCCAGATCTATCCGGGGGTGGAAATAATAAAAGGAGGAAGAATGCTAAGTAGACAGAGTGTCTTAAATTTCATGACTGGTTTCCGTTTGGGGAAATAAAGGAAGACGTCAGAAATAACTTCGTTTTCCTCTTAGGTGATTTGGAGAAAGAAGGGTCCACTCAAGGAAGTGGCATGATCAGGAGTGGAGAGCTAGTTTGACACGCTAGATTGACGGTTGGACATGCATTTGGAAAGGTGGAGCAGGCAGTTGGTGATGCAGACATGAAACTTGAGAGGACAAGCCTGCAAAATGACTCTTGTGCAGATAATAGTTGAAATTGTGAGAGCAATTGAATTGATGTGGGGGAGGATAACAGAACTGTGGAGGATTTGGGATTGGCCTCAGGAAGAGGAAAAGACGCTATTGAAGGAATTGGGTACAGCTGTGGCAGAGTGCATGCACTGAGTCAAAATAGCAACAAGGGGCTGGGCGCAGTGGCTCATGCCTGTAATCCCAACACTTTGGGAGGCCGAGGTGGGCAGATCACCTGAGGTCAGGAGTTCCAGACCAGCCTGACCAACATGGAGAAACCCTGTCTCTACTAAAAATACAAAATTAGCCAGGCATGGTGGTGCATGCCTGTAATCCCAGCTACTCGAGAGGCTGAGGCCTTGAACCTGGGAGGCGGAGGTTGCAGTGAGCTGAGATTGTGCCATTGTAGTCCAGTCTGGGCAACAAGAGCAAAACTCCGTGTCAAAAAAAAAAAAAGCGACAAGCAGATGGTGGTAAAAGGGGAGTGCCTTTTTCATATTAAGAGAGGTCCAACTTGTGGCTTTGCTGATGTAATATTGTGATATAATAAGAAATACATAATTGGGGCCGGGCGCGGTGGCTCAAGCCTGTAATCCCAGCACTTTGGGAGGCCGAGGCGGGTGGATCACGAGGTCAAGAGATCGAGACCATCCTGGTCAACATGGTGAAACCCCGTCTCTACTAAAAATACAAAAAATTAGCTGGGAATGGTGGCACGTGCCTGTAATCCCAGCTACTCAGGAGGCTGAGGCAGGAGAATTGCCTGAACCCAGGAGGCGGAGGTTGCGGTGAGCCGAGATTGCGCCATTGCACTCCAGCCTGGGTAACAAGAGCGAAACTCCGTCTCAAAAAAAAAAAAAAAAAAAAAGAAATACATAATTGGTGTGTGCCCCTGGTTCCTGGCTCCTAAAACCTTCAGAACTTCTAAGTGATAAGTGTCTTTTTATATACTAATGAGATGACTGATAGCTGGGGACTTCTGAATAGCCTCAAGATGGGAGGCTGGTTGTTGCCAAGGGAACCAACCATGTGATTAGAGGGTTGGAACTTTCTGTCCCATTCCCCCAAATTCTGCGAAGGGAAGTGGAGCCAAAGATTGAGCTGACCACCAGTGGCCAGTGATTTAATCAGTCATGCCTATTCATGAAACCTGCGTAAAAAACCAAAAGGACAGGGTTTGGATTGTTGAGCACATGAATGTACCTGGAGTGTGGTACTCCCGGTAAGAGCATGGAAGCTCCAAGCCCTTTCCCACATCCCTTGCCCTACGCATCATGTATCTCTTCCATGTAACTGTTCACATCTGTATACTTTGTAATAAATAGGTAAATGTAAGTGAAGTGTTTCCCTGAGTTCTGTGAGTTGCTCTAACAAATTATTGAACCCAAAGGGGAAGGTTTTGGGAACCTCAATTTACCCCAATTAATTAATTAAGAGATGGGGTTCTGCCATCTGGCCGAGGCTAATTTCAAACTCCTGATCTACCTACCTTTGCCTCCCAAGGTGCTGGGATAACAGGTGTGTGTCACCACGCCTGGCCAAGGAACCCCAATTTATGGCAAATCAATCAGAAGCACAGGTCACAACCTGTGCCTAGCAATTGGCGTCTGAAGTGGGAGCAGCTTTGTGGTATTGAGTTCTTAACCTGTGGGATCTGATGCTATCTTTAGGTAGATAGTGTCAGAACTGAATTACAGGATATCCAGCTGGTGGCCTCTGGAGCATTCCTTGGTGTATGTGCCTCACACACATTTTGATGACCAGAGGGGAAATATCCTGTGCTGTATTAAGAGTGACTATGTAAGAAACTTCCCACCCCCTTAGCTAGTCATAGCTGCTGTAGATGCATTTGTTATTCAGCAAATATTTATTGAGCTCTGATTACCATTCTAGGGCTGGATATAAACTCTGTGAACAAAGTCCCTGTGCTCAGAGAGCTTTCATTTTGAAAGATAGACAGATAGCAAAGAAATGCATAAATAATTGAAGTTTTTATTTTAAAATAGCCAGGCCCAGTGGCTCATGCCTGTAATTTCAGCACTTTGAGAGGCTGAGGCAAGAGGATCACTTGAGGCCAGGAATTCGAGACCAGCTGGGGCAACATAGTGAGACCCTGTCTCTATTTAAAAATAAAAATTAAGGCTGGGCGCGGTGGCTCATGCCTGCAATCCCAGCACTTTAGGAGGCCGAGGTGGGCAGATCACAAGGTCAACAGATTGAGACCATCCTGGCCAACATGGTGAAACCCTGTCACTACTAAAAATACAAAAATTAGTCGGGCGTGGTAATGGACGCTTGTAATCCCAAGTACTCGGGAGGCTGAGGCAGGAGAATAGTTTGAACTCGAGAGGCAGAGGTTGCAGTGAGCCAAGATCGCACCACTGCACTCCGGCCTGGGTGACAGAGTTGAGACTCCATCTCAAAAGAAATAAAAAATTTAAAAATCTCAGAAGCCAGGCATGGTAGTTCACACCTGTAGTCCCGGCACTTTGGGAGGCCAAGGCAGGCAGATCATGAGGTCAAGGGTTCAAGACCAGCCTGGCCAACATGGTGAATCCCTGTCTCTACTAAAAATACAAAAATTAGCTGGGTGTGGTGGCGGGCGCCTGTAGTCCCAAGCTACTTAGAAGGCTGAGGCAGGAGAATCGCTTGAACCTGGGACGTGGAGGTTGCAGTGAGCCAAGTCCGTACCATTGCACTCCAGCCTGGGCAACAGAGCGAGACTCCATCTCAAAAAAAAAAAAAAAAAAAACAAACAACAAAAAAAAAAAACCCTCAGAAATTAAAATTAGGGCCAGGTGTAGGGGTTCATGTCTGCAATCCCAGCACTTTGGGAGACTGAGGCAGGAGGATCACTCCAGCCCAGGAGTTTGAGACTAGCCCTGGCAAGATAGCAAGATCTCATCCTACAAAAAATAAACAAATGAGCTGGGTGTGGTGATACACACCAGTAGTTCCAGCTACTTGGGAGGGTGAGGTAGGAGGACCATGAGCCCAGGATATCAAACCTTGTTGACCAAGTAACCTGGTCTCAAAAAAACAAACAAATAAATTAAAATTATAGGAAAGGTATACACAGATAAGTCTCTCATCTGTGTCTGTTTCCAACCTCATTGGTAGTTTTTAAAAAAAAATTACCAGCTTCTTGGTTCATCTGTTGTTATTTTAAAAGCCAACTGTAAGGAAATATTAATACATAATAATTTTAGATAGTGGAGGAATGAAATGGAATAAAACAAGGTAATGAAATAGGGGGCCGGGTGCAGTGGCTCATGCCTATAATTCCAGCACTTTGGGAGGCCAGGGCGGGTGGATCACGAGGTCAGGAGATCGAGACCATCCTGGCTAACACAGTGAAACCCCGTCTCTACTAAAAATACAATTAGCCGGGCATGGTGGCATGCACCTGTAGTCCCAGCTACTTGGGAGGCTGAGGCAGGAAAATCAGTTGAACCTGGGAGGCGGAGCTGGCAGTGAACTGATGTTGCGCCACTGTACTCCAGCCTGGGCAACAGCAGGACTCGTCTCAAAAAAAAAAAAAGAAAAAGAAGAGAAACAGGGAATGGTGGGGGTAGGACAATATTAGATGGGGTTGACGAGGAAGGCCTTTTTACCTGAATATTGAGTGAAGGAACTAAGTAAGCTAACCATTCAGAGATCTGAGTGTTTCGGAGGGAACCATAAAGACCTAGGGGTGAGAACGTTCCTCATGAGGGGAAGAGTGGCTCTGGCTAAGGTCAGAGAGTCAGGAGTCAGATAACATAGTCCTTGGAGCCATCAGATGGTCTTAAGCTGTGTTGTAAAAAGAGGACTGTGTTTTGAAAAGAGTAGCCACTGTCTGGAAAATAGATTATATGCAAGCAAGCAGGGAAATCAACAGGTGAGAGATGATGGTAGCTTGACTAAGGTAATGACAGTGGAAATGGGGAAGAATAGATGGCTTCAAAGACGTATACTTGAAGCTGGAACGACTTGTTGATGGATTGAGCAGAACTGAAGATCTGCTGAGGTCGGGGTGAAAGCAGCATTATGATAGGCATGTCGGGATTTTTGTGTTGTATGGACG
The DNA here is from genome assembly GCF_009761245.1 of Sapajus apella. Lineage (NCBI taxonomy): Eukaryota > Metazoa > Chordata > Mammalia > Primates > Cebidae > Sapajus > Sapajus apella. Next base: position 20,923,268 of record NW_022436950.1, on the reverse strand, counting down.
CCCATCCCACGGGCTGGGCCCCTTCTACCTGAATATTTGTTATTGAAATCTTCTTTGTGCAATTACAGCTTATTTCTTGGCCCTGACTCTGAAAGATTAATTTGACAAGAGAGGGATGTGATTGATCTATTCTTCTCTCACTTCCCCTGGCATGACTTTGTTAGAATCTGACATCCCCACCTGATTTCAAGGAGATTCACAGATAACATGTTCCCTCCTTTTGAATAACAGTGGTTATAGAAACCCTTGGGCTTGCCACAGTGCCCCCTTGTTTCCTTGACTCTGACTCTAGCCCTCAAAACCTTATCTCAGCCTGTAGGTTCCTGTTTCTTTGCTGGGTGCTGACAGCAACTGTTTTCTCAGTTCAGGGTGCAACAAGGACTTGGGTTTATTGGAATGTGAGGTTTTATACAGAATCACATTTAGATAGCATTTGCCCTCTAAGTATCGGAGAACTGCTACTTGGTTGTGTGTTGATGGGCACAGAGAAAGTGCTTCCATTAAACTTTATCTGCCAGGCTTGAGTAATATGCCTTTCCTTGAACTCCCCTTGGGCCAGAGTGGACAAATTCACTGGCTGGTTAGAGAGGTTGATGAATGGGTACAAATACATGTTCAAGATGATGCATTTTTCCTTGGAAATTGCAGAAGAGATGATATATCCTTAAGCGCATCATATGAAGCACATAATGTCATCATGATCAGTAATATACAAATTGACATACGCCTTATGATATGATGCAACTGAGGATATATCATCTCTTCAGACAAAGCCAAATGGAGTTTGTTTCTTTAGAATAACCGGTCTGTATTCTTGAAAAGTATCAAGTTCATTAAAGAAAAAGAAAGGCTGAGGAACTATAACAGATTAAAGAAGACTAAAAAGATACAGCTGGTGAATACAACTTGTGATCCTGGGCCAGATAAAGGACATTGATAGGACAACTCACAATACTTGGATAAGATCTGTATATTAGATAATAGTAATATAGTTAATATTATTATAAATGTTAATTTTTTGGGTATAAGAGAATATCCTGGTTTTAGCAGACTTTTAGGAAGTATTCAGATGGAAAGGGGCATCATGTCTGCAGCTTACTCCCAAACATTTCAAGGCTGGGCACGGTGGCTCACGCCTGTAATCCCAGCACTTTGGGAGGTCAAGGCAGGCGGATCACAAGATCAAGAGATCAAGACCATCTTCATCTTGGCCAACATAGCGAAACCCCGTCTCTAAAAAAAAAAAAAAAAAATTTCAAAAAACCCAGTTCACATAGAGATATACGTGAGAGAGAGTATTAATGAATAATAAAACAAGTGTGTTAAAGTATTAACATTTAATGAATCTGGGTAAAGGATAAACAGGAAATCTATTTTTGTAACTTTTGCAAGTGTGAGATAATTGCAAAATTTTAAAAAAATGTTTTAAAAACCTCATTACGGTTTTCCTCAGACCAGAAGGCAGGTAGCACACCAATCAGCTTTAACTTTTCTTTGAAATTATACTGGTAGAAATGGATTTTAACAGTGAATGATTCAAGCAGATGGACTTACTTTTTGCTCCATTGCCTGACAGGCCTACTTTTCCTCCTACTCTTCCTGGCCTCTGATAACCACCAATCTGTTCTCTATATTCTGAAATCCACTTTTTTAAGCTCCCACTTAAGAGTGAGACTATGCCGTATTTGCCTTTCTGTGCTTGGTTTATTTTACTTAACATAATGACCTCTAGGTCCATCATGTTGCTGCAAATGGTGGAATTTCATTCTTTTTTATGGCTGAATAATATTCCATTGTGTATATATACCACATTTTCTTTATTCATAGTCCATTTACATTCAGTGTTGTTATTGATAAGTAAGGACTTGCTACTGCCATTTTGCCACTTGTTTTATGGTTGCTTTGTAACTCCTTTCTTACTGTTTTTGTAGTTTTTTTCTAGTAGTGTGGTTTAATTCATTGCTCTTTATTTTTAGTGGATTTATTACAGGTTTTTGTGCCGTGGTTATTGTGTCACTTACAAAAAACCACTTATAGATATAAGTTATTTTTTTATTTTATTTTATTTTTTATTGAGAAAAGTTTTCACCCTGTTGTCCAGGCTGGAGTGCAGTGGCGTGATCATGGCTCACTGCAGTCCTAACTTCCTGGGCTCAGGTGATCCTTCTACCTCAGCTCCCCAAGTAGCTGGGACCACAGGCACATGCTACCACACCCAGCTGATTTTTATTTTTTATTATTATTTTTAGAGATGGGGTTTTGCTATGTTTCCCAGGCTGGCCTTGAACTCCTAGGCTCAAAAGATCCTCCCTTTTTGGCTTCCCAAAGTGCTGGGATTGCAAGTGTGAGCCACTGTACTCACCCTATAACAAGTCATTTTAGGCCGGGTGCAGTGGCTCACACCTGTAATCCCAGCGCTTTGGGAGGCTGAGGCAGGCAGATCACGAGGTCAAGAGATCAAGACCATCCTGGCCAATGTGGTGAAACCCCGTCTCTATAAAAATAAATAAATAAATAAACCAACTCATTTTAAGAGATGATAACTTTTTAAAAACTGAGACAGGATCTTGCTCTGTCCCCCAGCATGGAACGCAATGGTGTATCCATGGCTCACCGCAGCCTTGATCTCCTGGGCTCAAGTGCTGCTCCTACCTTAGCCTCCTGAGCAGCTGGGACTACAGGCATGTGCCACCATGCCTAGCTAATTTTTTGTGTTTTTTGTAGAGATAGGATCTTACTATGTTGCCCAGGCTGGTCTTGAACTCCAAAAGAATAGAAATGAACAAACAAAAAACCATAAAAACATTCTACACTTTCATTCTGTTCTGCATACATTTTAACTTTTTGTTGTCTCAATTTACATATTTTTATATTGCTTTTTTTTCTTTTTTCTTTTTTGAGGTGGAGTCTTGCTGTGTCACCCAGGCTGGAGTGCAGTGGCATGATCTTGGCTCACTGCAACCTTTGCCTCCTGGGTTCGAGCGATTCTCCTGCCTCAGTTTCCTAAGTAGCTGGGATTACAGGTACATGCCACCATGCCTGGCTGATTTTTGTATTTTTAGTAGAGACAGGTTTTCACCATGTTGGCCAGGCTGGTCTTGAACTCCTGGCCTCAAGTGATCTGCCTGCCTCAGCCTCCCAAAGTGCTGGGATTACAGATGTGAGCCACTGCTCCCACCCTTGTTTGCCTATTTCTTAAGAGGTTGGTGTAGCTGTTACTGTTTTTGACAAGTTTGTCTCTTGGGCGTCATACTAGAGCTATGATTAGATTGCAAACTATTCTGGGTTTGTCCACTTACCTAATTTTACGAGTGGATCTTATACCTTCAAATGTTTTCTTTTTGAATGTTAGTTTTTTTACCCGCTTCAAACTGAAGAGCTCCCTTTAGCATTACTTCTAAGAAGTGCCTGGTGGTATTGAATTCTTCCAGCTTTTGTTTATCTGGGAAAGACTTTATCTCTCATATTTGAAGGGTAGTTTTGATGGATACAGTATTCTTGGATGGCAGTTTCTTTCAGCACTATGAAATGTTACACTCCCTCACTTGGATAATTTCTGAGGAGAATTTTGTTGCCAGATGAATTGGAGCTCCGTAATATGTATTTGCTCCTTTTCTCTTGCTGCTTTTAAAATCTTCTATTTGCCCTTGAACCTTGAGAGGTTTAATTATTATATGCCTAGGGGTAGTCTTATTTGGGTTGAATCTGTTTAGTGTTCTCTGACCTATCTGAGCTTGGATATATGTATCTTTCTCAAGTTTTAGAAATTTTTCTGTTATTTCTTTTTTTTTTTTTTTCCCATGACAGAGTCTCACTCTTTTGCCCAGTCTGGAGTGCAATGGCACTATCTCGGCTCACTGCAATCTCCACCTCCTGGGTTCAAGTGATTCTCCTGCCTCAGCCTCCCAAGTAGCTGGGATCACAGGCGTCCACCACTATACCTGGCTAATTTTCGTCTTTTTGGTAGAGATGGGGTTTTACCATGTTGGTCAGGCTGGTCTTGAGCTCCAGACCTCAAATGATCTGCCCACCTTGACCTCCCAAAGTGCTGGGATTACAAGTGTGAACCATGCCCAGCCTGTTATTTCTTTTAGTAAGCCACCCCTGCCTCTTGTTTAGTTCCCTCTTGAATACTAATAATTGTTAGATTTGGTCTTTTGAGGTAGTTTTCTGTATCTTATAGGTTATTTTTGTTGCTTTTCATTCTGTTTTCTTTGTTCTTCTCTATAGTTTCAAATAGACTGTCTTCAATTGAGCTCACTAATACTTTCCTCTGCTTGATCTATTGTGTAGTTAAGAGCCTCTAGTAAATTTTTCAGGTAAGCAAATTTATTTATCAGTTCCAAGATTTGTTTAAAAATTATTATTAATCTCTTTGTTACATTTCTCTGATAAATTTCTGAATTGCTTTTCTGTGTTATCTTGGAGATCACCAAGTTTCCATAAAACTGCTATTTTGAGTTCCTCGTTAGAGCGAGCGCATGTGTCACTGTGTCAGTCAGTCACTGTTTTCTTGCTTTGTCCATTTCTTGCTTTGTCATAGTTCTCTGCTGCTGTTTCTTGTGGATATATGTATATGTCTTTACATTGAAGGATTAGTTATTTATTCTATTCTTCTCTGTCTGGCTTATTTTGTTTATTATTGAATATGTTTGTTTAGAGATTCTTTGTAACTTAACCTGTTGACTTTTTAAAAAACTCACTAGGTCACTACCTCTTCTTCAACACTAGATGGTGTCTTAGACCCAGGTTTGTCTTGGCTTTAAAGCAGTGGTCCCCATCCTTTTTGGTGTTAGTGACCAGTTTTGTGGAAGAAAATTTTTCCACTGACTGGGGTGGATGGATGGGTGGGGGATGGTTTCGGGATGATTCAAGCACATTAAATTTATTGTGCACTTTATTTCTGTTATTACATTGTAATATATAATAAAATAATTATACAACTCACCATACGGTGGAATCTGTGGAACATAGCTCCTATAGAGAGTAGTGTTGCTGAACAGCCTCTCTGATTTGGTATCTCCTTTGGCTGAGTTAACAGAGCAGGGAGTCCAGGGCTGAGTATGGTAGTCCCACCCAACCCCTTTGTTTCTGGTTGTCTTCAGGGATATTTTTTGAGACAGAATTTTGCTCTTGTTGCCCAGGATGGAGTGCAATGGCGTGATCTCGGCTCACTGCAGCCTCCGCCTCCCAGGTTCAAGCGATGCTCATGCCTCAGCCTCCTGAGTAGCTGGGGTTATGGGTGCCTACCACCACGCCCAGCTAATTTTTTGTATTTTTGGTAGAGACGGGGTTTTGCCATGTTGGCCAGGCTGGTGTCGGGTTCCTGCCTCAGCCTCCCAAAGTGCTGGGATTACAGGTGTGAGCCCCTGTGCCCCGCCTGGTTGTGTATCTTGATCTCTTTTTCCAGTATAGAAATTGTGAGTTGGGGGCAGATTTTCTGTGTCCTTGGTCCCAGGAAGATTGAGGGAGGGGATGCTGTAGATGTGGAAGTCCACTCTTCTTACTGCCTTGTCAGAATTTTTTCCCTTCTCTGTGGTCCTAGGAACTGTCTCCTCTTCATATTTGAGTTCTGGCATTTTGCTGGTGATAATCTTGATGCTGTGTGTTTATATTTGGTTTTGTGTGAGGCGAGTGACCTCAGCTTGCTTCTACACTGCCATTTTGGAACCAGAAGTCTCTATTCCTAGATATTTTTTTATTTTTGATGCTATTGTGAATGGAATTGTATATTTCATTTTTACATGTTTGTTGCTAATATGTAGGAATACAACTGACTTTCATATATTTATTGTGTATTCTGTGATCTTACTAAACTTGCTTATTTGTTCTATTAGGATTTTTAATTTGATATGTATTTTAGGATTTTCTTTTCTCTTTTTTTTTCATCTTTCTTTTTTTTTTTTTAAAGACAGGGTCTTGTTCTGTCACCCAGGCTGGAGTGCAGTGGTGCAATCATGGCTCATTGCAGCCTCAATCTCCCAGGCTCAAGTGATCCTCTCACTTCAGCCTCCTAAGTAGCTGGGGCTACGGGCTTGTGCTAATTTTAAAAATTTTTTGTAGAGATCATGACTCCCTATATTGCTCAGGCTGTTCTCAAATTCATGGTCTCAAATGGTCTTTCTATTTAAGCTTCCCAAAATATTAGGATTACAGATGTGAGCCAACGTGCCCAGCTGGGATTTTCTATGTACGAGATCATATGTCCTATAAATAATGACAGTTTTACCTCTTCCTTTCCAATCTTTATATCTTTGATTTCCTTTTCTTGCTGTGTCATACCGCTTAGAATTTCTAGTATAGACTCTAATAGAAATGGAGGCGGGCGCAGTGGCTCACGCCCGTAATTAAGCCAGACGCTGGTGACTCACGCCTGTAATCCCAGCACTTTGGGGGGCTGAGGTGGGCGGATCACCTGAGGTTGGGAGTTCGAGACCAGCCTGACCAACATGAAGAAAGCCCATCTCTATTAAAAATACAAAAAAATTAGCCGGGCTTGGTGGTGCGTGCCTGTAGTCCCAGCTACTTGGGAGGCTGAGGCAGAAGAATTGCTTGAACCCGGAAGATGGAGGTTGCAGTGAGCCAAGATCATGCCACTCCACTCCAGCCTGGGTGACAGAGCAAGACTCCATCTCAAAAATAAAATAAAATAAAAAGGAGAGAGTAGACATCCTTGTCTTGTTCCCAATCTTAGAGGAAAAGCAGCTCATGATTCACTATTAAGTATGATGTTAGCTGTATTTATGGCCTTTTGACATGTCTCTATCAAATTTTGACCACTTTCTTACTTTTTGGCAGCACAAAATATTCCAGGCCCATCTGCTGCTCTCCCTGCCCCAATCCTGGAATCAGCCATTTTTCAAGGAGCTCTGGCTGCTTCTACTAACAGATGGCATTTAAAATAGTTTCTGCTGCATATGGTGGCTCATGTTTATAATCCCAGAGCTTTGGGAGGCCACGGCAGGAGGATCAGTTTAGGTGAAGAGTTTGAGACCAGCTTGGGCAACATAGTGGAACTCTGTTGCTTTAAAAATAAAATAAAGTAAAAAATTAGCTAGGCATGGTGGTGTATACCTATATTCCTAGCTACTCAGGAGGCTGAAGTGGGAGAATCATTTGAGCCCAAGAGTTCTGGGCTGCATTGAGTTATGATTGTACCATTGCATTCCAGCCTTGGTGACAGAGGGAGACCTTGAGGTCAGGAGTTGGAGACCAGCCTAGCCAACATAGTGAAACCCTGTCTGTACTAAAAATATAGACATTGGCCAGGCGTGGTGGCAGGTGCCTATAATCCCAGCTACTCAAGAGGCTGAGGCAGGAGAATCACCTGAGTGCAGAAGGCTGAGGATCATGCCACTGCACTCCAGCCTGGGTGACAGAGTGAGACTCTGTCTCAAAAAAAAAAAAAAAGAAATTTCACAAAAGCTCCCACATAACAAGACTGTTAGCTTTTACAAAAGAACATTGCTTGTCTTAGCTGAAGTTTTGTAGTGGAGTAATTGTTGCCTATTCCTTTTATTTTTCTGCCTTCATCCTAGCTTATGAAGGGGCAGAGCGGAAATAGATCATTTGGTGCCAGTAGGAATGAGAGTTATAACGACCATGCTATGCTGCAAATGTTTTCTGGGGGCTGCTGTGCTTTTATATGCTTTATGTGAATTTTTAAACTTGATCTCCCACAACTACTCAATGGGGGTATGATACTTCCTCTCTCCTGTCTTTCCCTGAACATTCCGGCTGTGTGGTTTCAGAGTTGCATATGATTCACTACTGATCAGTGCTCTGATGGTCATGAGTCACCACGAGGCAGTAGCTGCCGATGCAGCCTGACTGTGAGGAGGACATAGATTGAGAAACTTAGCTGAAATAGGCTTGTTTTCTTCTAAATTTGAACTCTGCAGGCTATAGCTTCGTGTTTATACCCTGTTTGCCCCTTAAGCCCTTCTGTTCCCTAGGGATCATGTGTAGGAACAAGAAACACAGTAGATCATTGCTCCATAAAATGTTAGATTATTCAAAATATTATTTTTCAGGTGAGGTCAATTTGTTGGCCCCTAAAGTAAGTTCCTTACAAGCTGCTGATTGGAGGGTCAGCTGATGGTGGATCCTTTGGACTTAGTAACAGAGAGTAAGTATGAATGCATTGAGCTATCTTTAAGTAGTATAAATATGTAGTTAATCCTTTGTAATTTACATAGTGAGCAATGACTCTTTATAAGTTTAGATTTGTTTTAAGTTGGGAGTTTTTGAAATGGGCTTCCATTAGTGGCCAGTACATGACCTTCTACATATATAAATACCTTTTCTCCCGTTCTCTGTGTTTTGTTGTTTCTTCCTAAAATACCTCCTGGGAGATGGACAGTCTGCCTTTTGGATCCTAGAGGCACACATATACACAAAGTGTGTATTATCACAATAAACTTAGAAGTATAAGGGACACTGGGAGAAAGGTCTCCCAGACATCTCAGGAGCCCAGAGTATATCACAGGGAACGGGTTTGATGACTTTTCTGAAAATTGCCCTCTGAGTATGTGCTGTCTGTGCGGTCTAGGTCCCAGACACTATTTACATCTCTGGACTTTGACTCTATGGTGGAACTCACTGTCCTGGGAATGTTAGCTTTTGAAACAAGGTTCTCAATTCCTTCACTTCTTATATTTTGGGCCATCAGAAGTTTTTTTTTTTTTTTTTGAGATGGAGTCTCACTTTGTCGCCAGGCTGGAGTGCTGTGGCACAATTTTGGCTCCCTGCTACCTCTACCTCCTGGGTTCAAGCGATTCTCCTGCCTCAACCTCCTGAGTAGCTGGGATTACAGGCACCCACCACCATGCTGAGCTAATTTTTGTATTTTTAGTAGAGATGGGTTTCAGCGTCTTGGCCAGGCTGGTCTCAAACTCCTGACCTTGTGATCCACTCACCTCAGCCTCCCAAAGTGCTAGGATTACAGGTGTGAGCCACCACACCCAGCAGAAGCTTTTTAAAGTTTGTCACTTGCAGTCCTATAGGGTAGTGGGCAGCATGCTGGAAAAGATGACCTGTGGCAGTGATTGGGAGTCTGGGACCCGGGCTGCCTGAATGTTTTAGTCCTCTGCTTCCCTATCATTTGAGGTTTTGATTTCATCAGGTATCTCTATAAGGAGAAGGAAAGAAGTTGCTTTTAGTGACCATCATTTCCTTGTCTTAGTGTGACACTACTTCTCAATCACAAACACTGAAACTACGTTGGAGCATTTGTATGTGTTACTGTTGTAAGTGATACTGTTCACTCTGGCATTCTTGAAGTTATTCTCTGCAGAGTATCTGATGCAACAAATTTGTCTTTGCTTGGCAAAAGACAAGTGCTCTTTTTTTTTGAGATGGAGTTTCACTCTTGTTGCCCAGGCTGGAGTGCAATGGCGCTATCTTGGCCCACCGCAACCTCCACCGCTCGGGTTCAAGCGATTCTCCTGCCCCAGGCTCCCGAGTAGCTGAGATTACAGGCATGCACCACCACGCCTGGCTAATTTTGTATTTTCAGTAGAGATTGGGTTTTTCCTTGGTGGTCAGGCTGGTCTCAAACTCCCGACCTCAGGTGATCCACCTGCCTCGGCCTCCCAAAGTGCTGGGATTACAGGCATGAGCCATTGCAACCCTGGATATCTCTTACTAGCTTTGGAGCTATCTCCCAGAAAGAGAATTACAGAAACATCCTCTCACCTGCTTGGCCCTTGAGACCAGACATATTTCTTTAGGAAGACAGGTGGCCTTTCTCCAACTTGCTATACTACACATCAGACTGTATTAGTCTGTTCTCATACTGTATTAAAGAAATACCTGCAACTAAAGAAAAGAGGTTTAATTGGCTCATGGTTCTGAAGGCCGTACGGTTAGCATGGCTGTGGAGGCCTCAGGAGACTTTGAGTTGTGGCAGAAGAGGAAGCAGTCATGTCTTCACGTGGCCGGAGCAGGAGCGAGGCAAGGGGGAGGCACTACACACTTTTAAACAACCAGATCTCATGAGAACTCACAGCAAGGAGGAAATCCACCTCCACTATCCAGTCACCTCCTACCAGTCCAGGTCCCTCCTCCAACAGTGGGGATTACAACTCAACGTGATATTTGTTGGGGACACAAATGCAAACCGTATCAAGAACTATGAGAGGAGACAAGAATTAGGAAGTGACCACCGCAGAGATATGAGATCTGGAACCCCTTAGTCAGAGAGAAGAGAATCCACTCTACTCTAGTACCTGCCCAGATGTGGTGTTGAACACTTTGTCTGGGAGCAGGCCACTTGGAGCTTCAGAGGAGGGTAGGTGTGTATCCTTGGCCTCCCTCTTCCTCTTCTGGATTAAAAGCCAAGCCCGCTGGGTGTTGGGCTACTTGTGTTCACTGAGGGCTCATGGGGTGTGATGTAGCAAGGCAAACATTGAGCAGTGTGTGAAAAGGAATTGTTGTGCAGTGAGTGCCCGTGGCTATAACGGAGAGTGGGATTGGCGGTGGTGTTGATGAGAAGGCGGTGATGTGCTCTTAGGCCCTTTATCCACAAAGGGCCTTGGCATAAACATGGAGAAGTGTTTCCAACCTGGCTTTTGTCTTGTACCTAGAGATTAGAGATAATAGAGGGGATGGAGTCTAAATATGTGTTTCATTCCATTTAATAGGCATTGTAGATTCAGATGGATTTGAGTTTTAATCTAGGCACTGCTACTTATTGGTTATTTAATTATAGACAAGTTATTTTTCTGAGTCTTGGATTCATCATCAGTGAACTGAATGTAAGGTTTTTGTTGGGATTAAATGAGGTAATATGGATAAAATGCCTAGCATGGCACCAGACATTCATTAGGTGCCCAAACCAAGTGTCGGTTTGTTTCCCCTTCATTTTCTATGCTTTTCCAGTTTGTTTACTCAACAGAATATTGAGCACTGCCTGTGCGACAGTCACTGTGTGGGGGGATCAGCTGGAGTAGAATGTGCTCCTTGCTCCGAGTCTGACCAGTTAGTTCATTATTGGAGCTAACGTTTTAGGAGCATTGATGGTGGCATGCACAGAGGTGAGGCATCCTATTCAAACTCAGGAGTTGGGAAAGACTGCCTAGGTCATGTTTCAGCTGATTTTTTTAAGTTAGATGAAGAAGGAAGGGCTCCAGAGACCAGCACTTATAAGGGAAGGATGATCTGAGGTAGTGTCATGCTCATGGGAATCAGTAGTGGGGCTGTTTTTCCAGGGTAGCAGACTGAGTTTTCATTTCCATAGGCATTCTCCTACCACTTTGGTATGTCTGTTGTGTTGCATTGGTGGGGCAAGATGTGGATTCCCGAAAAAGGATGAAATGAGGGGATTGTGAATATGTTGAGTGTATATAATACACATGCATGCATGTGTGTAGTCTTGTAAAGTGATCGGCAGGATTTGATTTTTCCCTTCGTCTCTATGCTTCTGTACCATAAGTGCACGCTGTAACTGTTCCCAGCACGATATTTCTATAGTTTGGACTTGTGTGGTGGTCCATTTTCTGTCACCTCATTTTGAGATAACTGGCCTCAAAATCTAGTTTTAGCATTTATGCTGTTTTTAGCCCACTATCATTTTGAATATTGGCAGTGCTCCGTTGTGATTTTTTTTGTACTCTCCTTGAGAAAGAGTCCATGTAGGTCAGCCTTTGCAGGTAAAGAGGGCAACATCCCATGGCTTCTGCTGTGTGTTTGTTGGTTTTCATTTGGACAATGAATGTAGACAGGAATCTTAGGTCTTCCTTGGCCATTACTCTGTTAATCAGAATACAAGATGCTCTCCCCATTTTTGTGTTTTAAATATAACTTAAGCAAAAAACAAAAACAAAACAAAAACAAAACAACAAAACCCCCTCTCCTAGGCTGGGTTCAGTGGTTCATGCTGTTCATGCTTATAATCCCAGTTTATTGGGAGGCTGAGATGGGAGGATCACTTGAGGCCGGGAGTCGAGACCAGCCTGGGCAGCATAGTGAGATACCCCCACTCCCTATCTTAACAAAAAAATAAAAGAATTAGCCTGGTGTGGTGGTACATGCCTGTAGTCCCAGCTACTTGGGAGGCCGAAGGGGGATTTGAGCTCAGGAGTCTAAGGCGCATGTGAGCCATGTTTGCACCACTGCATTCCATTTTGGGTAACAGAGCAAGACCCTATCTCAAAACAAAACAAAACCTCTCTGCTAATTCCTTCCCTCTAGCTACTCTGAAAACACTTGATGAGGATATCAGGATTCCATTCAGAATTATTCCAGACAAATGACTTTTTTTAAAAAAAATGAATGAGAGGTTCTTATGTCGCCCAGTCTGGCCTGGAATGCATAGCCTTGCCTCCTCAAGCGCCAGGACAGCTGGCCTGAGCCACCGCGGACAGGGCTCTGTCACTCAGGCTTGGAGTGCAGTGGTGCTGCTTCAGCTTGTCTACCTTCTGTGCTTAAGATTTCTCATGCCTCAGCTTCCCAAGTAGCTGGGACCACAGGCATGTACCGCCACCACACCTGGCTGATTTTTGTATTTTTTGTAGGGGTTTTGCCATGTTTCCCAGTCTGGTCTCAAACTCCTGAGCTCAAGTGATCTGCCCGCCTGGGCCTCCCAAAGTGCTGGGATTACAGGTGTAAGCCACTGCGCCTGGCCACACATGACTACTTACAGTTTTTGTTATTTTCCCCCCGGATGCTGCCGTGAAAGTAGGCCCACCGTTCCCTACAGTTGTGAAAATTGGAGAATATTTTGTGAATTTGATTTAGAAAGTGAGAGACCATGCTGAGCAGACAGTTTGAGACCCAGAAGGCTGGCTTAGAGGTTTTGTATTAAAGGAAACACTGATTGAGAAGACATAAGAGATAGGCTCTCCCTCCCTGAGATCAGCCCAAACTTAAGCCTGGGCCTTGGAGGAAAGAAAGCTTCTCTCTTCTTCTAACCTCTCTCTTCTGCTCCCTGAACTCTCCTGTGCCAGTATGGTTGCTGGAAATAAAGTCACTTTAAGTAAAAATAATGCTGGCATTGAGTTCAATTTTCTTTCTTCTTTTTCCCACCAGCACAGAGGATGGAATTTAAGTCTGTATAGTTAGCAAGAGATGAAATTGCTGTCTCAGCTCCAGAATAAACTCCAGGATCAGCAAGGGAATTCTGTTCTCCTGTCTGAACTTGTCCTACTTAATCATGAAAAGCAGAATAAAATCAGAGGCAGCTGAGTTGATTTAGGGAGCTGCAGATGTAAAATGAGTTTTTCAGATCAGTTTTTTTTTTGTTGTTTTTTGTTTTTTGTTTTTTTTGAGATGGGGTCTCAATCTGTTGCCCAGGCTGGAGTACAGTGACACCGTCTTGGCTCACTGCAACCTCCGCCTCCCAGGCTCAAGTGATCCTCCCACCTCAGCCTCCTCAGTAGCTGGGACTACAGGTGGACGCCACCATGCCTAGCTAATTTATTTGTAGTGACAGAGTTTTACCGTGTTGGCCAGGTTGGTCTTGAACTCCTGGGCTCAGGCTGGGATTATAGGTATGAGCTGCCACACCTGGCCTCAGATAATCTTTAATCTTTCAGAATTGATGGATGAAGAGGAAGATATTGACTGCTCTCTCTCACTTCAGATTAGCTTTAATCCTAGCCACACTGGTTTTGCGTGAGGGAAGGTAGCCCCTGTCATGGAAACCTGTGGGCAGTGAGACAGAAAGGTGTATCTTTTTTTTGGAGAAAGAGGAAAGCTTTCTAAGTGAGAGAGTGGGGGCTCATGAGCAGCCACACAGTGATAGTGGCACCTCAGTGTCTTAGTCCTTGATGAAGCCAGCTTTTATCACATGAGGGCAGTAGGAAGACCACTGAAAACTCCCTGGAAATCTAGTATTCTCCCAAGGCCCCAAATGACGACCAAGACTGGTTGCCCAAAAATGCTGACGTGGGACTGTACCGCTCCCCTGAGGACCGCTGTGGCATGGCGTCTGTCCTCCTGGTGCTGTAACATTTCCTATCATTTTTCTCCCCTTCAGACTGACAGACTTCAGGATGCAGCTGCTACTGCTGGAGGTGTGTGGCACCTTACCTGGGCCAGGTCATGAGATCGTGTGGCCATGATGTGGGCCCCTCATGGCCTCAGCAGGAACGGAGCACTACAGCATTGGCCTCCGCCAGAGAAACAGCTTCAAGCAGAGTGGTCCCCCAGAGACAGTGCCTGCCGCGCCACCTGAGAAACCCTCTGAGGGCAAAGTCTGGTCTCAGGCCCATCAGCAAGTGAAGCCAATCTGGAAGCTGGAGAAGAAGCAGGTGGAGACACTGTCAGCAGGGTTGGGCCCAGGCCTCCTGGGCATCCCCCCCAAGCCAGCATATTTCTTTTGCCCCAGCACTTTATGTAGCTCTGGGACCACAGCTGTCATTGCAGGCCACAGCAGCTCCTGTTACCTACACTCTCTCCCAGATTTGTTCAACAGCACCCTGCTATACCGCCGCTCCAGCTCTCGGCACAAACCGTACCAGCAGCTGGAGTCTTTCTGCTTGCGTTCAAGCCCATCAGAAAAAAGCCCTTTTTCTCTCCCTCAAAAGAGCCTCCCTGTCAGTCTCACTGCCAATAAGGCCACTTCTTCCATGGTCTTCCCCATGGCCTCCTCATCCACAGAACCATACCTCTCCTTGGCCGCGGCTGGGGAAAACCCTTCAGGGAAGAGCCTGGCCTCTGCCATCTCAGGGAAGATCTCATCTCCACTGTCTTCCTCCTATAAGCCCATGCTGAATAATAATTCCTTCATGCGGCCAAATAGCACGAAAGTGCCTTTATCACAGACCACAGAGGGCCTGAAGCCAGTATCCTCACCCAAGGTCCAACCCATCTCTTGGCATCATTCAGGGGGTACTGGAGACTGTGTACTGCAGCCTGTTGACCATAAGGTGCCCAAAAGCATTGGCACTTTCCTAGCTGATGCCAGTGCCCATATCGCCTTGTTTACCCCTAGCTCTGACGACACATCCGCCACCAGTGTTGCCTCTTCCTGGTATAACCGGAATAACTTAGCCATGAGGGCAGAGCCACATTCCCGTAGTCTGGATGACAGCTCTGATTCCCAGGCTCCAACTAAAGAGATTCGGTTCACTGAGGCTGTGAGAAAGTTGACCGCAAGAGGCTTTGAGAAGATGCCAAGGCAAGGCTGCCAGTTTGAACAGTCTAGTTTCCTGAACCCCAGCTTTCAGTGGAACCTCAACAGGAGCAGGCGGTGGAAATCCCCTGCGGTCAATCAGCAGTTTCCTCAGGAGGATGCTGGATCAGTCAGTGGGGTCCTCCCTGGTTCCTCGGATACCTTGGGGTTGGACAATACAGTCTTCTGTACCAAACGCATCAGCATTCACCTCCTTGCCTCACATGCCAATGGGCTCAATCACAGCCCTGCCTGTGAATCTGTAACTGACCCCCCAGCATTTGGAGAAGGCAAAGCTCCAGGTCCCCCTTCTCCTCAAACCCTTGGCATAGCCAACGTGGCCACTCGCCTCTCTTCCATCCAGCTGGGCCAGTCTGAGAAGGAGAGACCCGAGGAGGCCAGGGAGCTGGACTCATCTGGTAGGGATAGTAGGTAAGTTGGAGAATGTTTTTGCTTCATTTGGAGCGGTAGAATGGATATACCATAATTTGGGGTGGCACTGACCCTGTACCTCTGAAGGCTGGGTTTGTTTTTTAGCCCGAGGATTTTTGGTTTTCACTTTAGGGCAAGGGTTGGGAAACTATAGCTTACAGACCGAATCTTGCTTATCGCCGGCTTTTGTAAATATTATTATTGGAATGCAGCCTTGTCCACTGATTTACAGTTGTCTGTGGCTGCTTTCTTGTTACAGTGGTAGAGCTGAGTAGTTGTGACAACCGACTGGCCTGCAAACAAAAATATGTACTCTCTGGTCCTTTAGAGAAAAGAGTTTGCCAACCCCAATTTTAAGTGAAAATGATGAGAGAATTAAGAATTATGAACACCAAGTGTTGAAGCCTGTGACTTTCCTACTTTTTCCAAACCAGGTTTTCAGTCATTCTTGGCATGATAGCTGTTTATAGTTAGGAGATACACATAGTTGGCTCCTTCTCTTATGTTTTGTTATTTTCCGGGAAACTTGATCCACTGAGGCCATTTTTTGAGTTCCCAGAGAGTGGCCTAGGGACATTTCCAGTCAATTACCAGATATCCATTCATGGTTTTTTGGGTGTAGAATTTTGTACTTATATGCTATGAGGGACATCAAAGAAAATGGAAGACATAGTGCCTTTTTGCAGAATGGAAGATGTAAGGTTGAGGAGCTATGCCTAGACCTAAGCTTTGAAGACAAGAGAAATGAGTTGTGAGGTCCAGGCAAGAGGTAGCAGATTGGTAATGGAGAAGGGACAAATACTGGGAGACGATAAAGGATTGAGAATCAAACTGTGACCTCTTTGATGGAGTTGACTAGGCTAGGGTCATGATTCTTTCTTTTAGTTCAGCTACTGACCTCCAGCCAGACCAGACTGAGACTGAAGATACAGAAGAAGAACTAGTAGATGGTTTGGAAGACTGTTGTAGCCATGATGAGAATGAAGAGGAGGAGGGTGAGTAGGGAACCCTTTTACTTCAAACTAGGTGTTGGTTATGACCTGGGTGGGCAGGGGACTAACAATTATGTACTAGGTCCTTGACTCACATTACCTACATCTTTCAATTGTTTTGGGGGTCTTAAAGGGGTAGTACCTTCTAGAGGACTTTGGTCCCTAGTCCTCCTGTCCCCATGGTCTTACCTTCTCCCTGCTTTTGTTGAGGAAGGCAGTGCAAGGCCACGGAGTGGTGCTTGTGGCTCCCCAAGAAGGGTTGAGCGTGGGATATTCAAGGAAGAGCTGTCCAGGCTTGGTGAGTTTGTGCTGCAGCCTCTTCTAGTCAGAATTCCTCTGTTCTTCCTTCCCCTAGGAGACTCAGAGTGCTCCTCATTAAGTGCAGTCTCCCGCAGCGAATCGGTGGCTGTGATCTCTCGGTAAGTGTGGCTGTATAGCTCATTGTTAGATGCTCATCTTTTGTCTCTTCAAGATTATAAAGAGATTAACCACCCAAGTCGTTAATGACCTTGAGAACTCTAATGCATTTTAACCAAATTTTTATGTTTATGACTTTAATTTTTGAACAGGGAGTAATGGGGGGTGGCCAGAAGCACATCTCATCAGTGTGGCTTAAAAACAGTATCATGGACCACGCCTGTAATCCCAGCACTTTCAGAGGCTGAGATGGGCTGATCACCTGAGATCAGGAGTTCGAGAACAGCCTGGCCAACATGATGAAACCCTGTCTCTACTAAAAAATATAAAAATTAGCCAAGTGTGGTGGTGTACGCCTGTAATCCCAGCTGCTTGGGAGACTGAGGGATGAGAATCACTTGAACCTGGGAGGCAGAGGTTGCAGTGAGCCAGGATCACACTGCTGCACTCCAGCCTCGGTGACAGAGTGAGACTCTGTCTCAAAAACAAAACAAGAACAACAACAACAAAAAGATAGTATCATGGGCTGGGCACAGTGGCTTAATGCCTGTGACCCTAACACTTTGGGAGGCTAAGACGGGTAGATCACTTGAGGTCAGGAGTTAGAGACCAGGCTGGCCAACATGGTGAAACTCCATCTCTACTAAAAATAGAAACAATTGGGCCGGACGCGGTGGCTCACGCCTGTAATCCCAGCACTTTGGGAGGCCGAGGCGGGTGGATCACGAGGTCAAGAGATCGAGACCATCCTGGTCAACATGGTGAAACCCCGTCTCTACTAAAACTACAAAAAATTAGCTGGGCATGGTGGCACGTGCCTGTAATCCCAGCTACTCAGGAGGCTGAGGCAGGAGAATTGCCTGAACCCAGGAGACGGAGGTTGCAGTGAGCCGAGATCGCGCCATTGCACTCCAGCCTGGGCGACAAGAGTGAAACTCCGTCTCAAAAAAAAAAAAAAAAAAAAAAAAAATAGAAACAATTAGCTGGGTGTGGTGGCACATGCCTGTAATCCTTGGCCTCCCAAGGATTGTGCCACCACACCCAGCCACTGCAGCTGGCCCTAATTTTTAATTAAAACCCAGCTGTAGGCCAGGCGTGGTAGCTCAGGCCTGTAATCCCAGCACTTTGGGTGGCCAAGGCAGGCCGATCACCTGAAGTCAGGAGTTCGAGACCAGCCTGACCAACATGATGAAATCCCATCTCTACTAAATACAAAAAATTAGCAAGGCATGGTGTTGCATGCCTGTAGTCCCAGTTACTTGGGAGGCTGAGGCAGAATTGCTTGAACCCAGGAGGTGGAGGTTGCTGTGAGCGCAGATTGCGCCAATTGCACTCCAGCCTGGGCAACAAGAGTGAAAATCTGTCTCAAACAAAAACAAAAACCCAACAAACAAAAAACCTAGCTGTATATCATCAGGCTTGACCAACATATGGAGCTCTCAGAGTTGGGTTGCTTCTCTGTGCATCAGCCTTCCTTAGATGAAGCTAAGAAGAAAAGGAGCCTTCTCTGCCTTGTCTAGTATGGACAAGACAGGCTGCATCTTTGTGTAATGTGATGGTGTGGCAGCAGCACTCCAGTTTTAGAGCCCCTAACCTGTAAGCTGTAGGCAGAGCTGTTTGGAAAGTGAGAGAGAGAACTGGGATTCTCTATGAAGGTAGATAGAAATCCCATCACAAGTACCCTGAGTCTGATGCATAAATTGTCACCTTGAGCCTAGCCCATCCTCCTTCCAGAAAAGCAAAACTACTTCAGGTTATATATGTTGGATGTTAATTAAGTACTTCCACTCTTCATAAGAGAAAGATATTTGACATGTAATTGATTTGGAGTCCTTCCTTTTCTACACTTAAGGACCTACTTCAGGACAGCTATGTAAGCCCTTAAGCCTTCCTGATATATAAGATAAAAATCACAAAAGGTGTTTGTGAATCATTTGCTCATTAATTAATTAGCTTCTATAAATTGCACATAACTTCTTATCTATATGAGGCTTAAACATAATTTTCAAGAAAATGGAAATATATTTTTTCATTTTTTAGAGTCAGAGGCTTGTTCTGTTGCCCAGGCCAGAGTACAGTGGCTCCATCATAGCTTACTATAACCTCAAACTCCTGGGCTCAAGCAGTTCTCTTGCCTCAGCCTCCTGAGCAGCTGGGACTACAGGACCACCCACCACACCCAGCTAATTAAAAAAAAAATTTTATAGAATTGTGGGGGAAGGCTTCTGCTTCAGCCTCCCAAAGCACTGAGATTACGGGTGTGAGCCACTGCACCTGACCAAAAATGGAGGTAGATGAATTCCAGATGACTTTGTGTTTTAAAGATGACTAAAATAAAATACTTTTGGATTGCTAAAATATTTTTTCTCTATTATGAAAGATTTGTATATTATGGAAAATTTGGTAACCACGGAAAAATCATTGGAAATGCTACCTGTTTCTTTACATACCAATACTTTCTTTTTTTTTGAGACAGAGTCTCACTCAGTTGCCAGGCTAAAGTGCAGTGGCACGATCTTGGCTCACTGCAACCTGCAACTCCATGGTTCAAGCCATTCTTCTGCCTCAGCCTCCTGAGTAGCTGGGATTAAAGGCATGCGCCACCACGCCGAGCTAATTTTTGTGTGTGTGTGTTTTTAGTAGAGACAGGGTTTCACCATGTTGGTCAGTCTGGTCTCAATCTCCGTTAACCTCATGATCCACCTGCCTTGGCCTCCCAAAGTGCTGGGATGGATTGCAGGCGTGAGCCACCGCGCCCAGCCTACACACCAATACTTTCATTGCATTTCCTGTTGTGCTCTAAGAATCATGTAATTTTAGAGATGGAAGCCATCAAGTCCAGTGTAAATATTGAGGACCAGAGAAGTGAAGTAGCTGTTCCAAGGTTATAGTTTCTAGCGTAGCTAGACTAGAAGCCAGGTCTCTTGAGAAGTTCAGGACTCTTGTGAGACAATTCACAAGGTCTTTTTTTTTTTTTTTTTTAAATTAAGCTTGTGATTTTGAGATAATTATAGATTTCACATGCAGTTGTAAGAAAGAATGCAGAGAAGTCCCCTGTACTCTACTCAGTCTCCTCCACTGGTTAACATTTTGTAGAAGTACAATTTAGTATGATTGAGATATTGTTAACATTGTTAGAGTCAAGATATAGAACATTTTGCCCGGCATAGTGGCTCATGCCTGTAATCCCAACACTTCGGGAGGCTAAGGTGGGTGGATCACTGGAAATCAGGAGTTTGAGACCAGCCTGGTGAACATGGTGAAACCCCGTCTTTACTAAAAATACAAAAATTAGCTGGGTGTGATGGCAGACACCTATAATCCCAGCTACTTGGGAGGCTGAGGCAGGAGAATCACTTGAACCTGGGAGGTGGAGGTTGTAGTGAGCCAAGATCATGCCACTGCACTCCAGCCTGAATGACAAGAGCAAGACTCTGTCTCAACAAAAAAGAGAACATTTTCATCACTGTAAGAATTTCTCCTTCTGCTACCCCTGAAGCTACACCTACTTCCCTCCTGCTCCCATCCTCTCCTTAACATCCTGGCAACCACTACTTCCCCTTTCTGTCATTTCAAGGATGTTATACAGATAGAATGACAGCAGTATGTAACCTTTTGCCATTGATGTTTTTTTCACTCAGCATATTCTTTACAGATTGACCTGGGTTGTTGTATGTATTAATAGTTCTCATTCTTTTTTATTGCTGGATAGTGTTCCAGGGTATGGATGTACCACAGTTTGTTTAACCGTACACCTGTTGAAGGATATTTGAGTTGTTTTTGGCTTTTGGCTCTTATGAATAAAGCTGCTATAATCAATCATGTACATATTTTTGTGTGAATATAAGTCTTCATTTCTCTGGGATAAATGCCCAGGAGTGCAATTGCTAGGTTGTATGGTGGTTGCATGTTTTGTTTCTTAAGAAACTGCCAAAACTGTTTTCCAGAGTAGCTATACCATTTTATACTTCTATCTTTGTTTTTAAATGTTAAGTCATTCTTACTGATTTTCAATAGTCCTAAATTTTCAAACTCAGTAAACCAAAAGCCTTTGAAGAAAAAGTTCTGAAAATGAGGAATAGAGTTGAATGAATTGGAATTTTTTCATTGGGTATTAGTATTTAACTTGATTCAATAAAATTCACTAAAAATCTTTAAGATTTAAAACACTGAAGTGTTTCACATGCAGTGCCTATTTCTGTTGTGCTGAAAATAGGTCAAGTGACTTTTTTAAGCTAACAATGTTATGATAATAATATTTGTGGATCATATAATCTCAGTTGTAAAGAGTAACAGTGATTTTCTCCATTTTTCAGTGCTAGTTAAAGGAATGATCTGGGTCTGTCAGCTTGTACCTGACAGGTAGTTGATATGTTTGCCATGTTAACACCCCTTAGACAGCCTTGGCCATGCCCTTGTCGGAGTAACAGCAGGGACCCCCGTGGTCTACTGTCCCAGATCAGCCACATCTCTTCATCACATCCAGATCTGTGTTCCCATACTGTTAAATAAAAAGTGTCACAAATCACTTCCAAAATGGAGAAAAGCACTAACCATCCATGAATCTTTAGATGAACCTAAATATAAAATGAACTGGAGGTATCACTGTTTCTTTTCTTTCTGTTGCTTTTTCCCCTTTTGCTATCTAAAAGTCTCTGTACCTCAGCTCTTTTTTGGTTTTCCTCCTTCATAATTTTCACATCATTCTTTTCTCTCATTTGTTTCTTCATCTTAGCATAGCACATTCCCCTAGCATCCACCCACACTTATTTCCCCCTCTCAGAACCACTCCTTTCAGGGACTTTCCCAGCCAGTGTCTTGTCACAGGAAATTTTGGAGCCATATTGCAGAATGAAGTATTGGAAAACCTTGTCTTTAGGTGACATTGATGGTGTGGCTATATGTAGATTAGCTTAGCATCTTATAGATTAATATGTATAAAATAATTATTAATGATAGAGCACCTGGCTTTTTAGAATCACAAGTTAAAAGATAGCACTTGGAAAGAAATTGTAATAGCAACGACGCTTGGGGCTGTTGCTTTCTCTTTCTCTACTCCATGTTTGTTTTTCCATCTTAGAAGCTGTATGGAAATTCTGACCAAACCCCTTTCCAATCATGAGAAAGTTGTCCGACCAGCCCTCGTCTACAGTCTCTTTCCCAACGTTCCCCCTACCATCTATTTTGGCACTCGGGATGAGAGAGGTAAACCTGGCCAAGTGTCAAAGCCCAGAAGAGTCCCTGGGAGAAGGATGCTAGCTAAGTTGGGAGGAGGTGGCAGAAGGTAGAAGAGGGTTTCCAGAATGGCTGTTGTGGCAGTTGTCACAATGTGCCCAGTTCCCGACCTGGTCTTAGGTCTAATGCAGCCTTTTTCTTGTCTATCCTTTAGCTGACCCTTCTCAGCCTTGCAACGTCACACTTAGTTCATGCTCTCCAACCTTGTTGCTTTTCCCTTTCAGTCTCCCCTTTCTTGATTCCTCATTCCTGCACAGCCCCTCTTCTTTCCCAAAGTGTGCTCCTCTGAAACACTGATTTGGAGCAATAGTTAGTGACTTGCCTGCCAAGGGAAAAATGGGTAGCCATGCCATCTTTTTTGTCTTCTCACCATGACTCTCTGCTCCTCTCCACCCCCCATCCCCACATCCTTTGCATTCTTCCCAGTGGAGAAACTTCCCTGGGAGCAGAGGAAGTTGCTCCGATGGAAGATGAGCACAGTGACCCCCAACATTGTCAAGCAGACCATTGGACGGTCCCACTTTAAAATCAGCAAAAGTGAGTTGCTTGCCTTACTGTGAGCTTGTCCTTTTTGCCCCAAATAGATGGGCTTTGCATAGGGGGAGCGTTCCAGACACCTTGTGCCTGTGTGGGGGCAGCTGGGGCCGTCTCCTGAAATCCAACCTCAGGGGAGGGAACAGCTCTGAAATCCTTCAGGGCTGAGCCTGTTGTTGAGAATTGAGACACAGAGGGCCATTGTTCTATCCCTAGCCCCAGGGCCTCATGTAGGACAGCTCCATAGCAACTCTTTGAAAATCAAGTCTGGGAGCTCTGCCCAGTTCAGGGGCTTCTGGGCCTCTCTGTGTCCCAGGACTGAGCTGTTAGCAAGGCTGATTCCCTGCTGTACCTCCTGTAGGAAACGATGACTGGCTGGGCTGCTGGGGTCACCACATGAAGTCTCCTAGTTTCCGATCCATTCGAGAGCATCAGAAGGTAGGCGCCCTTTCTGAGGAGCTGTTTCCCTGGACTTTGGACTAGGCCAAGAGGAGGGTGATGTTGTGGGTAGGGGTAGGGGGTGGGAAGAGGATGATGACCGTGGGGATGTCAGGAAGGTGTACAGAGGAGAAAGTACAGGACGGGGGTACAGTGAGAGACTCCAGTGGCTCATGAACATCTCCAGTTCAGCTGCAGTATCTTGGGCAGTTGTAGCTTCTCAAAGATGCTTTTTCCTCTGATGTGTTTTGAGTTGCATTGTCTGTTTTCTGTTTATTATGTTTCCCTATGACCACTGCACATTCCATTCCCCCAAGCTGAGTATGTGTAAAGAGGACTTCTGGTCTCATGTTGGAATGAATGAGTCCCTTGCCCCCAGACTTACTAAAGGCTAAATGCTTTCCTCTCCTCATTTTCTCATGCCATAGGCTTTCATAGAAAAAGATGTAATAGTTTTTTCTTTGCACTTAAGGTGAATAACTTGTCTGTCTTAGTCATTACTGTGTTTTGCCTGTGTTTTAATCACCTTTTGATGAGTGCTCCGCAGTTGGATACTTAAGGACCATTAGGGTAGTGATAGTAAGATGGAACAAAAGCTTGGAGTGCTGCTAAAGAAGCTGGAATGGTAGTGATTCTTGTCATCTTCCTCATGGCCTCACCTCTGCCCTCTTCCTGCACTCACCCTTTTCCCTTTTGTAGCTAAACCATTTCCCAGGCTCGTTCCAGATTGGGAGAAAGGACCGGCTATGGCGGAACCTGTCACGCATGCAGAGCCGCTTTGGCAAAAAGGAGTTCAGTTTCTTCCCCCAGTCCTTCATCCTGCCCCAGGATGCCAAGCTCCTGCGCAAAGCGTGGGAGAGCAGCAGCCGCCAAAAGTGGATTGTGAAGCCAGTGAGTGAATCACAGTTGCCAGGAGACTATGGTCTGTGAGTGGGAACAACAGAGCATTGGACCTGGAGCAAATCTCATCTCCTTTCTACTCCTAGCCAGCATCAGCCCGAGGCATTGGCATCCAGGTTATTCACAAGTGGAGTCAGCTCCCCAAGCGAAGACCCCTCCTGGTACAGAGGTGAGCCTGTAGCACATAGCCCTTAGCCCATCCTCCCACCTCCTTGGCCTCGAGGTCCCCTTTTTACAGTGTTCTTCTGCCCTTTGTTCTCCCAGCCAAAGAGCTTCCTTAGCTAACTGTTCTAAGCAGACCAGATAAAGATAAAAATAAAGACCATTCTAAGGTCTTTATCTTGGGGACCGTTAGCTAGCTTTTTCTGTGGCTTGGTTATCCACTGAGCCCCATAATCTGGCTGGATGAGAAGCTGGGCTTTGTCCTATGTAGGTATCTACACAAACCCTACCTCATCAGCGGCAGCAAGTTTGACCTGCGGATCTATGTTTACGTCACTTCCTATGATCCTTTGCGGATTTACCTCTTTTCAGATGGACTGGTCCGCTTTGCCAGTTGCAAGTATGTTACAGTGGTGAGGTATCCTCTGACAATATTGGGGATTTTATTTTCCTCGGAGGGAGGAAACTAGAGGGCATCAAACAGAAAAAATAACAAATGTTTTGATAGTTTTTTGTTAGCAAGGGGGAAGGCAGGAAATGGGAAATAAGGAGGCTCTCTGCTTCATGAAATCAGGGGAGGATCTTCCTGCATGCAGGACTGAGGTGGGAAAAAGGAGATGAGTTTAGCTGTGGTTTTTCAGAACTTTGCCAATAGACAGACACACTTCTCAGGCCCTTGTGGCTATGAAAAGATCACTTGTTCTTCACCTCTTCAGGATTTGGGAAAATGTTTGGCCTCTTCTCTGTCTGCTCTGTCATCATCTTACCCCTGCCTTTTGTTTCCTTACTTCCAGGTATTCCCCTTCCATGAAGAGTCTTGGCAATAAGTTCATGCACCTGACCAACTACAGTGTCAATAAAAAGAATGCCGAGTACCAGGCCAATGCAGATGAAATGGCTTGCCAGGGCCACAAATGGTACTGAGGACAGAGTGTCCCAGTCCCGTGAAGGCCTAGAGGAGTACAGGGTTCTAGGATTTTGGGCGTTTCAGGGGCATGGTGAATGGAGGATTAATATAAGACCCAGAGATTATATAAACACTTACCAATTCAGAATTGGTCTATTTAAGGCTGGGCGTGGTGGCTTATGCCTGTAATCCTAGCACTTTGGGAGGCCAAGGTAGGTGGATCACCTGAGGTCAGGGTTTTGAGACCAGCCTGGTCAACGTGGCGAAACCGTGTCTCTACTAAAAATAACAAAAATTAACCAGATGTGGTTGCAGGCACCTATAATCCCAATTCCTTGGAAGGCTGAGGCAGGAGAATCACTTGAACCCGGGGAGTGGAGGTTGCAGTGAGCTGAGATCACGTCACTTCACTCCAGCCTGGGTGAAAGAGTGAAACTCTGACTCAAAACAAAAAGTTGGTCTATTTGCATTCAAGTTCATCTCTTTCATAATTGAAAGTGGCAAAGGAAGAGATAGATATAAAGAAAATACCTTTAGGTCTCTTGTTCCTTTCTCTTTGTCTTTGTCACTCATTCCTAGAATATAATTCCTAATACTTCCTCTTTCTCCATCTACAGGGCACTGAAGGCTTTGTGGAACTACCTGAGCCAGAAGGGAGTCAATAGCGATGCCATCTGGGAGAAGATAAAAGATGTTGTTGTCAAAACCATCATCTCGTGAGTCACATTGCCAACCTGGCTGTGGGGCCTGCTGCTGACCCCCCTCCTTTCTCCTGGGCCTCACACTGCTGTGCTCTGGACTTTGGCCATGCTGTGGTTTGGTTTTAAGGAAAGGGAATAGGAAGGAATAGCTAGAGTTGAGTTCTCATCTACTGAACTTCATCCCCAGGAGCTGGTCTCAGATCAGATGCGTCTCTTGAGAGCTGCCTTTCCTGGGTGGCTTCTGCCTGCCTATCTCTGGGCCACTCTTTTGGCAGGAGAGCTCTTGGTAGAGTCCCCTGGGAGCTGAAATGAGTACTTCCTCATCCCCATGACCAGGTCAGAGCCCTACGTGACCAGCCTGCTCAAGATGTATGTGCGGCGGCCCTATAGCTGCCATGAACTATTTGGTTTTGACATCATGCTAGACGAAAACCTCAAGCCCTGGGTCCTGGAAGTCAACATTTCCCCAAGGTAGGTGATATTCTCAGGACACTCATGATAGAATCCTTCCATTTAGATAGAATCCTCATGCTCCCATTGCCACTCCAGTAAGTTGTTCTTTTTAATGGATCCTTACCGCTGGCTTTCCTTTAGCAGATCAAGGTCATGGGCAGGTTAACCACCCTGAGTCAGGTTATTCACTGTTCTGGGGGCAAGAGACTCTTGTGATGGTGATCCTGCACTGGGATGTTTGAGCAGCCTTCATCCTAGGGAAGCCAGGAAGTAAATGAGGCCAGCCCTGAGTTGCACATATGACCAGAGACTGTTTCGGAGTGCTGCCTTGACCACTCTTTTTATCCTTTTTCTGAAGTCTCCACTCCAGCTCTCCACTGGATATCAGCATCAAAGGCCAGATGATTCGTGACCTTCTGAACCTGGCCGGTTTTGTCCTGCCCAATGCAGAGGATGTCATTTCTAGCCCCAGCAGCTGCAGCAGCTCCACCACCAGGTTAGGCCCTTGTTTCTTCGCAGCTCTGTTGGCAGCATGAATAGCCCTGCTGTAATTTCTGGGTTCTGGGTGCTCCCTCCTGCCTGGTTCTCCTTGCTGCTCAATCTTGCCCCTATAGTCCACTCACATGCTACTTACTGCACCACACCATTGCCTCTTAAGTATGTTCAGTTATGTCGATCCCCTGCTCAGGAACCACAGGCCTAGGAATCACATTTAAACATCTTAGGCACTGTGTTGTATCTAGTCTCAGCTACTTGGGAGACTGAAGCAGGGGGGATCTCTTAAGGCCAGATGTTCAAAGCTGTAGTGCACTATGATGATCAGGCCTGGGAATAGCCACTGTACTCTATCTAGCCTGGGCAATACAGCAAGAAAAAAAAAAACAATAACTCCTTACCAGGACAGTCAGGGTCCCAGCTTCCTATTTCTTGGTGTATCTCTGTCTTCTTTCTCCCCGGCTCCTGTGCCCTGACAAACTGCATCACTCATGCAACCTCTAGGTCGGAATGATCCTTAAAGACAGTTAGTCCAGTCTCCTCTCTGAAATGTTCGTTGCCTCTTGCTGTTCCCCATAGTGTTTGTTCCTTTCCTTATGGGGGTTTTTTCCTCCTGAAATGCCCCACCGCCAGTCCTGCCATTAACTTTACCTGTTCATCAAAGTCTTGTTCATACATTTTCATGAAGCCAGCTCAGTATGGCCTTTTTTTCCCTCCATACCACAAAGCATTTGGAACCACTCTTGAGAGGAGGGAGTTTATATTAAGTTAGTACCTGAGATGTGTGAGGAAAACCCTGTAACTTATCCTTCCAATAACCCTGTAAAGTTAGTATTCATATCTGCAGTTTACAGAGGAGGAAACGGAAGTTCTCTGGGATTAAGTAGTCCATCAAGGTCATTCAATTAGAGAGTACTAGGACTGGAATTCAAATCTTTACTTGCCTGATAACAAAACTTGCTTTCCCCACTGTACCTTGTAGACTCATGTTTGGCTATGTCCAGTGGTTATCATTTGACATATCCCACCTGCCATACCGTAAGCTCCTTGAAGGCAGGGGTTGATTTTTAGTCATCTTTATTTTGGTATTACTAATTTTTTAGAGACGGAGTCTCACTGTGTTGCCCAGGCTGGCTTTGAACACCTGGGCTCAAGTGATCCTCATACCTCAGCCTCCCAGGTAGCTGGGATGACTAATGTGCCCCACCGTGCTGGGCTCCAGTCATCTTTGTATCTCTGTCAACAGTGATTATGGTAATTGTAGTAACGTGGGTGATGAAACTGGGATGAGGGGAGGTTGAGTCAGTTGCCCAGGGTCACACAGCCAGTAGGGCAGAGCTGGGTATATAGTTAAGTGTTCAGTAAATTAAACTAAACTGAAATATATACCACAATAAGGCTTATTGCAAGGTCCTCATTTTTTATCATTCAAATTCATTCTAAAGATGGTGGTTTATACTCTTTCACTTAATATTTGATGACTCTCAGACAGGTTACTTCTGGGAAGTGCATTTTAGTCCGACCTACTACTTAAGTAGCCTCTGTTCATACATCTTTGTCTTCCCTTGAGAAGGGTGTCTGCTGGGCTGGACCTTCTCCATATTTGCTCCAAATGCAAAGTTGCTGACCCTGCCCTTTGCTTTCTTTCCGGCCTCTGCTGTAGCCTGCCCACCTCCCCCGGGGACAAATGTCGAATGGCTCCAGAGCATTTCACTGCACAGAAGATGAAGAAAGCCTATTTTCTGACCCAGAAAATTCCTGATGAGGTAGGAGATTGGTCTTCCTCCCAATGCTAGCAGAAAACTTCCCTGGTCAAACATTTAGGACCCAAAAGCAACCAAGTTTTCTTTAGAGGAGGGTTTCTTCATTCAGGCCTGTGATCTTCTGATATGCGGAGATTTGTTGGCATAGCTGGTTGTCTTTAGCATGTTTTCTGGTCCTCTCATCCCAACTGTAGACTTTTACCATTTGGGTTTCTTTCTCTGAGAAGTACAATGAGAGACCCCAGGAAGCTGACTTTCTCAGAGCAGGTAAGGGAGCCGGATTTAAGCTTGGCAGATAGAAGACTGGTGCCAAGTCTGAATTGCTGGATCCTCATCTTGACTTTATTCAATAACTACTTAACGTCTCAGCTCCAGTGGCTCCCTCGACCCCAAACAAGAGTGTCTTCTCCCACTATCTAAGTTCAGTAGACTTAGGAACAGATGGCGTTCAGAGCTGGCCCACTAGGCTACCCTCGGGAGTTCCAGGAGCGTCCTGGAGCGGTAGGACCCCAGGGGTGTGCTCCCTGTCCCCCAGCTTCTTGATTCCCTGCCCCTGGCTTACACTCTCTGTCGCACCCTTTGCCTCTCTGTTCCTTGGACCACAGGACTTCTATGCATCTGTGCTGGATGTCCTGACACCAGACGATGTTCGGATTCTGGTTGAGATGGAAGATGAGTTTTCTCGCCGTGGTCAGTTTGAACGAATTTTTCCTTCTCATGTCTCCTCTCGTTATCTCCGCTTTTTTGAGCAGCCACGATATTTCAACATTCTCACCACCCAATGGGAACAGAAATACCATGGCAACAAGCTCAAAGGTGATGTGCCCTCCCTGCCCTCAGAAAGCCATATTTAGTGAGGGATTAAATCCCAATATACCAAGAAATGGGCCTCTTTGGAAAGAAGAGTTGGCCAATTGATTCTACCTTCTTAAGCCCCAACTCCTGCTAATCTTGTCCTAGGAGTAGATCTGCTCCGGAGTTGGTGCTACAAAGGGTTCCACATGGGAGTTGTCTCTGATTCTGCTCCAGTGGTGAGTGCTGCCAGTGTCGAGGACAGCTCCTTCTCAGGCCCCTCCCTCCTCTGCCTTAGAGTGCAGCAGGAGTTGGCTTGTATGTACAGGCCTCTCTCACTTCTCTGCCAGGCTCTGCCTCTGTCTCACCACTCTTTCCTTTCAAGGGAATAGGTGCCTTCAGGATTCCTTGGGTACCTTTCTTTCAAGGATTAAAAAGTGCTTTATCGGCCTCAGCTTGTCTGATTCAGAAGAGAACTGAGACTTTTACCCACCTGGGCCCATGTCTGAGGGGTAGGGAAGAGGAGAGCCCCTTAGATCACTTAGAGGGTCCCAAGACCCCAAACACTTCTGCCTTGCCTCCACCAAGCCCTTTTGGTCTCATTGCTTCCTTTGCTCTTAGTGGTCTCTCCCGACATCACTTCCAACTGTCTCAAAGGATGACGTGATACTCAATGCCTTCAGCAAATCAGAGACTAGCAAGCTGGGGTGAGTGCTGCCCGAGCAAGGGAAGGGCTGCTGGCTGTGAGTTTGGAGGGTTTTCTTCCTTCCTCTCTTCCCAGACTGTGGCAGTGAAATCAGCATTCTCCAGCTGGGGGTTGGTGGGAGTGTCAGGACATTCGTCCTTTTTCTGGTAGCTCTTGGGATGCCCAGTGAAGCTGAGCTGGAGGAGAGAAGCGCCTCTGGAAGCAGCCATTGTCAGCCATACCCACTCGCTGTGGGAAGTCGCTAGCCCTCTACCCGCACCCCCATTTACTCAAGTAAATAGAATGTTTCGCGTGGTTATTACCTATCCATGTAATTATGGCCTCTGACACCATAATGTGAATGCCTGCTCCATACTCTGAAGCAAATCCTAAGGTAAAGTCTCAGTTAAACAGTGTCTCAGCCATTTCTTTCCCCACCTGTTCCCTCCAGAAAACACAGCTCCTGCACAGGAAGTCTGCTACTCACTGAAGATGGGACCACACCCAAGTCCAAGAAGACCCAAGCTGGCCTTTCCCTTTATCCCCAGAAACCAAGTTCCTCAAAGGACAGTGAGGACACCAGCAAAGAGCCCAGCCTTTCCACCCAGGCGTTACCTGTGATCAACTACTCTGGGCGGACTTCAAGACTTGCTGCTCCTTCCACTTTCCAGTCAGGCAGTGACTCCCTCCTGGCTGTGAGCCCATAATTGGCCTCTCTCCACAAGCCTCTGCCCAGGAGTATGGGCATCAGCTACCTCACAGGAACCGGCCTGCTGACCAGCCTGAACCCCTTCCCGCTTCACCCTGTCCCTCCTCAGAGTATTTTTTGAAGTGATTGCATTATAGAGATGAGTATGTGTAGGACCAGAGGGATGGTGGTGATGGGGAGAAGGTGAGGAAGGGCCACCCTCTGTCACCTGTCCGCCTGGCTGGCACCTCCTATCTCAGCAGAGAAGCCAGTGATGGCCACGCAGCCTTATAAAGCAGGTTTTGGTTTCTACCTTAAGTGAGCCATGTGGTTTGTTTGGGGCCTTGGTGCAGTTGCTGAGTTGTAGCTCAAGAGGAGAAAACATAGAGAACATGTATGGGCCAGAAGTCCTTTGTTCTGAATTGGAGGGGGCCTTCTGAGACCCTCATTTCCTTAGATCTTCCCTCCCCCTCTCCCACCCCCTGTCCCGAGGAGAAAGCGTCGACCTTCTGCAGTGGACAGGCGAAGAGGCCGCAGCGTGCTGAACCCATTTCCTGTCACCTCGGTCTTGGATCCTAGCCACCCAAGACTAGGATCTTGGCCTACAAAGGCCCAAGATGCCTATTCGAAGGCATCTTCACCGCCTCCTTCCAAATACTCACCTTGCCAGCAGCCCTAGGTCTTCCTGTTCTGTCCCCCCATCACTGCTCGTTCAGCCTTCTGACGTCTCTCGTGGACAGCTCCTCTTTAGCTGTGATGTGTAAGAGGGTCTGTGACCTTTGTGAGTTTCCCATGGCCCCAGTGAAGGAGCCCAGATAATCCCAGTAGCTGTTACCTGTCTCCCTGTATTAAAGGACAGTCCAGGGAGAGGGCGGAAGGGGATGAGGTTTCTCTACAATCCAACAAACGTGGTTTCTCATGTTCTGCCCTACAGCAAGCAGGGTCTGGTGGCTTGGCAGGTGGGTTTCAGGAGCAGTCACTATTGTGGGATGGGCTTCCAATGAGACTTCAGACTAAACTCTTGTACTCAACTGATTCTACCTCCCTCCTGTAGACTCAGTAAACAGTGAATATTCAGTAAATGTTGACTGAGTGAACTGTATTTACAGAGATCTCAAAGGACCCCCAGCACTTGAACCAGAAGTTCCACTTCTCTCTCATCTGGGGATGAGAAAGTGGAGCCTTGGGGCAGAACAGGTGGAAGAGTTTGAATCAGAAAGGTTTTCTCTGGAGCTGTGCTCCTTCCTAACCCAGCACTTCCTGGGTTGCTGCTTGCCTCCACCCCAGCCCCTGCAGTCCCTTTTCTTAGTTTTTTCCAGCAGTGGCACATATAAGAAGCCAAATGGTCCCATGTCCCTGCTACTCAGGTTTTCTCTTTGCATATCAGGCAGAAAGCTCAGCTACTTGGTCTCACCCTGTACCGTAGCTGCCCTTGTTCTCTCTGAGCTTTGGAAAGATAGAGACTCCCGTGTTTCATGGCTCTGGGAGCTCTGTGGCAAGTTGGGGTGGAGTCCTGGAAAGATCACTGAGAGGCCTGACTGGGTTCAAGGCCACAGAGTAGGTGGTGTCTGGCCAGTCCTAAGGCCATGTTGACAGTTGTGAAGAAAGTTTGGTGGCAAAGTCCTGGGCATCATTGTCTGCTCTATAATGACTTTAAAGTCGGGCCATAATGGGAGAGGTCCTTGATAGTCGTCCTATTGGATCTTTTCTGATGTAATTGAAGCGGCCCAGCTCTTCAGTCCTCTGGCTGCAATATTCTAGTGCAGATATGACACAGGGTATCTGCTGCCTTCCTAAGAGAAAATGAGCCACCTGCCTGGCAGCTTTGTTGTGGCTGGGCCTTCTCCACAAGGACTTAGGCATGGAGGCGTGTTTGAGCTGGTTTACTTCATAAAAACCAACTTCTTTGGCTTGCCCTCTGAGAATCTTGTACAACGTAGCCAATCTATTTCCATTCCCATAACTGGAGAGGGAACCAGTTGCTGAATGAGGGTATTGAGTAAAGTTTGGTGGGGGAAGGGAGAAGGACTTAGGAAATGAAGTCCTTATGATCAATGAAAGTCTTAAATGTGCAATGGAAAGACAGTGCTCTTAGTAGTTTAAAACATGTTTGTACATCAATAAATTGTCATCACATTTGAGTATCTGATAGATGTGGGAGTTTTGCTGGGTAGGAGAAAGGAATGGGACTTACTGTATCACATTTACCTTTCATTCTTTTTTATATAGAGACGGGGTTTCACCTTGTTAGCCAGGATGGTCTTGATCTCCTGACCTCGTGATCCGCCCACCTCTGTCTCCCAAAGTGCTGGAATTACAGGCGTGAGCCACCGTGCCTGGCCACCTTTCACTCTTGAGAGAAAATTAAATCTTATTAAGCATTCGGCATATGTACGTTTGCATTGAATACCCGCCATTGTGAGGTATTCAGCTAGGTAGGCGTTTTCGAGAAGGAATGAGATTTTTTTGGAAAGTTAAATTTGGGTGTATAGTAGAATAAATGTTTGTCAGAGCATGTCAAATGCTTTCCTAAGTTGATAACTTACCTACTCTATTTGGAGGAAGGGAAGCGAGTGTCCTGAGACAAGGAATGAAGTGCAGGATATTTCTAGAGTAGTGGAGTAAGGTCTTGGGGTGGAAAGTGGAGGAGGGCAGTCACTGCTGACTTCACATCCACTTAAGAATGCTGAAAAACTCAGTTGCTTAGAACAAATACTAATGATGAGAGAGCATTGTGTCAGGAAGGATAGGAACCTTGAATCAGGCCGACCTTGGGTTTAAATCCCAGTTCTGCCACTTACTGTGTGACCTTGGGTGTGTCATCTAACTTTTAAGTCTCCATTTCTTTGTAGTGTGAATATAATACCAACATTGCAGGGTTGTGAAGGTTTAAACCAAATGTAGTAAAAGTACTTAGGACATAGAGGGCACTTTGCAAGGTCACACCTTCCTCCACTTGCTGTCTAAGCCTTGAGCCCTCGGTGGGAAGAGACAGGCAAGAAATATAAAACCCTTTCCTCCAGGAAGTGGAGCTGCCATTGAGATGTTTTAGAAGTGAAGAAGCCATAACAGTCTAGATAGCTCATGGCCCTCACCCTCACCCCAGTGCACACACAAACATCATCGTTATTCAGCCTCCTATTATGTTATTACTCTACTGGGGATTTATTTCTTTGGCTAAACACTTTACAGGCAGAGCACAGATCCCTGAGAAAGAAAGCACAGTAAGCATTAGAAGTATGTGAACTGAGTGAGATTATTAAATTATTTCAAGAGCAGCTTTGATAAGAAAGGGAGAGCAAGCACAGTGGGTGTCAGGTGTCTGGACAGGGGAGGAGCAGGGTACAGAAAGTAAGAGACCCTGATTGGAACTGGAGCCAAAGAGGAAATACATAGACCTAACAGCTGTACCAAGGGGCAGTTGTCATTACAGGTACATTTTCTTGGTGTCAGGCTGTTTGGCTGAGGGTGACTATCCCCCCCCACCCCCCAGTCAAAGGACATACGTGATGGCTTCTGGGACAATCCAGCACTGCTGAGGGCCAGTGAAGGAGACTGATCATCTGGATACAAAGACCTTTCTACTTCCTCCTCAGCTGAATTAGTTACCCAAGATAGGTGACCAACAAAGGCAGCCAGGGGATCTCCTCTCCTGGCCTCCCCTTGATTTGTAAGATTAAGGCCTACCTCTGATTGCTGTTCAGATCCCCCAGCTGCTTTGAGACTTGGAAACACTGATGGTTTTCAGATGGCTAAGGGAGCTCCATTTCATGCCACCTGAGATTATAACCAAGCCTTTTCCAACCTTTCTTGGCCTTTTAGAGTCCCCCTGTAGCAGAGTTTGCACGCTGATTAATATCCAGGTATCTATACCATCTCATTTGGCTTGCCCCTTCACTAAATTTGGATCAGTGAAAGTTGCAAACAGTCATATGTTGCTCTTGGCAGATGTTTCACAGGTGAAAGAACACAAGGAGGGTCAATAGCAGGTGGTGGTTTTCTAGAACCCATCTGTGTCGTAATTACAACAGACTGAGATACATGGAATGCCAGGGACTGCCACAGGCAAAGCTAACAAAATTTTGAGAAGATATTTAAGTTTCAATTAGTAAACTGGGGACACCAAAGCCTACCTCATAGAATGGGGTTTCATATGGGACTAGAATATGGGCGGAAAGCACCTAGCAAGGTGCCTGATAATGTATGATACAGATTTAAAATAGTGGATTCTAAAACTGACCAAAACTACCACAAAAAGCATTTAAAGTAAAAGTACTTTAACATGCAACAGTATTACAATACGATTACAATAGCATGTTAATATT
The DNA here is from genome assembly GCF_009761245.1 of Sapajus apella. Lineage (NCBI taxonomy): Eukaryota > Metazoa > Chordata > Mammalia > Primates > Cebidae > Sapajus > Sapajus apella. The sequence goes on along the minus strand of NW_022436950.1, from coordinate 20,888,234 downwards.
ACAAAACTATGGTAAAATATACTTTGATTTTATCCATGAATTAAAGCTGAGGATGTATTGAGATAATTAGCTTAGATAGATTAAAGCACATATCAGTAGTCAGAGAAGAGCAATTTAAACTGCAAGATACCACTTAACACCAAAGTGGCTCAAATTTAAGACTGAAAATGCCAAGTGTCAGTATGATACTGAGATACTGTGAAGCCGCTGATGGGAATGCCAAATGGTGCACTGGAAAGCAGCTTGGTAGTTTCTTATAAAGTGAAACATGTCGTTAACATAGGACCTAGCACTTCCACTCTGGCAGGCAAATGTTCATAGTAGCTTATTCATAGTAGCCAAAGCTTAGAAACAACTGTATGTCCAAGAATTAGTGAATTAACGAACTGTGGTATCTCTGTTCAATGGAATGCTCTTAGATATGAAAAAGGAAAAGAGTTTGGGTGCTGTGGCTCACACCTGTAATCCCAGCACTTTGCGAAGCCAAGGCAGGAGGATCACTTGAGCCCAGGAATTCAAGACCAGCCTGGGCCAACACACTAGGACCCTGTTTCTACAAAACAAATAAATACAAATAAAAAAGGAATGAATTGATTCATGTAACACCATGCATGAATCTAAGCATATTCCTAAGCAAGAAGAAGCCAGAAACAGAAGACATGCTTTATTATTCCATAATCCAGAAAATGCAAACTATAGTCACAGAAAGCAGGTGAGTGCTTCCATGGACTATAGATGAGGAAGGGGTAGACTGTAAAGGGCACGGTGGGAAGATTCTGTATCTTGATTGTGGTGGTGGACACATGACTATGTACATTTGCTGGAACTCATCAAATTGTGCACTTAGAATGGGGGAGTAGTATTGTACGTAAGTAAATAAAGCTGATTTAAAAAGACCAGGAGATGCCATTTCATGAGGTATGTGCTAATTAAAACCACAATGAGATAACAATAGAATAGTTAAAAGGGCAGCCAAGACCAAGTGTTGGTGAGAATGTACAGCAGTTGGGCCTTTTATACATGGCTGGCACGAGTGTAAAATGGTTCAACCACCGTAGAACACTAACAGTTTCTTAGAAAGCTAACATATATCTACCGATGACTCAGAAATTCCACTCCTTGGTATTCTCTTAAAAAGGTGGAGAAAAAGGAAATCGCATGTTTACCAGAAATGTTTATTGAGGCTTCATTCATAAAAAAAATTGAGAATAATTCAAATGTTTCTCAATACGAGATCAGATAAACTGGTGTGGAATACCACCCAATAAAAAGGAACATCCAGCAATACGTTAGAAGGAAGAAAAGAAAAAATAAAAAGGAACAAACTAATGTATGATCTCAAAAGCATTGAGTGAAAGAAGCCAGACACAAAAAGAATACATACTGTGTAATTAAGTTGGTATGATGCTTAGGAACATGAAACTAACCTATGGGAACAAGTCAGAACAATAATTGCCTCTGGGCATTAATAGTAAAGTAAGAAAAGAGGCACAAGGCAACTTTTGGAGGTGATGGAAGTGCTCTGATTCTTGCGATGGATTTGTAGGAGCTCAAGGAATTGCACATTTAAGCCCCAAATTAAGTTGTTGACAGGGCTGGTTCCTTCTGAGGGCTGTGAGAGAGAATCTGTTTCAGGCTCCTCTCTAAGCTTCAGGTTGGCTGCCGGCAGTCTTCTCCGTTCCTTGGCTTGTACAGACATCACCCAGTCTCTGCCTTCGTGTTCACATGGCGTTCTCCATGTGTATATTTCTACAATTTTTCCTTTTTATAAGGGCACTAGTCACATTGAAATAGGAGCCCACTCTACTCTAGTATGACCGCACCTTTACTAATTATATCTACAATGACCTTATTCCCAAATAATGTCACATTCTGAGGTGTTGGGGGTCAGCACTTCAGCATATGAATTTATGGGAGAAGGGGTGGGGCACCACAGATTATAATTCCTATAGTGGAGTTCCCAGCTTGGATCAACTACTAATAACACTATGGCAGCCGGGCACAGTGGCTCACGCCTGTAATTCCAGCACTTTGGGAGGCTGAGGGGGGTTGATCACCTGAGATCAGGAGTTGGAGACCAGCCTGGCCAACATGGTGCAACCCTGTTTCTACTAAAAATACAAAAATTCGTTGGTCATGGTGGTGGGCATCTATAATCCCAGCTACTCAGGAGACTGAGTAAGGAAAATCGCTTGAACATGGGAGATGGAGGTTGCAGTGAGCCGAGACCATACCGTTGCACTCCAGCCTGGACAACAAGAGCAAAACTGTCTCAGAATAAATAAAAACTAATGCTATGGTGGTGGCATTATCAGTCTTGTGTGCAGCCCTCTGGATTAATCATGATAACTGTTGGAATGCCTGGTATGTTTAGAATTGGAAAGACTGTTCAGTTGACATCCCAAGTCTGGATGCTCTTTGGCAGAGGAAAATAAATTTTAAGACACATCCCTCTTGTTGAGAAACTGACTCAAAGTCAGGATTCAAGAGCTTGGTAAGTGCCAGATATCTCAACAATAATGCCTGAGATATATCACTAAGTCCACTTGCCTCTACCAGAAGATTAAAGGCCCAAATCCCTGGAGATAAAGTAACTTTTTTCCAAGTCCATCTCTTTCCTAGACAAATGACCTTTCTAAGGAGCTGTGATTAACACATCAGAATCTTTGGCACTAAGAATTTCTCATCATGGGCTGGGCATGGTGGCTCACACCTATAATCCCAACTCCTGGGAGACAAAAATGGATCATTTGAGGCCAGGAATTTGAAACCAGCCTGGGTAACATAGTGAGACCCTGTATCTATAAAAAAATTTTAAAAATTAGTCTGGCATGGTGGCAACATGCCTGTAGTCCCTGCTACTCAGGGGGCTGAAGTGGAAAGATCCCTTGGGCCCAGGAGTTCAAGGCTGCCAGGAGATCGGTCCACTGCTTTCCAGGCTGGACAACTGCAAGACCCTGTCAAAAAAAAAAAAAAAAAAAAATCTCATGATCTATTTCAGAAGAGAAATCCTAGTCACTGGGACAGGTTTTATACATATTTTATTAAATAACTGCATTTCCTCTACAGTGGGTGCTGGAACAAAACAATAACTACCATTTATTGAGTATTATTCATGCACTGTTCTCATTGTAGACATACACAAAAAACCCTTCAATGTTGGTATTATTATCCCTATTTTACAGATTAAGAAAATGAGGTTTAAAAGGGTTAGATGACATGTCCAAGGTTACTGTATGAATTAACAAATCCATCTACCGCCCTATTTCCTAATACTTTGTAGAAGTTGCTGGCTTCAAAATCAATGGGAAAGCCTGGGCTGAAGGAAGGAGGGAATACAAAGCTTGAAAAAGAGACAAAAATACTGAGATTGAAAAATGTGATGATGAATTAGCCAGGTGAGCAAGGGCACCCTGACAGTTCATAACAGTTCAATTTCATAATTATAAAGTTACAATTTTTTTTTTAAGCGACAAGGTCTTGCTTTGACACTCAGGCTGGAGTGCAGTGGTGTGGTTACAGCTCACCGCAGTCACAAACTCCTTGGCCCAGGTGATCCTTCCACCTCAACCTCCTGAGTAGCTGGGACTACAGGTTTGTACCACCACACCCAGCTCTGCCCTTGGTTTTATTCTTAACCTCTCATTTGCTCTAGCGAGTACACTTAACCATGGGTCCAGCCAACCCTCTACCACACAACAAACTTGGAGAGGGGAGAATCTTAAGGGTATATGTTATATGCACAGTTAGGAACATGGATACAGAATCCAGCTTTACATGATGGAATGCCATGCCTAAATTCTTACTCCTAGCTCCATTTGCCACCTAATACCTATCTACTTCAGCTCTGGGCTGATCTTAGTCTTTTTCCTTCTCCCCTCCCCTCCTCTGCTCTCCCCTCCCCTCCTCTGCTCTCCCC
>NW_022436950.1:20809769-20884305 GCF_009761245.1 Sapajus apella | reverse complement strand
CCTCTGCTCTCCCCTCCCCTCCTCTGCTCTCCCCTCCCCTCCTCTGCCCTCCCCTCCCCTTCCCTCCCCTTTCCTCCCCTCCCCTCCCCTTCCTTTCACTTCCTTTCCTCCCTTTCCCCTTTCCTCTTTCCTTTTCTCCTTTTTTTCTGTTTTTGTTTTTGAGACAGCTTCACTCTTTTGCCCAGGCTGAAGTACAATGATGCAATCTCAGCTTATTGCAACAATACTTTTTTTTTATTGTAATAAAAAATATATAACAAGCTGGGCGTGATGGCTCACACCTGTAATCCCAGCACCTTGGGAGGCCGAGGCAGGTGGATCACTTGAGGCCGGGAGTTCAAGACCAGCCTGGCCAACATGGTGAAACCCTGTCTCTCTAAAAATACAAACATTAGCCAGGCATGGTGGTGCACACCTGTAGTCCCAGGTATTCAGGAGGCTGAGGCACGAGAATTGCTTGAACCCAGGAGGTGGAGGTTGCAGTGAGCTGAGACTGAGCCACTACATTCCAGCCTGGGTGACAGAGTGAGACTCCATCTCAAAAAATAAAGGGGTCAGGTGCAGTGGTTCACGCCTGTAACCCCAGGACTTTGGAAGCCGAGGCAGGAGTTTAAGACCAGCCTGCAAAGATGGTGAAACCCCATCTCTACTAAAAATACAAAAATGAGCCGGGCATGGTGGCAGGAATCCCAGTTACTCCAGAGGCTGAGACAGAGAATTGCTTGAACCCGGGAGGCAGAGGTTGCAGTGAGCCAAGATCATGCCATTGCACTCCAGCCTAGGTGACAGAGTGAGTCAGTGTTGATGAGGATGTTGATGAGGCAGAGCCCTCATGACCTAAATACCTCTTAAAGTTACCACCTCTTAATAGTGTTACAACTTCAACTGAATTTCAACATGAGTTTTGGAGGGAACAAACATTTAAATCATAGCACATGGTAATTCTATATTTAACTTTTTTGAGGATCTGCCAAACTGTTTTCTATACTGGTTGTGCCATTTTGCATTGTTTCTACCAGCAGTGTATGAGGATTGCAAGTTCTTTACATCCTCATCAACACTAAGTATTTTAAGATTTTTTTTTTTTAATTAAGGCCATCTTAATGGATGTGAAATATTATCACATTGTGGTTCTGAATGTATTCATTCCTTTAATGACCAATGGTGTTGAACATTAGTTCATGTACTTAATGACCATTTATATATTCCCTTTGGAAAACTATCTTCAAGTCCTTTGCTTATTTTATTATATTCTATTATTTTTATTGATTTTATTTGTATTTTATTTTTTGAGACAGAGTCTTGCTCTGTCACCCAGGCTGGAGTGCAGTGGCGTGATCTTGGCTCACTGCAACCTCTGCCTCCTGGGTTCAAGTGATTCTCCTTGCCTCAGCTTCCTGAGTAGCTGGAATTACAGGAGTGTACCACCACCCCGGCTAATTTTTTGTATTTTTAGTACAGACGGGGTTTCACCATGTTGATCAGGCTGATCTCCAACTCCTGAACTAGTGTCTTTCCCCCCAACTTGGCCTCTTGAGGTGCTGGGATTATAGGCGTAAGCCACCGTGCCCTGCCCCTTTGCTTATTTTTAAATTGGGTTGTTAGTTTTTTTTTGTTCTGGAGTTGTAATAATTCTTTTTATATTCTGGATATTAATGTCTTATCAAGTATATGATTTGCAAATATTTTTCCAATTCTGTAGGTTGTCTTTTCACTGTCTTGTTAGTGTCAGTGTCATTTGATGCATAAGTTTTTAATTTTTGTGAAGTCCAGTCAATTGATTTTTTGTAATATGACATATGTTGCCTATGCTTTTGGTGTCATATATAAGAAACCAGCCATGCTGATTTTTCTACTTTGTTTTTCTTCTAAGACTTTTATAGGCTTATAAAGTTTGATAGGTTTTAAGGCTTACCTCTTAAATTTAGGTCTTTGGTTTATTTTAAGTTAATTTTTGTATATGGTATAGAATAAGGGTCCAACTTCATTCTTTTGAATGTATATATCTAGTTTTCCTGGCACCATTTGTTGAAGAGACCATTATTTCTCCATTCAGTGGTTTTGACATTCTTGTCAAAAATTGATCATCAATGTGAAGGTGTATTTTTGGACTCTCAATTCTGCTCCATTGGTCTATAGGCCTGTCCTTATTCCAGTTTTATACTGTTTTGTTTATGATAGCTTTGTATTAAGTTTTGAAATCAGGAAGTATGAGCTCTCTGACTTTGTTCGTCTTTTTCAAGATGGTTTTGGCTATTCTTGGTTTACTTAAATTCCATATGAATTTTAGGATTTTTTTTTCATTTCTGCCAAAAAATGTCATTGGGATTTTGAAAGCAATTGCATTGAGTTTAAATATAGCTTTGGGTAACATTGTCATCTTAATATTAAGTCTTCCAAGCCATGAACATGATATGTCTTTCCACTTATTTAGGTTTTCTTTACTTTCTTTCACTGCTGTTTTATAGCTTTCAGTGTACAAGTCTTGTGCTTCCTTCACTTAATTTGTTTCTAAGTATTTCAGTTATTTTGATGCTACTGTAAATGGAACTGTTTTCTTAATTTTCTTTGTGGAGTATTCATGGCTGGTGTATAGAAATGCAACTAATTTTTTGTGTGTGTTGATTTCATATCCTGCAACTTTGCCTTGCAATATTTTTGAGCAATCCCTGCCTCTTTTCTGTTCTGAGGTGGTTGCAAGATAGGCAAAACGGAGGTGGGCAGCTAGCATCAGGCCTTCAGACAGCGCCCAGACAGGTTAGGACAGACAAACAAGTAAGGTCAGCCCTGCTCCCTGCAGAACCAGGAACAAGGAAGGGTTCCACACTGGGAGCACAGGCTGCTTTCTTCAAGACTGACTCCCAGCTGGGAAGGGATAGGACAAGGACGAATGATACTTTGCTACCATTTTGAAGTTGTCTTTTTCTTAATTTTCTTCATTTTCTTCATTGCTGTAAACCTTTGATTGTTTTCCAGAAGTCTGACAATGTTGATTCTGACCACTTCTGTTTTTTTTTTTTTTCTTTCATATGTTTTTGTGGAGGGATAGGCATTTGGAGTTTTCAGTTTTGCCATTTTGCTGATGTCCTCTTTCAAAGAAAACTTTTAATTAAAATATATGTAAAGGGGTAAAAATCATAAGTGTATAGTTTGATGATTTTTAAAAATTTTTATTTTAAGTTTAGGGGCATATGTGCAAGTTTGTTGCCTAGGTACACTAGTGTTATCGTGGGGCTTTGTTGATGAATTTTATGAGGTGTACAAAACCATGAAACTAGCACTCTAGGACAATAAACAGGTATTTTCAGAACCCCAGCACCCCCTCAATCCCCCTTGCTAACCACTACCTCCCCTCAAGAGAAACACTTCTTAACTTCTAGCAGTCTTAGTCTATTTGTGCTGCTGCAACAGAATACCACAGACTAGGTCATCTATAAAGAACAGACATTGAATTTTTTCACTGTTCTGGAGGCTAGGAAATCCAAGATCCAGGCGCCAGCAAGTTTGGTTGTTTGGTGAGGGCTGCATCCTCCAGAGGGGAGGAACGCTGTACGCTCACATTGCAGAAGGCAGAAGGGCAAGACAGAGAAACCCCTCTGTGAAGGCCCTTTATTAGGAAACCTAATACCATTCATGAGGGAGAAGCCCTTGGGGCCTTATCACCTTGTAAAGGCTCCACCTCTTAATACTATCACATTGTCAACACCTCAATTTTGGAGGGGACACATTCAAACCATAGCAAACACTTTTCTGTTTTAAACTTTAAGTAAATGGAAACATACATTATGTAGTCTTTTTATGTCTGGTTTCTTTCACTCAACATTATGCTTCTGAGATTCACCTATGTTGTGTATAGTCATAGTTTATTCATCTAATTCCATTGTATGAATATAACAATTTACTTATTAATTCTACTGTCATAAGTATTTAAGTGTTATTTTATTTTTTGAGACAGAGTCTCCCTCTGCCACCCAGGCTGGAGTGCAATGGAGTGATCTCGGCTCACTGCAACCTCTCCCTCCCAGGTTCAGGCGATTCTCCTGCCTCAACCTTTCAAGTAACTGGGATTACAGGCACACGCCACTGCACCCAGCTAACTTTTATAGTTTTAGTAGAGATGGGGTTTTGCCATGTTGGCCAGGCTGGTCTTGAAGTCCTGACCTCAAGTGATCCACCCGCTTCAGCCTCCCAAAGTTCTGGGATTACAGGCATGAGCCACTGCGCCTGGCCAGTATTTAAGTGATTTTTAGTTAAGGACTATTACAAATAGTACTGCTTATCTTTTATTAGGCATATGTATACAACATGCAGAAAAGTCTAAATAAGGAAATAAAAATCACAACTAATTTACCAGCCTTGTTAATTTTGGTATGTACCTTTCCAGCCAAGTGTGTGCATGTGAAATCAGCTGTTAAAATTGTTTTGTAAGTTGTAGTTGTATCTTCTGATATTTTTCTTCTTCTATTTTTTTTTTTTAAGAGATGGGCTCCGGCTATGTTGCCCAGGCTGGCCTCAAATGATCTTCCCACCTTGGCCTCCCAAAGTCCTGGGATTACAGGAGTGAGCTACCATCAGGCCTGATTTTGTGTTTTCTTTCTTTCTTTTCTTTTTTTTCCAAGACAGAGCCTTGCTCTGTCACCCAAACTGGAGTGCAGTGGTGTGATCTCGGCTTATTGCAAGGTCCGTCTCTTGGGTTCAAGTGATTCTCTTGCCTCAACCTCCCAAATAGTTGGGATTACAGGCATACGCCACCGCAACCGGCTAATTTTTGTATTCTTGGTAGAGATGGGGTTCCACCATGTTGGCCGGGCTGGTCTCCAACTCCTGACCTCTTGATCCACCTGCCTTGGCCTCCCAAACTGTTGGGACTACAGGCGTGAGCCACCACCCCCAACCTATGTTTTCTTAATCAAATATTGTGAGCATTTTCTATTTTTTGGACACAGGGGTCTTGCTCCGTCGCCCAGGCTGGAGTGCCGTGGTGCCATCTCAGTTCACTGCAACCTTTGCATCCCAGGTTCAAGCCATCTTCTCACCTCAGCCTCCTTAGTAGCTGGGGCCACAGGCATGTGTCACCACACCTGGCAATTTTTTGTATTTTTGGTAGAGACAGGGTTTCTCCATGTTGCCCATTATATCATGGTGCCTTTTGTTTCAATGAATTCTTTTACTTCAAGGTAGGGAGCCCTATTCAATTGTTCACAGTATAACAACACCTCCAGACACTCCCTTTTAATTGAGTGTCCCATCTCCTGTAAGGAAGCAGTGGTTAGAATGTTTCATCTCATTGCCTTTAGGGAAAGGGTGCCCAAGCATAGAAAAAAAAAAGCCAAATATTTGCAATGGAAAAGTTGGCATTGAGACATGTGTTGAAATATTTAGAGGAAAATATTTGATTACTGGAGTCAGTTTTCCCTGCTCTGAAGAGTAAAGTGCTTGGGACTTCTAGTTTCTAATTTCTGGATGTGACTCTACTAGCTGCATGACTTGGACAAATTATTTGGGGTGTGCAATTTACTTTTTTTTTTTTTTTTGAGGAGTCTTGCCCTGTTGCCTAGGCTGGAGTGCAATGGCAAGATCTTGGCTCACTGCAAACTCTGCCTCCTGGGTTAAAATGATTCTCCTGCCTCAGTCTCCCAAGTAGCTGGGATTAAAGGCACGCACAACCATGCCCAGCTAATTTTCGTATTTTTAGTAGAGACGGGCTTTCGTCACGTTGACCAGGCTGGTCTCGAACTCCTGATCTTGTGATCCACCTGCCTCGATCTCCCAAAGTGCTGAGATTACAGACATGAGCCACCACGCTTGGCCCTCTGCTTTCTATTCTAAAACATTAAGATAATAATGCTAACTCTTAGAGGTGATGCCGGAATGAAATTAATTAATGTTAGGAAAGTACTCAGAACATGCCTGGCACATTGTAAGCCCTCAGATGTTAGTTCTTCCTCCTTCTCCCCTCTCCTTTTTCTTCTATTCCTCTTGTTTCTTCTTCTTCTAGGCTGATGTATGTCCCTGCAATAGGGGCCTGTGTCCTGAACTTCTCCTCACCTAGTGCCTTTGAGAATCTGAGAAAAGACCTATACCTGCTTCCCGAAAGGAAGCCTCCGAAGTTCCCTCTTGCCCAGTATGAGGACATCTGAGATATCTAGGCAGGTAGGCCTGAGAGTATCTCAGAATTCTCCAGCAGATGCTTCCAGAAGCCTATGAAGAATGTGGAAGTAGGAGAGACAGAGAGAGAGAGAGAGAGAAAGAATGTGCTGGATCCGAAGCCCTATGGTTAGGAATAGAGGTACAGCATGACACCAGGCAGAAACAAAGATGTTTCTGTTAATGGCTGTGCAGCATGGGACAATAGCAACTGTGGACCAGATTGCAACCCTCACAATGGCACAATGCAATCTACCGAAATTACACCCAACCACAAGGAAAAGAAAGGGCCAGTGCAATGCTGCAATTCTGACACTACCTAGAGTTAGTGCAGACTCCGCAGGTTAAGGTCACAGTCTCCAACAAGACTGCTCTCACTTCAGAAGCCAGTTGAACATTTGAGGGTCCCCAGACCACTTATATCTCTGACCAACTGGGTACAAATTTAGGGGTTTCTAAAAACCATCCAGGTTTGACAATACTAAAATGACTCATAGCACTCAGAAAAGCTCTGTACTGTGCTTAGAATTCTGGTTTCATTATAAAGGATACATACAAATCAGGACCAAGAAAGAGACCCGGAGGATGAGGTCTAGGAGAGTCTTGAATGTGGAGCTTCCTTGTCCTCTCTCTGTGGAATCTGGGAACATCACCCTCCCCATGCATCCATGTATTCACCAACCGAGAAGTGCAGCTGAGCTCAGTGTTCAGGTTTTATTGGAATTTCACTTTGTAGGCACAATTGATAGAATCATTGACCACATGTTCCAACCCAATCTTCAGCCTTCTCCCTTTTGCAGGGGTTGAGCTGGTATAACCTGGCTTGAAGCCCCAACCCTCTAATCATGTGATTGGTCTTTCTGCCATGGCCAGCCCTCATTCCCCCGTCCCACCCTGAGACGGAGTCTTGCTCTGTCTCCCAGGCTGGAGTGCAGTGGCACAATCTTGGCTCACTGCAACTTCTGCCTCCCAGGTTCAAGCAGTTCTCCTGCCTCAGCCTCCTGAGTAGCTGGGATTACAGGTGCTCGCCAACATGCCCGGCGAATCTTTTCGTATTTTTAGTAGAGATGGGTTTTCACCATGTTGGCCAGGCTGATCTTGAACTCCTGACCTTGGATCTGCCCACCTTGGCCTCCCAAAGTGCTGCAATTACAGGCAGGAGCCACTGCACCGGGCCAGGCAGCCCTCATTTTGAAACTATCTAGGAGCTCAGCATGAATAACAAAGACACTGCTACCAATCAGGAAATTCCAAAAGTTTAGAAGCTCCATGTCAGGAACCCAAGACAAAGCCCAGACACATCTTTATTTTACAACAGCAGGCATCCTTAAATTTACCAAGAATAACTTTCTGATACAAAATGAAATTTCAGATAAGAATGTATCTGAGGCTGGGTGCAGTGGCTCAAGCCTGTAATCCCAACACTTTGGGAGGCCAAGGCGGGTGGATCACAAGGTCAAGAGATCAAGACCATCCTGGTCAACATGGTGAAACCCTGTCTCTACTAAAAATACAAAAAATTGGCTGGGCATGGTGGCACGTGCCTGTAATCCCAGCTACTCAGGAGGCTGAGGCAGGAGAATTGCCTGAACCCAGGAGGCGGAGGTTGTGGTGAGCCGAGATCGCGCCATTGCACTCCAGCCTGGGTAACAAGAGCGAAACTCCGTCTCAAAAAAAAAAGAATGTATCTGATTCAGAAGGACAGAATGTGTCCTTGAGACCATTTCTGGGGACATTGGCATGGCATCCCTGGTTGAGATAACAGTGAGCTGCCACCCCCAGAGATGCTCAAGTCACCAGGGCTGGAAAGTGCTATTTCCTCTAGGCAGATGCCATTATATAGGTCAGGCCGTGGATTCTACCTTCTTTTTTGTTTTGTTTGTTTTGAGGCAGAGTCGCTCTTGTTGCCCCGGCTGGAGTGCAGTGGCATGATCTCGGCTCACTGCAACCTCCACCTCCTGGGTTCAGGCCATTCTCCTGCCTCAGCCTCCTGAATAGCTGGATTACAGGCATGCGCCACCACGCCCAGCTAATTTTTGTATTTTTGGTAGAGATGGGGTTTCACTATGTTGGTCAGGCTGGTCTTGAACTCCTGATCTCAGGTGATCCACCCGCCTTGGCCTCCCAAAGTGTTGAGATTACAGGCGCCTGTAATCCCAGCTACTTAGGAAGCTTAGGCAGGAGAATCACATGAACCAGGGAGGTGGAGGTTGCAGTGAGCTGAGATCGCGCCATTGCACTCCAGCCTGGACAACAAGAGCGAAACTCAGTCTCGAAATAAGTAAATATATATATACATATATATTATATATGTATACATATATAATATATTATATATATATTAGGTGTGGTGCATGCCTATAATCCCAGCTACACAGGAGGCTGAGGCAGGAGAATCACTTAAACCTGATAGGTGGAGGCTGCAGTGAGCTGAGACTGCTCCGCTGTACTCCAGCCTGGATGACAGAGAGAGTATCAATCGAAAAGAAAAGAAAAGAAAAGAAAAGAAAAGAAAAGATTTGGGTGCTATTTCAAAACTATGGGTAAGCATTGTGTGTGTATGGAAGAAGTGGCCTTGCCACCCCACTCCAGAGGACAATTGTTGACCAGGTATTTTTTGATGGGGTCCCAGATGGTTTAGCAGTGTGCTTATTGAAATTATGTAGTCAGGTAGCATGTTGGTAAATCTTTTGAGCTGGTAGTTTAATTAATCCTGAGTTGTTAATATAAGAACAACAGCAGTGGTTTATTACTGTGCAAACCCCTTTGTTTGGTTAGAAGATAAAGCCTCTTGTGTTTTTGATTATTTGACTGGCTTATGTTTTGGCCCTGTTAGGGCCTCAAACAATGGCTTAGCAATGAGTTTAAATTCTGTGATCCCAATTCTGCAAAATCCTGCTATACTCAGGAAAGTTCTTAGTTGTTTGTTTGCGGAGGTTTTACTTAGAAGTAAGCTTTTGTTTGATGGACAGTGTCCAGTTTCCAGGGTTTAGGATGTAGTACATGTATTTCACTTTTAGTTTAGAAATTTGGGCCTGGGATGGAGAAAACTGATTTTTTTTTTTTTTAAGCAAGTTTAGGGCTTAAATGGCATTTTTATTTGAGTCCTCTTTAGCGAGGCTGTATACAGAGATGTTATTTACATACTAGAGTGTGGCTCTCTTGCTCTAGCTTTCTTAATTTTGTGCCAAGGCATTTTTGAACAAATGAGGTCTATCCCTAAAGCCATGAGGCAGTCTCAGCCCAGTGTACAGTGGGTGATAGTAGTTTCAGGATCAGTCTACTTGAAAGAAAATAAATACTGAGAGTTGAGGTGCAAAGAGACACAAAAGGAAGCATTCTTGGCTGGGCACGGTGGCTCAAGCCTGTAATCCCAGCACTTTGGGAGGCCGAGGCGGGTGGATCACGAGGTCAAGAGATCAAGACCATCCTGGTCAACATGGTGAAACTCCGTCTCTACCAAAAATACAAAAATTAGCTGGGCATGGTGGTGCGTGCCTGTAATCCCAGCTACTCAGGAGGCTGAGGCAGGAGAATTGCCTGAACCCAGGAGGCGGAGGTTGCGGTGAGCCGAGATCGTGCCATTGCACTCCAGCCTGGGTAACATGAGTGAAACTCCGTCTCAAAAACAAAAACAAAAACAAAGCATTCTTATGATCTAACACTGAACTAATTGGTGTTTTCTAGTATTTGGTTAAGTATGATGTAGGGATTTGGCATTATAGGATGTAAGGGAATTATGACCTCATTAATGGCTCCTATGTCTTGAACTAGACTATATATATATATATATATATATATATATATATTTATTTATTTATTTATTTTTTTCTGAGATGGAGTCTTGCTCTGTTACCCAGGCTGGAGTGCATGGCGCGATCTCAGCTCACTGCAATCTCCGCCTCCCAGATTCAGGTGATTCTCCTTCCTCAGCCTCCTGAGTAGCTGGGGTTACAGGAATGTGCCACCACATTTTTAAAGCATGGCCTCCTGTTCTTCCTGTCCAAAAACCAAATGAAAAATATGGTTTAGGCTGGGCGCTGTGGCTCACACCTGTAATCCCAGCAGTTTGGGAGGCCAAGGTGGGTGGATCACCTGTAGTCAGGAGTTTGAGACTAGCCTGGCCAACATGGCAAAACCCCATCTTTACTAAAAATACAAAAATCCCTTTTGGCCAGAACCATCATCTTCCAGTAATTCGCCAAAAGGACAAACACAAAGGGAAAGAGGAGAGGTAAATGATATATGTTCTCTAGGGCTTTTAGAAAACATAGAGCTGTTCCTTGAGTCACATATATGTGAATATATAAGAAAGGTGATATTGTAGACATCAAGGGGATGGGTAGGTACTCTTCAAAAAGGAATGCCCCACAAGGGTTGCCATGGCAAAACTGGAAGAGTCTACAGTGTTCCCCAGCATGCTGTTGGCATTGTTGTAAACAAACAAGTTAAGGGCAATGCTCTTATTTTATTTTATTTTTTTAGAGATGGGGTTTCACAATCTTGGCCAGGCTGAGTCTTGAACTCCTGACCTTGTGATCCACCTGCCTTGGCCTCCCAAAGTGCTGGGATTACAGGCATGAGCCACCTCACCCGGCCAATGGCAATATTCTTGCCAAGAGAATTAATGTGTGTATTGAGCACATTAAGCATTTTAAGAGCCAAGATCGCTTCTTGAAACGCGTGAAGGAAAATGATCAGAAAAAGAAAGAAGCCAAAGAGAAAGGTACCTGGGTTCAACTGAAGCGCCAGCTTGCTCCACCCAGAGAAGCACACTTTGTGAGAACCAATGGGAAGGAGCCTGAGCTGCTGAAACCTATTTCCTATGAATTCATAGCATAATAGGTGTTAAAAACAAAAACAAAAAACCAAAACCTCTGAACTGTTAAAAAAATAGTAATTAAAAAAATAAAAAATAACAAAAATACAAAAATTAGCCGGGCATACTGGCGTGCGCCTGTAAACCCAGCTACTTGGGAGGCTGAGGCAGGAGAATTGCCTGAACCCGGGAGGAGGAGGTTGCAGTGAGCCGAGATCGTGCATCGCGCCACTGCACTCCAACCTGGGCGACAGAGCAAGATTCCGTCTCAAAAAAAAAAAAAAAAAAAATTCTGGCCGTCAGCCACTAAATCTGGTCTCAATCTGCAGTTTGAAACACCCTGCCTTGGGAGGTGCGGCAGGGAGGTGCGGGGGAAAACTGCATTAAAAACAAAATTTAAATCTCTTTGTTCGGCGGCCCCCCTCTAGGGATCAGATGACCGGCCTCGCTCTCTCCGCGGTGACTCCGGGATCAATCCGGACGGTCGTTGGGAGAAGCCGAGGGCAGCTTAGCAGCGGTCGGTTCCATTTCCCCCCAGGACGCGAGAGTCGCCATGGGAACCTGCAGCCGGGCGAGGGCCTGTCCCGGGGCTTCCCGGTTTCTGAAGAATCTCGCAGCACCCCCGCCCAGAGTTCAGACCAAGCGAAAAGTTATTTGAGAGGCCGCGGGGGCGCGGGTGGGGAGTAGGTGGCGGAGGCCTTGGTCGGGACGCTGGGGTGTCTCAGAATCTCCGTGTCCCTCTCTTGCCGCCCCCGCGTCGCTGGGAGGAGTGAGGGCCGCGAGGGAGTGAGCGGGAAGGGCCTGGCTGGCCTTTGCTCGGCCCTCCCCGTCGCCCGGCCTTTGAACCCGCCCTGCGCTGCTGCCCGGGCGGGTCCAGGCACTTCGCACTCGGGACCCAAAACTGCAGCCGCGCGAGCACAACCCATGGCTGCGCTGGGCTGCGCGAGGCTGAGGTGGGCGCTGCGAGGGGCCGGCCGTGGCCTCTGCCCCCATGGGGCCAGAGCCAAGGCCGCGATCCCTGCAGCCCTCCCGGTGGATAAGGCCGCTGAAGCTCCCGGAACCGGACCTGGTGACCGGCGGCGGCTAAGGAGCTTAGAGGAGATTCCACGTCTAGGGCAGCTGCGCTTCTTCTTCCAGCTGTTTGCTCAAGGTTACGCCTTGAAGCTGCACAAGTTACAGGTAACCCGCGGGGGCATCGCGTCCTGGGGATGGGGGTGGGCACCGGAACAGAGAAGCTGGAGGTGAGGAGACATTGGACAAAAAGTGAAGGCTGCAGGAACTCAGCTGGGGACCCACTGAGGCTATGGTCATAAACTGGAAATCTGTAGGGAGAATGTGCAAAGCGCAGACAGAGCCCTTGGGGCTGAGATAAACAGGACGATAAGGGGCGTGAATCAGGAGGGCACCAGCTAAGAGCGGATCTGGATGCTGGACTTGAAGTGAGCAGAGGTTGAGGGAGCTGTCTTGGGAAGAGAGCGGCAGAGGCAAGTGTGTAAGCTGACAGATGTTGCAGAATCACTAGTTCTATGGTGATGTTGGCTACCACAGACTTCTTCCAATGGAAATAACTTCAGGAGGATTATAGAAGCCTCTTGGTTACTTGCAAGGTAAATTTCCCCTTCCCGGAAAACACGATGCTGCTTCTCTGGGCGTGGAAGCAAAACCACAGAAAGTAAGGAAAAGGTACTTTTTGTTATTAAGAAATCAGTCTGAGGCTGGGCGTAGTGGCTCACACCTGTAATCCTAGCACCTGGGATCACTGAATCAGTGGCTGCTGTCTATCCTGCAACCTTCCCTGTTGGTCTCATGTTTGTGAGACTTGGGGATGTGAAAATAAAATAATTCAAAATCTAAGCTGTTGACACTTTAAAATATTTTGAGCCTTAAGGGAATGTGATTATGTAATTACGGGACTCAAGTCACATAAGCAGGCTGCTGTAACCTAAGCAGCTGTAACCTTTGTTTCTCTGATTATAGATTGGTTTTCTTCCTTATCTCTGTTGTTTTGTAAAATGTTAAATGTCTACAGGGGGCCAAGGAAGAGCCCTTCCCTCTTCACTATTGAACTTCATTATAGATTAACTTCCTTTTACCTTTCTCATGCAAAGACTTCATGCCTATCACATTGCTTTAAGAGGAAATGTTGACTATACTCTTTTAAATTGGAAAGGAAATGAAAATGAGACACATGGAAAAGAAAACAAATGATAACTAATTAAATTGTAACTCATAAACAAGCTGTAAAGAAAATGTTATGCTTCCCTCCCTCCCTCCCTCCTTAAAAAAAAAAAAGAAAGAAAATGTTATAATCCTATGAAACTTTGTTTCCTGCCTATATAAGCAAGGACTTAACTTTTAACTTTGGAGCACTGACCCCATTTTTCTGGAGTGTGTGTTTCCCAAATGGCTATTCCCAGCTTTTCACTTGAATAAAATGTTTAAAACTGGATTCTGATTCCTTTGATTATTTCAGGATGACACAGGGCAGGTCACAAAATACTGAGAGATGGTTTTGAAATCACTTCTTGTGGACCCAGATTCTTTAAGCCAGTGGTCCCCAACCTTTTTGGCACCAGTTTTGTGGAAGACAGTTTTTCCACGGAGTGAGGTGTCGGGGATGGTTTTGGGATGATTCAAGTGCATTACATTTATTGTGCACTTTATTTCTATTATTGTTACATTGTAACATATAATGAAATAACTAGACAACTCATAATGTGGAATCAGTGGGAGCCCTGAGCTTATTTTCGTGCAACCAGACTGTTCCATCTGGGGGTGATGGGAGACAGTTACAGATCAGGCATTAGATTTTCATAAGGAGCACACAGCCTATATCCCTCACATGCACAGTTCAAAATAGGGTTTGTGCTGCTATGAGAATCTAATACCAGCACTGATCTGACAGGAGGCAGAGCTCATGTGGTAATGTGAGCGATGGGGAGCAGCTGTAAATACAGATGAAGCTTTGCCTGCCACTTACCTTCTGATGTGAGGCCTGGTTCCTAACAGGTCACTGACTAGTCCTGGTCTGTGGTCCGGGGGTTGAGGACCCCTGCTTTAAGCCAAGAAAACAGACTCCTGTTAACTTCTGCTGCTTGATTTAACCTCTAGAAATGTGAGAGGCCCAGTAAATGCCTCAAGAGTGAAAACTTAGGATTTCTCAGGGGCAGATTTGCTTAGGATTATCTCTAGAGCAGTAACTACCAAAGAAATTCTAGTTGGCTTTAGGAGGAGGAAGAGAAAGCAGGAGAAAGTCAGGATGTATGGCCTTTTAAAGGAGAGTCCAGGGCTGGGATACAGCAGAGCCCCCTGATTTCAGTCCTTGTATCCCAAAGATGTTGGAGCATACGAACCTGGGCTGTTCCATGGGAAATACATTAGCTCTTCCCATTATATGTGGCTAATGTGAGTTAAGAGAGAAAGAAGTGTTATACATCTATAATAGTTTGAGTATTTCAGGTTGACAGGGAGCAGGTCACAAAATACTGAGAGACGGTTTTGAAATCACTTCTTGTTGACCCAGATCTTTTCAGCCAGTGGTCCCCAACCTTTTTGGCAGCAGTCTTGTGGAAGACATTTTTTCCATGGACTGCAGTGGCAGGGATGGTTTTGGGATATGTTTCAGTTACTCACTTTGTATCAGTTAGAATTTGTTGGGTTGCCACTCAAACTGACTTAAACTATAAAGCAGCTTTATTGGCTCATAGAACTGAAAATGCCAATAGTTGAGTGTCCTTCAAGTGTGCTTTGTTCTAGAGATTCAGGAAGTCATCAAAGCTACAGCTTTGGCTGAGTGTGATGGCACATTCCTACAGTGCCCCAGCTACTCAAGAGGCTGAGGCAGAAGGATCCCTTGAGTGCAGGAGTTTGAGACCAGACTGGGAAACATAGCAAGACCCCATCTCTAAATTTAAAAATGACAGCTCTGTTTTTCTGCAGTTCTCTTGGCTCATCTGTCTTGCAGGAGTTGGCTGACTGGCTTGGCATGGGTTAACTGCCTATCCATGAACCCATCATAGTGGCCAGGAGGAGATAGACATACCCTAGTTAGCTTACCTCTGTGCAGGTTCACCCTTAAGCTGGGATTGGGGTCCTTCCTACCCAAATCAGGTGTCTACCACACAAAGGGGAGGATTGGAAGGGGCTTAGGAACAGCCAACCACAATGTCCCTTGCGCCCTCAGTTGTCAAAAACTGCATTAGCACACATAAAAGTAATAAAAATCAGCTTAGGAAGGCATTGTAGCACTTAAGGGAGTGAGGTAGGGATTAGGACATGTAAAAGTCATACTACATAAATGCCAGTGCCTTTCTCTTTCCTAATAAAAATTATGTTGAACACTGGAAAAATGGAATGTACACATATATTACATTTATATCAAATTAATTTCTTTTGAAGATATTGATCCTGAGAATGGTATCTATTCTGTAGCTCTTATTGTGGACTGCCAGGCTTGGTGACCCTCCCTGTGCCCCCCAGTGCGCAGGAGATTAATGATTTAATCCCCCCAACTCCTCCAATGTCCCAAGTACTTATGTGTCATTTTATGTTATCATGTTTCTCTCTCTTTCTTTTTTTGAGACAGGGTCTCACTCTGTCACCAAGACTGGAGTGCAGTGGTGTGGTCATGACTCACTGCAGCCTTGACCTCCTGGGCTCCAGCCATCCTCCCCCTTCAGCCTCCCAAGTAGCTGGGACCACAGGCATGCACCACCATGCCTGCCTAATTTTTGTATTATTGGTAGAGACAGGTTTCGCTACGCCCAGGCTGGTCTCAAACTCCTGAGCTCAAGCAATTCTCCCACTTTGGCCTCCCAAAGTTCTGGGAGTATAGGCATGAACCACTGTGCCTGGCCATTATGTATTATGTTTCTTATCACCATCACTTGTTTATACGACTTAGAAATTGGGCTGTGAAGCTGTGAGGGCTGGGCCTATGTCTTTCCTACCTCTTTCCTCCAAGTGCCAGGCACAGTCTTAGGCACAGAGGAGGTGCTGTGAGTGGTAGTGAGCAGTGGATACATCTAATGGTAAACTTCTTTGTGACGCTCTTCTTCCAGCTCCCTGATCTGTGTTGTTTGACATAGTATAGTGGGAAGAAAAGACCATGAGGGAGGTGGGCAGATTGAAAAAGACTGACCCTTCAGTTCTCAGTGTTTCAGGTTTCAGAAACTAAATATTGTCAACACATTCAGCATGGGCAGATTATTGGGGACTGACCCACATTGGCCAAATCCAGAGAAACAAATATGTGTTTCTGGAGTGCCCCCATGATTATTTAATGAGGAAGTACTATGGTTTGAATGTGCTTCCTAAAGTTCATGTGTTGGAAACTTGATCTCCAATGCAAGTGTTGAGAGGTGGGACCTTTAAGAGGTGATTGGAGGCCCAGCACGGTGGCTCACGCCTGTAATCCCAGCACTTTGGGAGGCCGAGGCTGGCAGATCACGAGGTCAGGAGATCGAGACCATCCTGGCCAACATAATAAAACCCCATCTCTACTAAAAAATATAAAAATTAGCCAGGCGTGGTGGTGTGAGCCTGTAGTCCCAGCTACTCAGGAGGCTGAGGCAGGAGAATCGCTTGAACCTGGGAGGCGGAGGTTGCAGTGAGCCAAGATCGTGCCACTGCACTTCAGCCTGGCACCTGGTGACATAGGAAGACTCTATCTCAAAAAAAAAAAAAAAAAAAAAAAAAAAAAGAGGTGATTGGAATGATTCTGAATGATTAGTTACCACGGGAGTGGTTACTGATAATAGACTATTTCAACCCCTCCCTCCCCACCTCACACACATGCCCTCCTACCCATCTGCTTTCTGCCATCAGATGACAATGCAGGCAGGTCCTAACAAGATATAGTTCCCTCAACCTTGGACTTTCCAGCCTCTAGAACTGTAAGAAGTAAATTGCTGGCCGGGTGCAGTGGCTCATGTTTGTAATTCTAACATTTTGTGAGGCCGAGGCAGGCGGATCATGAGGTCAGTAGTTTGAGACCAGCCTTTCCAATACGGCGAAACCCCATTTCTACTAAAAAATGCAAAAATTAGCCAGGTGTGGTCACACATGCCTGTAGTCCAGCTACTCGGGAGGCTGAGGCAGGAGAGTCACTTAAACCTGGGAGGCAGAGATTGCGGTGAGCTGAGATCATGCCACTGTACTCCAGCCTGGGTGACAGAGTGAGACTCTGTCTCAAAAAAAAAAAAAAAAAGAAAGAAAGAGAGAAAGAAAGAACGAAATTGCTGTTCTTTGTAAATTACCCAGCCTCAGGTACTCTGTTATAGCAGTACAAAACAAACTAAGACAGGAGGAGCCATAATACTCCACTGCACTAGAACCCTCTGTTCTAGTTATCTATTGCTGCATAACAAACTATCCCAAATCGTGCTGACTTAAAACAACAAATATTTTTGTCATTGTCACAATTTTGTGTGTCAGGAATGTGTGCAGGGCACAGTGGAAATGACTTATCTCTGCTTCACGATGGAGTGGACCTTCAGGTCAAATGGCCAAAGATGGATAGGATTGCTCAAGTGAGGCCATATGTCTGGGCCTTGAGCTGGCTTTTAGCTGGCATGTCACATCTTTGGAGAATGGAATGGCCAAGATAACTTTTCTAGTTGCATGCTTGGTGCCTTGCCTGGTTTGGCCAGAACAATTGGTTCTCTCTCTCTCTTCATATGACTGGATTGAGCTTCCTTACAGCATGGTGGTCTTAGAATACCTGGACTTCTTGCATGTGCTGGCTTCCCCAGAGTGAATGTTCCAAGAGTCAGAAAGTAGTAGTTGCAGGTGCTGAAAGCCTGGGCCTGAAAACCGGCACAATATCGTTTCCACTGTACTCCACTCATCAAAGCAGTTACAGAGCCCACTGAGATCCTGGAGACATGGACTTCACCTCTGAATGGGAGGCACGTCAAGGAGTCTGTAGCTATCTTTAATCCACTACACCGTTTTCCTAGGAGTCAGGTACCTAGGGAGATAAATTATTAACTACATTACTGAATGGCATGGAAGGACCGAGAACTAAAGGAGTAGAATTGTATGGAAGAAAATTCCATTGAGGCCTTGGAGAAACCCGTTTGAATGTACTTCTTGGTGCCTCTCTATTAGGCTAATTATCTGTCTCCCTTGGACTGTGAGTGATAAATGCTGCCAGATTCTTCCTATTTGGCTTTCTTTTGGATTTTGTAAAGCCCACTCCCATTCTGTTAACACATTCTTTCTTCTATTTGACAAATACCTTTGATTAGATAGATTTTCTTCCCCAATACTTGTTACCATCAGGCCTTCCAGAGATTATTGTCCAGTCACCATGACTGGACTTGAGTGTTTTTCAGGGCCATCGGCAGACATCTATAAAGTTGTCCTTGAGGCTGTAGCAGAACAGGGAACATGGCCTATAGGCCTCAGGGATGGGAAGATGAAACTTAGTATTAAGGTGAAGTATGTGTGAATTATGCCAATTTAGCAATTACATTGCCAGACTGAATCATAGCAATTTAGCATTTACTCTTACAGATAAACTGCTGTGGTCAAAGAGATATGCAAGAATACTCAAGGTAGCCTTATTTGTGGTTAGGAAAGATTAGAATGATTTAAATGCCCCATAGTAGAGGACTAATAATAAATAATTATGGTACATCCATGTGATGAAATTTCATGCAGCCATTAAAAAGGCTAGGTACTGATCTATTAATATTTATTGCTTGCTAAGAGATGGAAAGAAAGTGTTGAAAAAGAAAATCTTTAGCTGAATTAAGTGTAACAGAGTTTTAACTGAGCAAAGAATGATTCACAAATCAGGCAGCGTCCTGAGCCAGAGTAGGCTCAGAGACCCCAGTGCAGCCACGTGGTGGAAGAAGATTTATGAACAGAAAGGGAAGGTGATGTACAGAAAATGAAAGTGAGGTACAGAAACAGCTGGATTGGTTACAGCTTTGCATTTGCCTAATTTGAACACGGTTTGAACAGTTGGCCACCTTTGATTGGCCAAAACTTGGTGATTGGCACAAGAATAGGCTACAGTCTGTCTATAAGTCCATTTACGTTATAGTTTGTAAGGTGCAGAGAAATCTTTAGGCCAAACTTAAAATATGTAAGGAGGCAGCTTTAGGCTAAACTTGAACTGGATTTAACAATTCCCCACTTTTGGTCATCTTCTCAGTTTTAGAGGATGACCATGACTTTACTCACTGATGTCACTATCAAAATTGTAAATGTGTATATTTGATCTTGGAACCCTTTGGGAAACAGCAGAGCAGTGGGTTTTGTAAGGTGGGAACAGACTTCAGGTTTTTTTTTGTAAAGATTAGAGTAGAGGGAAACTTCTTACGCTGGGGTGTCCTGTTTACAGAAGAAAAACAAAACCGAGTCTGTTCTAGGATCTATGTTTCCTTAAAGCCTTAGTTTGATTCTGTGCCATGGTGGTTTGCTGCACCCATATATTTTGGCACATGTATTAATAACTTTGGAACATATATTAGTGACATTCATTAAAATATAACCTGAACAAGGTTAAACGTAATTTCTAATTGGACAATGCTTCTCATGTAACTTAGTATGTCAAATAATCCTGTTTACCTCTATTTTGAATGCTTCAGGGACACTCTGTAGCATCCCAAGTTAGAGGTCAAAAAAGACTTAATTTTGAAGCTGAAATTTGACTTTGGGAAGCATGGGAGTGCAGTTGTGTGATCTCGGCCCACTTCAATCTCCGCCTCCCAGGTTCAAGCAATTCTCATGCTTCAGCCTCCCAAGTAGCTGGGATTACATGTGTGTGCCATCATGCCTGGCTGATTTTCTGTATTTTAGTAGAGACACGGTTTTGCCATGTTGGCCAGGCTGTGTAGTACTTTCCCCTTAGTTCAGTTAAAAACGGGGTCCTTGTCACACAACCAGGAAAGATTAGGTTCGTGGACACGTAGAAGGGTGAGAAAAATGGAATTTATTGGGTGAAAAGGAAAAAAAATCAGCAAAGCTAGAGAGGTGCCTGTTAATAGGCCCTCATCTCACAGACTGAATCCCCAGGTTACCACCCCAGAAACCGCGAGGACAGGCTCCTCACCCTGCAAACTCTCAGAGGCTGCACCCCAGTGTGTGCTCCTCTCAGTGCACAGACCAGTGGGAGTTTCTTCAGGGTCCTCTTTTTTCTTGGCTGTCTCATTCCCCCCTCTAAAGAAGTACATCTAACTGCCATTAGAACAACGATTGGGAAAAGGATGAATACAGATCTTAACTGCTTCCTACTGACAGGGGCACCATCTTGGAAAAATGGCAGTCATATATCCCTCAGAGGCCTAAGGGTCCCCAGCAAAACGGGCCATCGTCCGAGGCTCTGGTTGCATGACTGTTTGGAGTTTGATGGCCTGCAGGTAAGAATAGACAAACCAGGTTATCAGAAAACATGTATCAAAATGAGAAAAGGGCAGGTGAGGGCAGCTCAAAGATCCCAAAGCCTTTTACCAGTTTGCCCAGGGAGAAGGAGGCCAAAAGCCTGACTAGTAAAAAAAAACATTATCCTTTTGCTGACATGTTGGGCTTCTGGGTTCCCTTCCCCTGAGCCCAATCCTGAACCAGCCAGTTTAGGATTTGGGAAATTAACTTTCCCCAGTTTGGAGGAGGCATCTGAGGGGAGTGTCCTGTAGTACAGAGCCACAATTGCCTATCGGTGAAGAGACGACAGAGGAGGAAAAAAAAAAGAAGGTGCTTTTTCAAAGGGGTCCCAGGGGTTCCAGACACAATTAAAAGGGTACAGAACGCATTTGAAAGGGTACAGACTGAAGATGAATGGCTACTCATCTAGAAAGAGGGGACCAGGTGTGTCTGGTTTCCTTCTTTTCCTAGCAAATACCTGGGGTACATGAGAGAAGGATGAGCATTCTCCTTCTCTCTTCCATCCTTGCATCCCAATGACGGTCCAAATGACTGTGACAGGGTGCCACCCATGGGTGTCAAAGCGGCTTGCACCCATGAAGTAGGGAAGGACTATTGAATAGGAATTATTCACTCTCACCCATGTCTCTATTGCCCCTAGTGTCAGTAGCCTTGGAGCTCCATAGGTCTCATTTATGCCATGGATACTAGCATGACCTTTATCCATGAAATGGGAGGCTTGGCTTAATCAGCAGGAGCTAGCCATGCTCACCTGTGCTATGCCTTTTAACCTCTGTTATCATTTGCCTCTGGATCCTTTAGATCCAATTTTCTTTTCTAGGGCTTTGACCCAAAGCTTGGAATTGAGTTTGGGACAAAAGTGTGTCTTAGGGGGTGTTGCATGGACTCCTTATCATCAGCCAAATGCTAAGGTGAAACTGTGGAATTGAGTCCTCCTCCAACAAAGGAGAGAAAAGGATGTTTTGTGACACACCCAGATAACTGGTAGCTATAGTTATGCTTGCTAAGACTTAGGGGCATGGTGCTTGGTTTTGGTTAGTTCTTACTACCAAAAGTCTTACTTTTCCAAAAGAAAACTTCCGAGTGATAGGCATCCTACTTATTCCCATCACCTGGTAGGATTTGCAGAATAATTGCTCAGAACTAGAATATTGCCAGGCGCGGTGGCTCATGCCTATAATGGGAGGCCGAGGCAGATGGATCACCTACGTCAAAAGTTTGAGACCAGCCTGATCAACATGGAGAAACCCCGTCTCTACTAAGAATACAAAAAATTAGTCGGGCGTGGTGGCAGGCACCTCTAATCCCAGCTACTCAGGAGGCTGAGGCAGCAGAATCGCTTGAACCTGGGAGGCAGAGGTTGCGATGAACCAAGATTGCACCATTGCACTCCAGCCAGGGCAACAAGAGTGAAACTCTGTCTAAAAAAAAAAAAAACAACTAGAATATTGACCCAGATTTTTATATTACCCATCCCCTTTTTCTTTCTGAGCCGTAGCCAGAGATTGCTGGTTGGTTCACAGGAGCAGGCAGGGTTAGTCTAAAATGTAGGCAAAAGCTTAAGAATAATGAATGAGTTTAGAATTTAATGACAAATGTATGGTAAGTTTTGAAATGTAATTTCTCTCTCTCCAGTCCTCATTTTTGTTAAAAGAAATCATAATAGGACTGAGTTGTTTGCAAAATAGACTTTAATTTTATACTTGGCCTGGTTATTTGCATCAAGTACAGCAAGAATAATTATTTCTACATAGGCCTTTTAGATTGTCTTTGATGAAACTCTGTTTCAAAAGGAATCTTAGATAAGACCTTTTAAACCTGAGCACAGCCATGGGTTTGTATCGTCAAATACCTGTGAGTTGCGTGATCCTCTCCTTTTAAGGTCCCAAGATAAAACTTGGAGCTCCTGGGCCTGTTAGAAAGTGACATTCTTTACTTACCACAGGTCAGGAACTCTGTACAGGGACTGTGTAGATGGGGGTATAAGTCCAGTTTATTTTCCCCAAGGGGCTCTGTGGGTCGAGCTTGACTCCTTAAAGGGAAGCATACCTTTCCAGTCATGTAAATCTATTTTCAGTAGTTTCAATTACACGTTTTAATGGTAATTCCTGGCAATTTTAATTTTAATATAAAACCTGATAAATTGTTTTGTGTGCTAGCTGTAGCTAAGGTTTGACTCCTTCCAGCATAATTAAGGATATGGTTAATTCCTTATGTCCCCAGGCTTTACCAATTCTGAAGCAGGCAAGTCAAATAGTTCTCAAGACCCAAAAGACGGTTTAGAACCTTAAAACATTTAGCAAGCCTAATACCTAACTTGCATATGCTTTTTACCAATAATCTTTAAGGCTGTTTTTTTTTTTTTTTTTTTGAGACAGAGTCTCACTCTGTCACCCAGACTGGAGTGCAGTGGCGTGATCTCGGCTCACTGCAACCTCTGCCTCATGGATTCAAGCAATTCTCCTGCCTCAGCCTCCCGAGTAGCTGGGACTAGAGGCGAGCACCACCATGTCCAGCTAATTTTTGTATTTTTAGTAGAGACGGGGCTTCACCATCTTGGCCAGGATGGTCTCTAGCTTTTGTCCTTGGGATCTGCCCGCCTTGGCCTCCCAAAGTGCTGGGATTACAGGCAAAGGCTGTTTTTATTTCTCAAAGATTAAAGTCATGTGAACTGAAAGGTACCACAACTTTTATCTTCCCTTTTAAAAAAATATTTAATCCAAGCACTTGTCTTCCTTTAGGCCAAATTAATTAGAGCTTTTTTTTTTTTCGAGACGGAATCTCACTGTGTCACCCAGGCTGGAGTGCAGTGGCGCCATCTCAGCTCACTGCATTATCCGCCTACTGGGTTCAAGCTATTCTCCTGCCTCAGTGTCCTGCCACCATGCCTGGCTAATTTTTGTATTTTTTAGTAGAGATGGGGTTTCACCATATTGGCCAGGCTAGTCTTGTCCAGGCTGGTCTCAAACTCCTGCCCTTGTGATCCGCCCACCTCGGCCTCCCAAAGTGTTGGGATTTCAGGCGTGAGCCACCGAGCCTGACCAATTAGAGCTCTTTTTACAGACATCACAACACATATATAGCTACACAGGCAGGCGGAAGAAAACCCAGTCACTAGATGGAGCCCTGTAAGAGACAGGGCTAGGAAAACATGCAGATATCAAACCAGGAAGTACTCATTCCCTAAAGCAGGACTGCAAAACAGAGCCTTGCCAACTGGGTTATAGGCCACATTCCCAGGCCACAAAACAAGATGGGGGCCCGGTGCTGTGGCTCACACCTGTAATCCGAGCAATTTGGGAGGCCGAGGCGGGCAGATCACCTGAGGTCAGGAGTTCGAGACCAGCCTGACCAACATGGTGAAACCCCCATCTCTATTAAAAATGCAAAAATTAGCTGGGTGTGGTGGCAGGTGCCTGTAATCCCAGCTACTAGGGAGGCTGAGGCAGGAGAATTGTTTGAATCTGGGAGGTGGTTGCAGCGAACCAAGCTCGTACCATTGTACTCCAGTTTGAGGGACAAGAGCAAGACTTTGTCTCCAAAAACAAACAAACAAAAAAACAAGACGGAGGTCTGCAGCGAAGTCGGCTAGGGACCACACAAAAGACATGCAAAGCACAACAGGTTGGCTGCAGCTTAAGACCAGCCTCACAAATGCTTTTTCACAATTAAAACTCTACAGAGAATATAAACAGTGGTCCTTATCACTCCTAGCCTATTAAAACTTCTTTTTTTTTTTTTTTTTAATTGAAACACAGTCTGACTATGTCACCCAGGCTGGAGTGCAGTGGTGCGGTCTCAGCTCACTGCAGCCTCAGCCTCCCGGGTTCAAGCAATTCTCCTGCCTCAGCTTCTTGAGTAGCTGGGGTTACAGGTGCGTGCCACCATGCCTGGCTAAATTTTGTATCTTTAGTAAAGATGGGATTTCACCATATTGGTCAGGCTGGTCTTGAACTCCTGACCTTGTGATCTGTCTGCCTTGGCCTCCCAAAGTGCTGGGATTACAGATGTGAGCCACCACGCCTGGCCTAAAATGTCTTTTAAAAGGCATAAAAACCTCGCTTAAAAGTCAACTCCTGACCCTGTGGAGAAAAGGAAAGAAAAAAAAGCAGTTTTAAAATGCTTGGAGAAGAACCTCATATTCTTATACAACTGGGTTCCTTCCCGGGTCTTGGGCTGAGCAGGAGTCTGGCCAGCCATGCAGGGCCCTTGGGCCATGTATCCTAGCCCCAGCAGGCAGGGAGGGCAGCAGGGAGCCACCTCTTGCTGGTCTGTCCCAAAAAAGGAAGGCAAAGGCCATGGAAAGGTGGGCACAATTTCCTCTACCCTCAGGAGTCTGAGGGAAAAGAGGTTTAGAAGCAAGCCTCAACCTCCCAAGTAGCTAGGACCAGAGGTATGTGCCACCATACCTGGCAAATCAAAAAAATTTTTTGTGGGAACAGGGGTCTCACCATGTCACCCAGGCTTGTATCGAACACCTAGGCTCAAGGGATCCTTCTGCCTCAGCCTTCCAAAGTGCTGGGATTACAGCACTTTGGAAGTGCTGCACCCAGCCTGTGATAGTCAATTTTATGTCAACTTAGCTAGGCGATAACACTCAGGTGTTTGGTTAAACACCAGCCTAGAAGTTGCTGTGAAGGCAACATTAACATTACATTGGCAGGGCCGGGCACATGGCTTTCACTTGTAATCCCAGCACTCTGGGAGGCTGAGGCAGTGGATCGCTTGAGCTTAGGAGATCCAGACCAGCCTGGGCCACGTGGTGAAACCCTGTTACTACTAAAAACACAAAAATTAGCTGGGCGTGGTGGCACATGCCTGTAATCCCAGATATTCAGGAGGCTCAGGAGTGAGAATTGCTTGAACCTGGGAGGCGGAATTTGTCGTGAGCTGATATTGCGCCACTGCACTCCAGCCTGGGCGACAGAGCACGACTCAGTCTCAACAAACAAACAAACAGACGAACCTGTGAAATTGGCAGACTTTGAGTAAAGCAGATTACCCTCCGTAATGTAGATGGGCCTTGTTCAAGCAGTGGAAGGCCTTGTGCAAAAAGACGACGTCCCCAGAAGGGGAATGAATCTGCCTCCAGACCACCTTCAGATTCAAGATCGCAATATTGACTTCAGTTGGAATTTCCAGCCTGCCAGCCTGCGCTGCAGACTTTATACTTGCCAACCTCCATGATCACATGAGCCAATTCTGTAAAATAAATCTCTCCCTATATACATATATCCCGCTGTTTCTTTTTTCTGGAGACTTCTTATTAATATATCCATAAAATTACATCAGTCCACTGTTCAATCTGAGAGTTTCTTCCAAACCCAGTTAAATTAATTTTTGGACCATACCCATGGGCATTTCTTGCTGCCCCGGTGACTTGTGCCCAGTGTCAGAAAAGGCTGAACATGTTTGACAACTGCGGTTGCCATCAAGTCCCCAGCACACCTTGACCAGTGCCTAAAACCTCTGGTCCTCCTTAGAGAAGGAGGGACTTGGGCTTCTGCCCTGGCCTTGTTCATCTTGACCGGGGGTAAGATCTTTCTAAAACACAGACAGATGACTGCAATGCAAGTTGTGGCATACCCCCATTGCTGAGAAACCCCTGCTAGACAGCAACCAAGGGGTTTTATATTCCGTAGCTCTTTTCTGAGAGAGTACAAGGCCGAAAGTCCGTTATCTCAGAATCCAGGAGGTAATGAGAAACTGTGTCATGATGCCTCCGAGGGAGATGGGGAGGCCAGTAAGGAATGGGAGGGGCCTCCCATTCTTCAGTGTTCCAGGGATCACAGGGCAGTTAGTCTTCAAGGCTCAGGGAAGGCTGGGTCCAACCTTTGTGTATATGGATACATGGAAAGTCTTAAGGGTGCTATGGCAAAGTTATGTAGCCTGGTAATGCTGAGCTAAACAAGAACAAAATCTGTGTTCAAGCAATCCCTGATTCCTCAACTGGTACTGCCAGCTGGGGTAACTGAGTTGAGATAAAAAACACATGACTGGCTGGGGACCGTGGCTCACGCCTGGAATCCCAGTGCTTTGGGAGGCTGAGGCGGGTGGATCGCCTGAGGTCAGGAGTTTGAGACCAGCCTGGTCAACATGGCGAAACCCTGTCTCTGCTAAAAATAGTAGAGCTGGGTGTGGTGGCACGCTCCTGTAATCCCAGCTACTTGGGGCGTTGAGGGAGAAGAATTGCTTGAATCTGGGAGGCGGAGGTTGCACTGAGCTGAGATCATGCCACTGCACTGCAGCCTGGGCGATGGAGTGAGACTCCATCTCAAAAAAAAAAAAAATTAAAATAATTAAAAATAAGACACTGTGAGTCGGCCAGGTGCAGTGGCTCACAGAAAAATTTAAAAGAAATAAAAAAATAAAAACACATGACCATGAGACAGACACTTTCTTTTCCTGTAAAAATTATCTTTAAAAAAATCACATAAACCATCTGATCTTTGACAAACCTGAGAAAAGCAATGGGGAAAAGATTCCCTGTTCAATAAATGGTGTTGGGAAAACTGGCTGGCCATGTGCAGAAAGCAGAAACTGGACCCCTTCCTGACACCTTACACTAAAATTAACTCCAGATGGATTAAAGACTTAAACATAAGACCTAACACCATAAAAACCCTAGAAGAAAATCTAGGCAAAGCCATTCAGGACATAGGCATAGGCAAGGACTTCATGACCAAAACACCAAAAGCATTGGCAACAAAAGCCAAAATAGACAAATGGGACCTAATCAAACTCCACAGCTTCTGCACAGCAAAAGAAACAGTCATTAGAGTGAATTGGCAACCAACAGAATGGGAAAAAATTTTTCAATCTACCCATTTGACAAAGGACTGATATCCAGAATCTACAAAGAACTAAAACAGATTTACAAGAAACAAACAAACAAGCCCATTCAAAAGTGGACAAAGGATATGAACAGATACTTTACAAAAGAAGACATACGTGAGGCCAACAAACATATGAGAAAAAGCTCATTATCACTGGTCATTAGAGAAATGCAAATCAAAACTACATTGAGATACTATCTCATGCTAGTTAGAATGGCAATCATTAAAAAATCTGGAGACAACAGATGCTGGAGAGGATGTGGAGAAATAGGAACACTTTTACACTGTTGGTGGGAGTGTAAATTAGTTCAACCATTGTGGAAGACACTGTGGCGATTCCTCAAGGACCTAGAAATAGAAATTCCATTTGACCCAACGATCCCATTACTGGGTATAAATCCAAAGGATTATAAATCGTTCTACTATAAGGACACATGCACATGAATGTTCATTGCAACACTGTTTACAATAGCAAAGACCTGGAACCAACCCAAAGCCCATCGATGATAGACTGGACAGGGAAAATGTGGCACATATACACCATGGAATACTATGCAGCCATCAAAAACGATGAGTCCTTTGTAGGGACATGGATGAACCTGGAAACCATCATTCTCAGAAAACTGACAGAAGAACAGAAAATCAAACACCACATGTTCTCACTCATAGGCGGGTGTTGAACAATGAGAACACATGGACACAGGGAGGGGAGCATCACACACTGGGGTCTGTTGGCGGGAAATAGGGGAGGGACAGCGGGGGGTGGGGAATTGGGGAGAGACAGCATGGGGAGAAATGCCAGATATAGATGATGGGGAGGAAGGCAGCAAATCACACTACCATGTGTATACCTATGCAACATGCAACAATCTCGCATGTTCTTCACATGTACCCCAAAACCTAAAATGCAATTAAAAAAAAAAAGAAAAGGAAAGCACATAAATCTGAGTTACAATTACATGCTAATTTTGTGGCTACATACCACATTTAATAGAAAATGCTATTTAAAATTGAAATAATTTACAAAAGTAATATATGCATATTTTAGAGAAATGAGAAAATATAAAGAAACAAAAAGAAGAAAATCCAAGTCTTCCATAATCCCTATGCCTACCACATAGCACAATACCTTATACCCATAAGTGCTTAATAAGCGTTTGTGAAATGAATATGTAAATACACCCATGATCTTGTTCTAAGCAGGCAGGCATTGTCTGTTTTCCCCATATGTCATCTACATATATATGTTTTTTTAAAAATAAAAGCATACCGTATGCTCTCCCATGTAACTTCCCACTTTACTGAAAAATAAATATGAGTATCTTTATCAATAAACACACTTCTATAACAATTTTTAGGCTGGGCGCGGTGGCTCATGCCTATAATCCCAGCACTTTGGGAGGCCAAGGTGAGTGGATCACGAGGTCAAGAGATCGAGACCATCCTGGTCAACATGGTGAAACCCCGTCTCTACTAAAAATACAAAAATTAGCTGGGCATGATGGCACACGCCTGTAGTCCCAGCTACTCGGGAGGCTGAGGCAGGATAATTGTTTGAACTCAGGAGGCAGAGGTTTCGGTGAGCTGAGATTGTGCCATTGCACTCCAGCCTGGGTAACAAGAGCAAAACTCCATCTCAAAAAAAACAACAAAAAAAAACAATTTTTAATGGCTGAAAGTGTTTCATTGGATGGCTACTTCAGAATTTACTGAATCATGTTGTTATACATTTAGATTCTTTTATGTATAAGCTTTAATTAATATTAATATATCTAGCACTAAATCTTTGTGTACATTCTCAATTATTAGAATAAAACTAAAACGGAACCGTTGTGATAAAGGATTTTGTTCAGATCTTTGATATGTAGCAACTGCCAAATTGTCCTCCAGAAAAGTTACAAAGGCAATAGTTTTGCATGAAAAAGGTCATTCTAAAAAACAAAAACATGGCCTCACGCAGTGGCTCATGCCTGTAATCTCAGCACTTTGGGAGGCTGAGGTGAGCAGATTACTTGAAGTCAGAAGTTTGAGACCAGCCTGGCCACATGGTGAAACTCTCTACTGAAATACAAAAAAATTAGCTAGGCGTAGTGGTGTGTGCCTGTAATCCCAGCTACTCAGGAGCCTGAGGCAGGAGAATCACTTGAATCTGGGGGATGGAGGTTGCAGTGAGCTGAGATGGCCCCACTGCACTCCAGCCTGGGTGACAGAGTGCGACTCCATCTGAAAAACAAAAACGAAAACAAAAACAAAAACAAACCAGAAACCGTTGAAAAGTTTTTGTTCTACAAAAACTTTTTTTATTTTTGCAAATAGAACATGCAGAACATATATCACAAAGACATACCATTTTCAACTATGATATTTGCAAAAACAGTCTGCAAATATCATAGTTGAAAATGGTATTTGTTCGTGACATATATTCTCCATGTCCTTATTTGTAAGACTGAACCTATTTTCTGCACAGATTTACTATTTATATTCCATTTTTTGTAAATTCCCAATTTTTGTTTTTATGTCTATTTTTCTAATGGGTTTTTGAATTGTGTATTTATCCATATTTTCTTCTTGTCTTTTTGTAGTTTCTTTTAAACTACCCCATCTGGGATTAATTTCTGGGTATGATGTGAGGTCCACAAGGCAGGCGCCTGACCAAGGGGTCACGTGAGGAGCAGAAACGGAGCTTGTACTTGGCTTGCCAGGCCCTGGGCTGTGGCTGGGGCTGCAGCTGCATCTGCCTCAAGCCAGCATTTTTCTTCCTAATTTTCACTTACTGCACTCTTTAGGGCAGCAATGAGCCCGGATGTGGGTCTAACTAGATTTGCTCTAATAATCAGCTAGTTGCTTTAATGACATTTGTTGACTTATTCGTTTCCTCTTATTTAAGACTAGGCTAAGATGTGAAGAAATAGAACTCCCGCTTTGTTACCCCATTTACTTCCTATAAGGTCTTTTCTATTTCTTGTTCATTCATAGAGTTTTGATTCTCAGGATGCATGCATTTCTGCTGCTTTTTGGAACGTTATTCTAGCAGCTTGTCAAAGGTAAGGAAGTCCTCACTCTTGCAGAAGGCTACTTCCTACCAGCTCGGTGCTAGGAGAAAAATAGTACTCTGTTTCCTGTAGAAAAGAGAGACTGCTGATGTTTTTGTCAGAGGGCGAATAAACAAGAATAAACCAGCCTCTGCTCCCTCATCTAAGAACTGATACTGTTATTTTCTTTTTTCTATCTTTTTAAGCCATTCTAGTGGTTGAGAGTGGCTTTGGTTTGCATTGCCTTAATGACCAATGATATTGAACATCTTTTCATGTGCAAATAGAACATGCAGAACATATATCACAAAGACATACCATTTTCAACCATGATATTTGCAAAATATTCATTGTATATATTCGTTGGAGAAATGTCTATTCAAGTTCTTTGCCTATTTATTTATTTATTTAGAGACAGAATCTCACTCTGCCACCCAGGCTGGAGTGCAGTGGTGTGATCTTGGCTCACTGAAACCTCTGCCTCTTGGGTTCAAGTGATTCTCGTGTCTCAGCCTCTCAAGTAGCTAAGACTACAAGTGCGCCACCATACCTGGCTAATTTTTGTATTTTCAGTAGAGACAGGGTTTTGCCATATTGGCTAGGCTGGTCTTGAGCTGCATCTCTCAAACTCCTGGAGTCGAGTGATCTGCCTGCCTCGGTCTCCCAAAGTGCTGGAATTACAGGCGTGAGCCACCATGCTCAGCCATTCTTTGCTTATTTTAAAACTGAGTTTGTCTTTTTGTTGTTGGGTTGTAACAGTTCTTTGTATGCTCTGGATATTAAATACTTATCAGATATATGATTTGCAAATATTTTCTCTCATTCTGTAAGTTGTCTTTTGACATTCTTGATAACATCCTTTGATGCACAAAAGTTTTTAATTTTTTTTTTTTTTTTTGAGATGGAGCTTTACTCTGTAACCCAGGCTGGCGTGCAGTGGTGCAATCTCAGCTCACTGCAGTCTCTGCTTCCTGGGTTCAAGTGATTCTCCTGCCTCAACCTCTTAAGTAGCTGGGACTACAGGCATGTGCCACCATGCTTGGCTAATTTTTGTATTTTTAGTAGAGACGGGGTTTCAGCATGTTGGCCAGGCTAGTCTCGAACCCCTGACCTCAAGTTATCCACCTGCCTCAACCTCCCAAAGTGCTGGGATTACAGGTGTGAGCCATCACGCCTGGCCAAAAGTTTTTAATTTTTATGAAGTACTATTTATCTATTTTAAAAAAAACAAAACTGCTCATGCCTTTGTTATCAAATCTAAGAATTAATTGCCATATCCAGGGTCATAAAGATTTACACTTCTATTTTATTCAAAGAGTTTTATAGTCTTAGTTCTTCTCTTTAGGTTGTTGATCCATTTTGAGTTAATTTTTGTATATGGAGTGAGGTAGGGGGTCCAACTTCATTATTTTGCATTTAGTTGTCCAGTGGTCCCAGTACCATTTATTGAAAAGACATTCTTTCCCCATTGAATGGTCTGTGCACCCTTATCAAAAAATCAGTTGACTATAGATGTTCCAGTGTATTTCTGAATTCTCAATTGTATTCCATTGGTCTATATGTCTACACTTATGCCAGTAACATACTGTTTTGATTATTGCAGCTTTGTAGTAAGTTTTGAAATCAGAAAGTGAGAATGTTCCAACACTGTTTCCTTTTTTTAATATTATCTTGGCTATTTAGGGCCCCTTTCAGTTCCATATTAATTTTAGGATCAGGTTTTCTATTTCTGCAAAAATGCCCTGGAATTTTGATAGGGAATGCATTGGATTTGTAGCTTGCTTTGGGGAGTACTGCCATTTTAACAATATTAAGTCAGCCAATCCATGAACATGGATGACTTTCCACTTATTTAGGTCTCTAATTTCCTTCAGCAGTGTGTGGTAGTTTTCAGTGTTTAAGTGTTTCACCTCCTTGGTTAAGTGTATTCCTAGATATTTTATCCTTTTGGATACTATCTATTAGTCTGTTTGGGCTGCCATAACAAAATACCACAGACTGGATGGCTTAAACAACAGAAATGTATTTTCTCACAGTTCTAGAGGCTAGAAGTCAGAGATCAGGGTGCCAGGGACTGGTTTCCGATGAGGGGTCTCTTCCTGGCTTGCAGATGGCTGCCTTCTCCCTGTGCCCTAGAGGGCAAGCTCTCCGGTGTCTCTTATTATAAGGACACTAATTCTATCAGATCAGGGCCCCACCCTTATGACCTCATTTAACCTTAATTACTTCCTCAGAGGCCCCATCAAGAAATGTAGCAACACGGGGGCTGGGGTTTCAACATAAGAATTTGAGGGTGGTGCAGATATTCAGTCCATAACAGAGGTTATTGCAAATGGAATTATTTTCTTTTTTTCACAGTAAATGGAATTATTTCTTAATTTCCTTTCAGGTTGTTCTTTGAGGTTCTTAAAACTTCAGAGGACCTACTGTTAACCAGTTTTCTACGTATTCTCTTCCCTACTCCCTTTCTATGTCTGTCTCTGTCTCTCTTATGTTCTTTGCATTGTCTGCTCCGTGTTTCTTTCTGCTGGATTCATTAACAGCTGTTAAGTATGTACTGAGTGTCTTACTAATGTGCTTAGCAGTGTGTCAAACAATCTAGGATGTCATAAAGAAGTATGACATGGTTTCTGCCCTTGAGGAGTTTCGATTTAGTTGAAGAGACAAGACATCCACAAAATAATTAGAAAACAACTGAGGAACATATGAAATCAAATTCTCAACCGTCTGGCTCATGAACTAGGATATAAACTCTTTAAAACGGTCTTTGATGCTGTGCTTACTGCTGTATCCCTAGCCCCTTGAACAGTATAGGAGCAATGGGACATGAGCTTGATAAATGAATGTTGAATGAATTCAACACTCTCCTGCTTTAGAGTTTTGTCGGGCGGGGGGGTGGTGGCTAACCCTCCCATTCATCCTGAAAGATGATCTCTGTTCTGCAAAGTGGCTCTTAGACAGGACCCATCTGAGAATGCTGGGGCTTTCCAACTGGCTCAGGTTACGATCTGCTGGTGGGATCACAGACAAAGCACGCATCTCTCAGCAAGTGTCCTGCTGTCTTTCTAAAATAACTTCTTACATAAGTAGCTCCTTGTTAAGTTCCACCAAGTAAACTAACTGAGGAGCATGAAAGAAGAAGGCACGGCGTAGGTAAAAGGAAAAATGTCCCAGAAACCTCCATACTGACAGCCAGGAAGTGGTCTCATTGGCTTTGGATTCCAGGGAAGAAGCTGGTATTATTTATTTACTTTTAAAATATAACTTTTTTTCCTCCTGATTCTAAGAACATGGCAAAAAATTCGAAAAGTAAATCACAGCTTAGAGAAGAAAGTAAGTTAATTTGTAAAGCACTGTTTACCACCATTGAGATAACTGCTGTTCAGATTTTTATTAAAATGTTATATGTGGGTTTACTTGAACTTAACAGAAGGATAAGAAACCAAACTTAGATAAATATTTCTTCAAAATGATGTATTTTTTTTTTTAAAACAAGTCTTCTAAAATTAAAGAATTAAGAGACATAGTAAGAGGCTGGGTTTATTGCAGTAGTTCTCAATCTGGGGTGATTTTGTCCCCCAGGGGATATTTTGGAAATGTCTGGAGACATTTGTGGTAGCCACAACTCAGAGGGGGTGCGATACTCGTGGGGAGAGGCCAGGGATGCTGCTAGACACCCAGCAATGCACACCACAGTTGGCCACAATATAGAATTATCCACTCCAAGGATTAACAGTGCCACAGTTGAGGAGCCCTGGGTTACGGGGTTTTACTGCGTTATTGCATAGCATCGTGGGTTTTTTTGCTTGGTTTGGTTTTTTTTTTTTGAGACAGAGTCTCACCTTGTCATCCAGCCAGGCTGGAGTGCAGCATGTGCATTCCTGGCTCAATGCATCTTCGACCTCCTAGGTTAAAGAGATCCTCCCACCTCAGCCTCCAAGCAACTGGGATCACTGCCGCATACTGCCATGCCCAGCTAATTTTTTTTTTTTCATGTAGAGACAGGGTTTCGCCTTGTTGCCAAGGCTAATCTCAAACTCCTCAGCTCACGAAATCCTCCTGCCTTGGCCTCCCAAAGTGCTAGAATTATAGGGGTGAGCCACCGTGCTCGGTCACTTCAACTTGTTTCTTATGTATCCATTCAGTATTTTTCTCTAAAAGCAAATACAAATACTATATATTCTTATTTAGACCCCCTTTCTTAGGCAAAAGATATATACTTTATACTTTTTCACATAACGATCTATCTTGGATATCTTTCCATATTAGTACAAAGGAATTTCTTCATCCCTTTTTAAGGTGACATAGTATTTCATTATGTGGATGTCCCATGCTTTGTTTATAAATTTGCTTGTACTTCTTATGAATATTAACAAATCACCCTCCAAGGAGGGATGTGTTATTTTAGAGTCCCACCAGCAGTATATTTTCCTTCTGGGAAAATAGGCATATTCACTTTACCATGATCATGACAGGCATGATCAACTGTTCAAAATTAGAACACACTGGCAGGTGTTCCTGGGAGGTAGAAATGGGAAACAGGTACAAATGGATGGTGGGGGTTTGTCAAGGCTGTCTTCCCAGGACTGGGCAGAATCAGCCATTGGTTCAGGGTGAAGTCTGGGGAAATGGGTGATATATTGGATGTAATCATGTTGCACTGGTCTTAGGAGAATCCAGGTTTTTTTTTTTTTTTTTGAGACAGAGTCTTGCATTGCTGCCTGGGCTGGAGTGTAGTGGCGCAATCTCAGCTCAGGGCAACCTCTGCTTCCTGGGTTCAAGTGATTCTCCTGCCTCAGCCTCCCAAGTAGCTGAGATTGCAGGTGCCTGCCACCATGCCAAACTAATTTTTTGTATTTTTAGTAGAGGCGGGATTTTACCATGTTGGCCAGGCTGGTCTCGAACTCCTGACCTTGTAATTCACCTCCCTTGGCCTCCCAAAGTGCTGGGATTACAGGCGTGAGCGACTCCGGTTGTTCACTGCAACTCTTAAAATCTCTTCAGTAGCAGATTAGGAAAGGTGACATGCCCAGGAACCCACTATGTTTCATCTTCGTTCAGTTCGTAGGTGTGACTTGCCTAGGAAATTGAGTCTCAGGATTTGTGGGTTATTTAAAATTTTTACCCCCCAAAACATGTTTCTTTTCCCTCTCATTTTCAGCAACTATAAGAATATCATAGCAATGTCAATTTCATAGAGGCTATGGATACCAATTGTCAAGTGGTTTAGAAATTCTAAGATAAAATATTTGAGAATTATATTACATGACATAACCAGTAAATTTTTTATTTCTTTTTTTTTTCATGTTCTTATATTTCAAAGACAAAATCATATAGAAGCTCAGGAAACTCATGGGAAATAAATAAATAAAAATCATACCACATGGCTTTCTTACTTCATATTTGGACCCTGACTTTCTCATCCAGCTTCTTCGTTTTCCTGCTGTTTCTCATCAGGATTCTTTTATCTTGTTGATTACACAAGGCATTCATCATCTCATGGACAGCAAGCTGCAGTAGATTGAAATGCAAATAAGGAGCTATAGGCCTCCTATCACACCTCACTAAAGGGCTCAGTTTCCCTAAAATGCTGGGCCCCAACATACCTCGGTTTGCCATATATCCCATTTTTCCAAACCTTCATTCCTCCGAGTGTCTTAATGCCCCCAGTTCTACCAGACATACATTGCTCTCAATATTCTAACTCCTGCACATTTTTTTTACTGCTCTTACTCTGGAACGACAGGCCATCCTGGTGCTTGCCTCCTACGCTACGTACTTTTTTTTAGCCTAGCCCATTTGCTCTGGTGTAGCCATTAGGCCCTTCCTCACCCCATTTCCTGTCCTGGAAGCACCTGCCCAGCTCGGCCCAGTTATTCAGCTTTGATTGAACCCCACAGGTGCTTTACAAGGCCAAGTTCGGTCCAATGTGGATATCCAACATGGGGCCTCAGATGCACGTGAACCTGGCCAGTGCCCCACTCGTGGAGCAAGTGATGCGGCAAGAGGGCAAGTACCCAGTACGGAATGACATGGAGCTGTGGAAGGAGCACCGGGACCTGCAAGACCTGACCTATGGGCCATTCACCACGTGAGCTGGGGCCTGAAGGGACTTGGACAGGGCCCCAGAGGGCCAGGGCGAAAGACAGTGGGCACAGGGCAGGCAGGTGGAGAGCCAGCAGAATAGGGCCTTCCTGCATCCTTTGAGCCTGATAGTCTAGAGAGCAGTTGTTGGGCGGAGCTGAAGCCCAGGGACCATTCACTGGCTTTCCACTAATAAATATTATGTTGGTGCAAAAGTCCTTGAGGTCTTCACCATTAAAAATTATGGCAAAAACTACACCTGTAATCCCAGCACTTTGGGAGGCCGAGGCAGGCAATCACTTGAGGTCAGGAGTTCGAGATCAGCTTGGCCAACATGGTGAAACCCCGTCTCTACTAAAAATACAAAAATTAGCTAGGTGTGATGGCAGGTACCTGTAATCCCAGCTACTTGGGAGGCTGAGGCAGGAGGATTGTTTGAACCTGGGAGGTGGAAATTGCAGTGAGCTGAGATCACACACTCCAGCCTGGGTGACAGAGGGGGACTCCATCTCAAAAAAAAAAAGACCTGTTTAACTTGACATCTGACACTAAGGGCAAGATTTATGTTGCAGGTTTTCACTGGGCCAGGCCACCTGTGTCATGACAGCTCAGACTGAGAACCGGAGCCAAACATTGGGTAGACCCTTTTGCAATCTATTTCCATTTTTTGACTCTAAAGCCAGTTTCCTGAATACATGATATCACATGCATGCATTTAAAAGGTCTTTTGTGAATCTTTGCATCAGATGATTGGGGAAAGAAAACAATTTTGCTAACTCCTAAATTTGGGGTTTTACAATTTTTGTTTTAACATATATATATATATATATATATATATATATATATATTTATCTTGAAACAGAGAGTGACTCTTTGCCAGGCACCAGGCTGGAGTGCAGTGGCGCAATCTCAGCTCACCGCAACCTCCAACTCCCGGGTTCAAGAGATTCTCCTGCCTCAGCCTCCTGAGTAGCTGGGACTACAGGTGTGCGCCACCACGCCCAGCTAATTTTTGTATTTTTAGTAGAGACGGGGTTTCACCATTTTGGCCAGGATGGTTTTGATCTCTTGA
Organism: Sapajus apella; assembly: GCF_009761245.1. NCBI lineage: Eukaryota > Metazoa > Chordata > Mammalia > Primates > Cebidae > Sapajus > Sapajus apella. The sequence goes on along the minus strand of NW_022436950.1, from coordinate 20,846,922 downwards.
CCTCGTGATCCACCTGCCTCAGCCTCCCAAAGTACTGGGATTACAGGCGTGAGCCACCGCACCCGGCCAACATATATATTTTAAAAATATCATTTTATGAAGGATTGTTTCCCCAAGTGATATTTTAACAGCCACATTTAAGTTCTGTATATCCAATTCCTACTGTTCAGAGAGTTTTACTTTTGGAACAACCCCAAATCCCAACAAATGGGTCTGTTCTGGTTTTCATTTATTTTTCAGCAACACTTAGTTTATCTTTTTGTAATTTTCCCCTACCATCATAAAGAGAGCACCTGGGGGCAGGGTGTTGAAGGTCATTAAATAAATAATATATATTTTTTTTGAGATGGAGTTTTGCTCTTATGGCCCAGACTGGAGTACAGTGGTGTGATCTCGGCTTACCACAACCTCCACCTCCTGGGTTCAAGAGATTCTCCTGCCTCAGCCTCCCAAGTAGCTGGGATTGCCACTATGCCGAAATAATTTTTGTATTTTTAGTAGAGACAGGGTTTCTCCATGTTTGTCAGGCTAGTCTCGAACTCCCGACCTCAGGTGATTTGCCCGCCTCTGCCTCCCAAAGTGCTGGGATTACAGGCATGAGCCCCTGCGCCTGGCCATAAATAATAATTTTTTAAAATAAAAATATACACTTGAAAAAAACTTTATTGCTTTAAAAAATTCAAAACTAATACTGTAGAAATTCCACTAATAAAATAGTAAGTCTCCCGCCCTTCCACCCCGATGGTATCTTCCTTAGCAGCCAGTGCTGACAGTTTGTTCTGTGTTCACCCCTCTTTATCTAGAAGCATGCAGATATACACGTGGATAGGTAGGATTTTTATCTCCTCTTAAAGTTGGACCATAATGTACTTATTGCTCTACAGCTAGCCTTTAAAAAAATGGACTCATACCCATCTTGCTTAGGAAAGGAAATAGGTTTGAGGAACAGCTAAGAGTGGGGACAGTCCCTGGACACTAAGCTTGCTTATAGGAAGTATATTGCCACTCACATGAGCACCCTTGCCTAACCAGGGAGGGGGCCTGACCGTCTACTGCATGACAGGCAAGAGCCTAGAGCATCAGCCTCGTGGGCGTTCCTCTCCCTCTGACCCACTGAGCCAAGTACAGCATGAAGCCTCAGAACCTGAGCACCTCGGGAACCCTAACTTGCTCCTCCTTTATTCCTCAGCCTCCGCAGCGCCCCTTTATTTTACATATGGAAGAGTCCAGAGTTGTATAATTCTAAGATAATCAGTCAATATTCACTAAGCATTCACCATGTGCCAGGCACTGAGCTAAGCACTTCAATGACGTAAACAACCCTACTGAGATAGGCACTCTTGATTATCCTCATTTTATAGAAAGGGAAACTGAGGCACACAGGAGTTATCTACCTAGGGTCCCTCTGCCAGGAATGGTCAGACCTGTGATTTGACCCTGGGTAGTCTGGTTCTAGATGCCCACCATACCCACTTCCACTTTGCTGTAGCGAGATTCTGAAGTTTTGGGATTCTAAGATTGTCACTTGAGATTTATAATTCTATAATTCTAAATTCTAGGAGTATGGGATTTCCCTTGACCCTGGGGAAGGGGGGGCAGAACATCAGGGTGAGAAGATCTCCCTTAACTGAACCAATATAGTGGCTTATGTTTGTGCTGCTCCTCCCTGACCCTGCAGGGAAGGACACCACTGGTACCAGCTGCGCCAGGCTCTGAACCAGCGGATGCTGAAGCCAGCAGAGGCAGCGCTCTATACAGATGCTTTCAATGAGGTGATTGATGACTTTATGATTCGACTGGATCAGCTGCGGGCGGAGAGCGCTTCGGGGAACCAGGTGTCAGACATGGCTCAACTCTTCTACTACTTTGCCTTCGAAGGTACCCTTGCTGGGAAAGGGGCTGGGGAAGGGAATGGGTCAGGGGGTGTTTGTGCTCCCCCTCCTCAAGAGCTCCTGGATTCAGTATGTCCTGGTTCTGCCTCCTGTGATGGCCTCTGTGCACTACTCAGCTATTTGCTACATCCTGTTCGAAAAACGCATTGGCTGCCTGGAGCGATCCATCCCTGAGGACACCGTGACCTTCGTCAGATCCATTGGGCTCATGTTCCAGAACTCACTCTACGCCACCTTCCTCCCCAAGTGGACTCGCTCCGTGCTGCCTTTCTGGAAGAGATACCTGGATGGTTGGAATGTCATCTTCTCCTTTGGTGAGGAGTCCCAGATGGGGGCCAGGGAAGAGAGATGGGGGTGACCCCGGGTCTGTTCGTCAGTGGTCTCTCCTGGGCCTTTTCCCTCATGCCACCAGTTCTTGGAGAGGCTCTTGGTCCTTGGAGATCATGACGTTTGGCTTTGTCCTTTCCTATTCTCTGTTGCTCTCACAGGGAAGAAGCTGATTGATGAGAAACTCAAGGAAGTGGAGACCCAGCTGCAGGTAGCGGGGCCAGACGGCGTCCAGGTGCCTGGCTACCTGCACTTCCTGCTGACCAGTGGACAGCTCAGCCCTCGGGAGGCCATGGGAAGCCTGCCTGAGCTGCTCATGGCTGGAGTGGACACGGTGTGTGAGTGGGGGGTGGGGGAGGGGTGAGACCAGGGGCCCCCGGCTTCTTTTGCTGTAACATGGATACAGCACTGGAAGGAAAATAGAGGGCTCATTCAGCTTAGCCGAGGTGGGTGGGCAGGGGATGGCCCTTTTGTAAGGGGGATTCCATCTCCTCCTGGAGCCTCCTCACTCTCTCTGACAGCTGGGAAGTTCACCTCACATCTATCCAGCTCTCTTGCTGCCTCACTCTGTCTCCCAGGCTGAAGTGCAGTGACTCGATCTCGGCTCACTGCAACCTCCACCTCCTGGGTTCAAGCGATTCTCCTGCCTCAGCCTCCCGAGTAGCTGGGATTACAGGGGCACACCGTTTTTATTTTATTTTATTTTAGTAGAGATAGGGTTTCACCATATTGGCCAGGCTGGTCTCGACCTCCTGATCTCAAGTGATCCACCCACCTTGGCCTCCCAAAGTGCTGGGATTACAGGTGTGAGCCACCGCGCCTGGCCTGCACCTTCTTTCTTTATGGGTGTCCCATTTCCAGTGCTTTCATCCTGGTGGGTTTCTCTGTGTTGCAGTCCCCTCCTCTTGTGAAGGTGGTACTCCATTGTATTGGCCCTTATTCCACTGTGGATTCATGATTCATGTTTAGTATGGAGGTTGCCATGAACCTTCATCTGTTTTCTTGTTAGGCTTGTGGCAAATTCATTTTCTCACACATTTGGCACACACCCACTCATACACCCTCCCATGACTGGCCTCTTCCTAGAAATCCTCCTCACCTCATCTCCCACTCTATCTCCTAGACATCCAACACGCTGACATGGGCCCTGTACCACCTCTCAAAGCATCCTGAGATCCAGGCGGCCTTGCATCAGGAAGTGGTGGGTGTGGTGCCAGCTGGCCGGGTGCCCCAGCACAAGGACTTTGCCCACATGCCCTTGCTCAAAGCTGTGCTTAAGGAGACTCTGCGGTAGGACGGGATGCCGTTCTGTGGGGCACAGGGCCTGTGTGTGGGGGAGAAATCAGAGGAGGAAATCGGAAGTGAGGACAGGTGGGCTGGGGCTAATGGCGAAGATGAGATGGGAGAGGTAGGGGAGCAGGGGTGGGGCACTTTGTACCCCCTTAAATCCAGAGGCAGACCCTAGACACTCTTTTCCCTGCAGCCTCTACCCTGTGGTCCCCACAAATTCCCGGATTGTAGAAAAGGAAACTGAAGTTGATGGCTTCCTCTTCCCCAAGAACGTGAGTGGGGCTAGAAAGCCTGAGTACCCAGGAGTGCCCCATACCCCCGAAGAGATGCATTCATGCCCCCCAATCTTCCTCTCCAGACCCAATTTGTCTTCTGCCACTACGTGGTGTCCCGGGACCCCGACACCTTCTCTGACCCTGAGAGCTTCCAGCCCCACCGCTGGCTGAGGAACAACCAGCCTGCTACCCTCAGAGTCCAGCACCCATTTGGCTCTGTGCCCTTTGGTTATGGGGTGCGGGCCTGCCTGGGCCGCAGGATTGCAGAGCTGGAAATGCAGCTACTCCTGGCAAGGGTGAGCTGGGAGAGGCCAGAAGGGTGTATGATCAGGAAGAGGGGGAAGAATCCTGGGAGGAGAGGAAGGGAGGCACAGGGTGGGAGTGTGCAGAGCGGGGAGTGGATATTGAACTCACAATCCACCCACCCACATGCGCTCTTTACCCCCAGCTGATCCGGAAGTACCAGGTGGTCCTGGCCCCGGAGACGGGAGAGGTGAAGAGTGTGGCCCGCATTGTCCTGGTTCCCAATAAGAAAGTGGGCCTGCAGTTCCTGCAGAGACAGTGCTGAGCTGAGTCCCCGCCTTGCTGGGGCTTGTCCTGGAGGCTCCAGCCCTGGCATAGTGGTTCCTGGCCGCTGCTGTGTCTCAGACAAGGAAGGAGAGAAAGGGGCCGCCAGCCTCAAGAGGTGGGAGGAACCCCCTGCACTTCTCACAGACCCTGAGCTTTTGCCACTTCTATCATTTTGAGCAACTCCCTCTCAGATAAAAGGCCTCTGCTTTATTGCACTGCTGTCCTTGGGTAGAATATAAAATAAAGGGACTTTTATTTCCTATTGGAGACTTTTGTCATTCTTTTTTGACTACCCGCCGTCTGACGGAATTCCCCTACTCCACTGAGTCATGGCAAGAGGCATAGCCCTCTACTCCAAACTTTGAAGCTGAGAATACCTTTTGCTTTCCCAGACCTCACAGAGAGGGCTTGGTTTCACAGGCACTGGTTGAGGCCACACGGAGCAGGAACTGCAGTGACTCCCAAGCACCCGAGAGTGGCACTGTGTCAGTCAAATTGCAGTTGTAGAGAATAGAAACCAGGCCGGGCGCGGTGGCTCATGCCTATAATCCCAGCACTTTGGGAGGCCAAGGCAGGCGGATCACAAGGTCAGGAGTTCAAGACCAGCCTGACCAACATGGTGAAAGCACATCTCTACTAAAAATACAAAAATTAGCCAAGCGTGGTGGCAGGTGCCTGTAACCCCAGCTACTCGAGAGCCTGAGGCAGAAGAATCACTTGAACGAGGGAGGCTGAGGTTGTAGGGAGCCAAGATCATGCCACTGCACTCCAGCCTGGGCAACAGAGTGAGACTCCATCTCAAAAAAAAAAAAAAAGAAAGAATAGAAACCACCCTCTTTGAACAGAAAGTGCAGAGATACAGGCAATGGGATGCTACAGAAATGATTGTAGGAGCTTGAGGCCAGGCTAGAGTTGACTGTAGCAGGCACTGGCCAGCTTGGGGAGCACCACGTTGGCCAGAATCGGGAGGATGAGGGTGGAGAAGCCACTGCTACAATATTGGCTCCAGAGCTACTCCATGTCAACTAGGTTCAAGTAGGTCTGGGCCAGCAACACAAAGCAAAACAGGTCACGCAGGATGAGCCCCTCCTGCCTCTCAATACCCATGAAGCCAGCAGTAACCGCACTTGGGCCTCCGCGAATGCCTCGCGATTGCTCCTGACAGCAGAAAGGGCAGGGCCTGTACCTCTCTTCCACCTTCCACATCCCTCACATACAGCTGGGAAAAGGAACCTAAGTCCTGCCTGGAGCACTAGCTGCAAGGGAGCCCAGGGATTATAGTTTTTAACTTTCCAACCTCATTAGCACAGGAAGCCCTCTTGAGGGAAAGTGGGTTGCCATTGAGAACCATTGCACCATGACACTAGCCTGGAAATGCAGTGAGTCCCAGCCCCAGTAGTATATTTTGGTGGCATCATAGAAAAAAATGAAGTTCACTTTATTTATTTTTTAGAGACAGGGTTTCACCATATTGGTCAGTCTGGTCTTGAATTCTGATGCTCAGGTGATCCACCCACCTCGGCTTCCCAAAGTGCTGGGATTACAGGTGTGAGCCACTGCACCTGGCCCTCACTTTCTTTTTCAAAAATAATTTTATTTTTTTGAGACAGGGCTTCGTTCTGTCACCCAGGCTGGAGTGCAGTGGTGCCATCTTGGCTCACTGCGTTCTCAACCTGGGTTCAAGCAAGTCTCCCACTTTAGTCTCCTGAGTAGCTGGAACTACAGGCATGCACCACCTCACCCCGCTAATTTTTGTATTTTTTTGGTAGAGATGGGGCTTTGCCATGTTCCCAGGCTGGTCTCGAACTCCCAAGTTCAAGGGATCTGCCTGCCTTGGCGTCCCAAAGTGCTGGGATTACAGGTGTGAGCCACCATACCAACCTAAAGTTCACTTTCTTAGGCCTGTGGGAATTAGGATTTGAAATCATTTAAAAAATGTTGCCATTGCCCTGATTAAAATACTTCAGAACTGCCCTCAGCCTTCAGTCAAGTTCAAAGTTGTTACTGTGGTTCACAAGACTCACTGTGAGCTGGTACCCTGCACCCTGACCGTGGTCACCCTTCACAGCTGAGCCTGAATTCCTTGCATGTCTCTGAGCACATTCTGCTCCTTCCAGCCTCAATGCTTTGTACCTCCTGTCCCCACTCTTGGAACACCCTCTTCCCCAACTGTCATGTCATCACAGAGAGCTTGCTCTTCCTTAGGTTCAGCTCAAATGTCACTGCCTCTGCAGAGCCCTCCCTGACCTCTCGAGCAATCCTGTGTCTGCGCCTTCCTCTCCCCTGCTTACAGAGCTGAGCTCTCAGCATGCTCACTTTGTTAGAGATCTAGCTCTGCCAACCAACTGGGAATACCCTGAAGGGCACAAATCAGGCTCCTTTAATGCTGGATCCCAGTGTCTGTGTCTAGCACCTAGGAGGTGCTTAGTTAATATTTCCTGAGCAAGAGACATGAATAGGGGGAAGGGAAGGGAAGAGAGGGGAGAGGAAAGGAGGGGAAGGGAGGGGATGGAGGGGAAGGGAGGGGAGAGGAGGGAAGGGAAGAGGAGGACACAGAATTTTCTACATTGAGAAGGGAACCCAGCCTGTAATCCCAGCACATTGGGAGGCCCATCAGGGAACCACTTGAGATCAGGAGTTCAAGACCCACCTGGCCAACATGGTGAAACCCTGTATCTATTCAACAACAACAACAACAACAACAACAGTAAAAACTAGCTGGGTGTGGTGGCATGTACTTGTAATCCCAGCTACTAGGGAGGCTGAGGCAGGAGAATCACTTGAGCCCAGGAGGTGGAGGTTGCAGTGAGCCAAGATTGTGCCACTGCACTCCAACCTGGGTGACAGAGCAAGACTCCATCTCAAAAAAAAAAAAAAAAAAAAAAGAAAGAAAGAAAGAAAAGAAGAAAGAGGAACCTAGAGGGAATTGGGAGGAATTCCTGATTATACAGATATGGCTGTCAACCCCTCCTGTGTAGTGCGTCCACCTGTGAGAGCTCCTTACAAATGCAGAGACTGTGGCTGAGCTCTGAGGCTGCCAGGATCTGGGTCACAAGGTCAACCAGAGTGGAATTCTGCCTTCTCCAGTGTGCTGCTCCTTCCAACCAGCACAGCCAAAACAACATGGGCCCCTTAGTCGCTTTGGCAGTGCTTGGGTAAGGGGAGCTCTATGATGAGACTTGGATGGGGGTTTTGTAGCAGTTGTGCAGCACGATGTCAGTGTTCATGGTCTTGCAGCTCAGTGAATGAACTGATCTCACGTGGAAGTCCATGAAGACCTTGTATATCCACACAATGAAATATTATTCACCCAGGAAAAAGTAATCAAGTATTGATTCATGCTACACTATGGATGAACCTTGAAAATATTATGCAGACAGAAAGAAGCCAACAAAAAAGACCATATATTGTATGATTCGATGCATACAATATGTCCAGAATGGGCAAATCTATAGAGACAGAAAGTAGATTTTTGGTTGGCAAGGGTGGAGGGAAGGGAAAATGGGTAGTGACTGTGAATGGGTTTTTTTTGGGGGGGGGTGATGAAGATGTTCTGGAATTAGACAGTGGTCACCACTAATTTTGCCTAACTTTTTGAATATACTAAATATCACTGAATTGTATATTTTGGTTTTTGTTTGTTTTTTGAGGGGGAGTCTCAATCTTTTGGCCAGGCTGGAGTGCAGTGGCGCAATGTTGACTTGCTGCAACCCCAACCTCCAGGTTACAAGCAAAATCTCCCACATCATCCTCCTGAGTAGCTGGGATTACAGGTATGTGCCACTACACCCAGCTACTTTTTGTATTTTTAGTAGAGGTGGGGTTCGGCCAGGCTGGTCCCGAACTCCTGACCTCAAGCGATCCACCCACCTTGGCCTCCCAAAGTCCTGGGATTCCAGGTGTGAGCCACCACATCTGGCCTGAATTGTATATTTCGGAAGGGTGAGTTGTATGGCATATTAACTATATCTCAAGTGAAAGAAATCTGTGAAGATCAGTTTGATAAGATTATTGTAGAAATAAATATCGATGTAATCAATACTTGCAGAAGATTCTTGGGGGTCACTTGCAGAAGATTCTTGGGGGTCACCAGAGGCACCACAGGAAATTCTGAGGCAGCACTGCCTTGTTATGTATCTAGAGGGCCTAAAATCCAACCTCAAATTGGAAATTGGAAATGCAGAGAAGGGGCTAAGCCGATGGGCGGAGTCACAAAGTCCTTGTGAGGCTGTGCTTCCTCACCCTTTGATGCGGTGTAGCCACAGCTTCAGAGACTCCCCACAAAGTTTTTGTCATCAGTGACAGAACACAAGATGTAAGAGCTGAAGAGTTATGAACACAAATGTGAAACGTTGCCTCCTGGAGCTGCCCCTGGAAAGCTCACCAATATGGCATTGGGAGGAAGAGAATCAAAGACTCCCACCCCAAAACAGAGAAAAACGAAATATAGCATGGCCAAAGTAATTTATCTTTATACTTATTTTTTAATCTTTAGAAGATATTTATTGCCATATAGTATACCTAAAGAAAAATGCATTGACCCTAAGGGTACATGAGATTCTTTCACGAATTTCACGTGTACATGCGTACTTTCGCAGGTACATGAAATGACCTCTGTTTATATTCCATCACAATGCCTGGACAAGACTTAATATCCATGAAGAAATCACTTTCTTTGACAGTGATTCATTCAGACACATATGTAATGTCTCTAGGATGGATGAGTCAGTTCCTTCCCCAGCAGTTTTTTCTCTAGAGGGTGAAACACATCAGCCCTGGTTTGAAGGTTGGCACAAAATTCATCAGTGGCCAGTGATGGGCCACAGTTCCAGGGCCCGAGAGTCTCAGGAGCTCAGGGTCCCCAAGTGTCACTGTGAACAGGTGTCACAGTGAGGCTCCCTGAGAGCCAGCCCCAGCCTGCCTCTACAAAGAAAGATCAACATTGGATTAAGGATTGTTGGTTCTGTACAACACATAGACCTTTGGCTCAAAGACCATGCACATCGTGTTACTAATTTGAAATTATTGGCCAAACTTGGATCCATATTTTTGGGCAAAGTCTTAAGGAAACAACTTGTCTTCTTAAACAACAAGGTGGCATTCTTTTTCTTTTTTCTTTTGAGATGCAGTTTCATTCTTGTTGCCCAGGCTGGAGTTCAATGACACAATCTCGGCTCACTGCAACCTCCCACTCCCAGGTTCAAGCGATGCTCCTGCTTCAGCTTCTGGAGTAGCTGGGATTACAGGCGCCTGCCACCACGCCCAGCTAATTTTTTGTATTTTTAGTAGAGATAGGGTTTCACCATGTTGGCCAGGCTGGGACTCAAACTCCTGACCTCAGGCGATATACCCGCCTGGGCCTTCCAAAGTGCTGGGATGACAGACGTGAGCCACTGTGCCTGGCCAAGGCAGCGCTCTTGTAAATAAAAATAAACAGGGTACCCAGTGTTGTGTGGCTATCTACATGCTCAGGTTCTGTGAAAGTTTTAGCTCTGAGTGCATTTTGGCTTGGTAATAGGAGTTTGTTTCCAGGTCATTATTTATGACTCCAGTTTTAATATGCATATCAAATAAAAATTTTGACAGTTGTCATGAAAGGAACATGCAGAATATTGTAATGAACAACACTTCTGCATTTTAGGATGTCTGGGAGAAGGGTGGTGAGAATGGTAATGAGTCATACATCTTCTGTTTCGCCACTATCCTTAGCCATAGTTTCTTGGAGACCTTAAGCATAATTAAATAATAGCTAGAGCCCATCATATGACAAATGATTGACTAGCTATGACGTGGGGCACCCTCATTTCTCAGCCCAGTTTCATGTTCATTGTGTGCTATTAATTATAAGTCTCTAGCATTTATAGAAAATAAATACAGTTACTTAGTTCCCACCCCAAAATGAGGAAATTAGTATCCCTAGGAATGGAGCCCTGGAATCTGCATTTTTTTGAGATGGAGTCTTGCTCTGTTGCTCAGGCTGAAGTGCAATGGCATGATCTCTGCTCACTACAACCTCCACTTCCTGGGTTCAAGCGATTCTCCTGCCTCAGCCTCTAGAGTAGCTGGGATTACAGGCACCTGCCACCACACTGGCTAATTTTTTGCATTTTTAGTAGAGACGAGGTTTCATCATGTTGGCCAGGCTGGTCTCGAACTCCTGATCTCAGGATCTGCTTGCCTTGGGTGGATCCCAAAGTGCTGGGATTACAGGCATGAGCCACCATGCCCAGCTTGGACTCTGCATTTTATAAAGTCACAGTGGCAACTCCGTGACTCTTTTCTAGCAGCCATGATGGCTGCAAGGGCTGGGCTATGACCAGAGGAGGGCTCTGAGACAGGGAGGGTGGCCTGTACCCTCACAGAAGATCCCAAAGAGGAGAACACCTGGATCTTTAGGATGGTGAGTCCAGACAGGTGGAGCGAGGTCTGCTTCCATGAAAGGGAGCTGCTCCCTCCTGCTTCCCTCTGCTTCCATGAGGGAAGCAGGAGGGACAAAGAGTGCTTTCCTTGCTGCTTGTCCCAGCAACGCTGAAGATTCTTCTCATGCACACAGCAGAGCCGCCCAGAAGCATAGCCTCAAAGGACTGACCTGTTACACCATCCCAGAGCTCCAGGCTACCCAGGAGCACTGTCACTGGAGAGATCTTCTCTGGGCCCACACCCAACCATCACGCCACACCGACCTTCTCCCTTGAGCCCAGGACCCTGGACCTTCCCAGGCAGGACCACAGCAGAACCAGCACTGACCCTCAGGTTCTGGCAAAATGTCTAGTGAGAGAACATCTTCATTTATGGTCCAGCCAATTAAGTACACATGCCTTTGCCTTCTCACTTATTGAGGCTGGGGGAAGGGGTCATGTTTTAGAGACAGTGACCTCCCCCTCCTCTGGACAGCCAGACAGGCAGTGGCACATTGCGACAGGAAGGTGATGTAGCAGAAGCGAGCCTTGGCTTCAGAATTTCGAAAACTTGATTCTGAAGGTGGGTGGCAAGAACTCAGGACACTTACAGTGCATTTGGAAGAATATATGAGGGGTTAAAGAATAAAAGCCTCCTCTGTCCCCACTGGTCAAGATTCCATAAGTTGGCAGGGCTTGGGGAGCAAGGTGACTGTTGAAACTTCTGGAATCCTTGAGGAAAGGGCCCTTAGAATTGGGTTGCACCTCAAGAGGGGGAAAGTATGACAAATACTCCAAATAGGTTTGGAGGTGATAAAGGTAGGGAAGTACCGGGTGGAAGTACTGGGTGGAAGTACTGGGTGGAAGTACTGGGTGGAAGTACTGGGTAGAAGTACTGGGTAGAAGAACTAGGCTGGGTGCGGTGGCTCATTCCTGTAATCCCAGCACTTTGGGAGGCCAAGGCAGGCAGATCACAAGGTCAGGAGCTCAAGACCAACCTGGCCGACATGGCAAAACCCTGTCTCTACTAAAAAAACAAAAAACAAACAAACAAACAAAAAACCAGGCGTAGTGGCATGTGCCTGTAATCCCAGCCACTCAGGAGGCTGAGATAGGAGAACTGCTTGAACTTGGGAGGCAGAGGTCGCAGTGAGCCGAGGTCATGCCACTGCGCCCTAGCCTGGGCGACAGAGTGCGATTCTTTCTAAAAAAAAAAAAAAGAACCCGCATGCTTCCTGGGTAGAGACTGGGAAAACAGCAAGCTTGTAGAAAGTAAAAAGTTCCTCTTCAAAGTTTCCCTTCTTGTTAAAGAACAGTAATAATACATATTAGAAATAATAGCCTCGTTTGAAGACTTTCTTCAAAGCTTTCTTGCTTTTTACTTGTAACTCTTTGTTAAGCCCTATCCTATGTAGCTGTTAGATATAAAAGAATAAGACTGGTAGTTTAACCAAGATATTTGTGCTAGACATGCTCACAGACACATAGTACATTCTGTGCCCTTGTACTTTAATCAAGATATTTATGTTATTACTTTTCTAAGTCCTTTTGCAAGCAACTTCCTCTCCCTTATTGAGACTTCCTCTTTTTCTTTGTTTTCCATTGCCTTTACCTATTTAGAAAAGTTTTAAGTTGTTAGCCAATCAAGTTTAGTTTAGATTGTGGAGTCTGGCTCCAACCAACAGAGATCAGACACAGCAGTAAAGACCCAATGCATAAAGAATAAATATGCCTGCCTTTCCTTTGTTCATTGTACTCTCATGGCAAGATGGCTGATGAGCAATATCCTTTCTGCAGAAAGTAAAATTGCCTTGCTAAGAAAACTTTTTGTCTAAATACTAATTTTTCCTTACAGTACCTAAGAACAAGCATTCTGTCTCTAACAAAGCCACAGAGCAGAACAAGGGACTTGGCTGATATCTTAGCAGTTGGCCTAGAACAGAATCACCGAGCTTCCTGAAGCCAGAGGGTGTGTAGGGCCAGGAGCTAGAATGTGCCACATGCCCCAAGCACAGGCCCCCAAAGAGGCTTTGTGGGAATGAAGGAGCCCCTGGCAGACCATGCATGACCAACTGATGACCAGATAGGGATGGGGATGTTCCAGCAGGTGCTGGCATGGACGAATGATGATGGCTGAGGAAGAGAGTCTTACACCACTTAAAGCCTCCCAGACCCCACCGAGCTTAGCCCCAGAAGAAGGTCGGGGGAAACTCTGAATTGACTGAGATTAATTTCTACCATCTGGTGAAATGGGGTTCCTAATAGAAATTACATTTGGTGTTAGAAAAATAAAGTTATGCTTCTTGCAGATTAGAGTTTGTAGGCTGAGTTGTACCTATTATATAAATAATAAATTAATATTTTCTTTACAATTTTCTTGTAAATAAAAGAGAAAAAAGCAATTTCAGTAGAATAGTACTGCATGCAAGAGAAATGCCACTTTCAATTTTTGTCAATTTTCCTTCTTGTCTCTGAATTCAGAAAGCACAAGGCTCGTGCCACAAGTTCACGTCAAATGACTGCAGCATTTTGAGTGAAACCTATAAAATCTAAGTTCATGGATTGTTCCTTTTTTTTTTTTTTCAATTGCTCATTCTCAGGGGTCCATTTACAAGTCCATCCATCCCGGGAGACTAAGAACACTGCTCACTGCGAGAGCTAAGGAGTTTTCTGGACAAGAATGGAGGGAGGACTCCTGCCACCCTCCAACAGGCAGTTCGATAAATAACCGCTGCTCCCTAGTGGCCCCTGAAATGCAGCATTTCAGCAGCTCTGAAATAACAATGTCTGCGGAGTAGGAGGGCACTGGCAATGTTGCTGAGAACAACAGCTGGGACTCGCAGGGGCTGAGGGCTGGAGCCATAGGTAGCCCAGAAGCCGAGGAGTCCAGAACCCCTGCTGAACCCACTGGGGCCATCCGACCCAGTTAGGGGGCAAGAGGATAGGTAGGCATGGAGCACAGATGGCCCTGGGGTAATCCTAGTGCTTCTGGTTAAGGGACCTCCAGGCTTGACGCAGCTGTTCTCCTTAATTTCATCATCCCATGGTGTACTGGGCATGCCTGGGGGCTTCTGGGAGCACAGGCAGGACAAGGGCAATTTGGGAAGGCGGAAGAAGCCTGTGGGGAAAAGAAAAGGGAAGATAGTGACCGCATAAGATGGGGAGCTGCCTTTCCAACAGGGAAGTCTTGCCAGTGAGTAGATGAAATCTGTGCCCCATCCTCTGCAAGCCCCTAGCAAACATGCGACCAGGAAAGAGTCTGAGATCATGTCACATTTCCTGAGATGAGCACGTAGGCAGAAGCTCCTTCCTTTAAGCCTTAGTTCTTACTGGGGATGGAAATTCCACTCAACAAAGGTTTATATAGCTTGCTTCCTTCTAATGGGATTTCCAGCATGTGGGAATTGAATTGTGAGGGAACAGGTAAATCTTCCCAGAGTGTCTGAAGTCATCGCTGCCTTAACCTTTAGCTGGGCCTCTGTCCCTCCCTCCTAGGAGAGTCCCCATGGCCTCAGCTGAAAATGGGACAAAGTGGGGAATTGTGAGTCTTTACACTTGTAATTTTCATGGGGCTGTTTAGCTTTGAGCTTGACCACTCCCTTCCTCTGGGTGGCCCAGTCTGATCCAGGAACTCAGGATGACTAAGAGGCTGGTCTCATGGCCCAGGGCAGAGCCTACCTGAACCACAGCTGAACCAGCAAATGGGGGTGGGAGAAGATGAAGGCTGAGTTCCCTGGCTCCCTTCATTGCCTTCCAGATGTGGAGGTGGCTTGGGATTGAGGACTCTGATCTTCTCAGGACCCAAGGGCATCGATGCCCGCAGGGCTGAGCACCAGTGCCTGAAGGATGTCGGAGAGGGAGACCACGCCCAAGAGATGCTGGGTCTCGTCCACTAGCACCAGCCTGTGTACCTGTGGGTCCGCAGTGTTCAGTGAGGGGGCAGAGCCATGGGGCTACGGCAGCTACTGAGATTGGTGCCAAGAATCAGGGGAAACAACCCAACATGACTAGGGGAGAAAGAGAGTGCCTCCAGTTGGGATTGGCTGTAACCGCCCTAGGGCAATCAGCTGGCATTGGCCCGTGGCACAAGGGCTCCATGGACAGGACCAGGCGCAGACCAGTGTGGACACCAGGAGTTGGTCATGCAATGGGAGGATAGGCCAGGCACCCGATGTTCAGGGGTGGCTGGAGCCGTGCATGAGAAGGACTGGGCCGTATGTGCTGGGACATGAATGGAGGGCACAGGGTACCTGCTCCCGAGCAATCCTGTCGATCACTTCCCCCAAGCTCTCGTGGGGCTGGCAGGAAAGGACTCCCTCCAGACATAGTGTCCTCTGCCTCAGGGCTTCTCCCACACTCATGTCCAGATGGTTGTAGGTTTGCTGGGCAGCCAGGTGCTGGGGCAGAGAGAGAAATATGGCTCCTAGTCACCCCCTTACCTGGGCTCCTACCCCACAGATGTCACCCCCTGCATATTTATCAAGGTCCCCCTGGTCCACAGAGGCCCCCATCCATCCCCACACCCTTAAACTCCCTGCAGCACCCTAGCTTTCCAGCGACACTTACAATCACATCAAAGCGGGAATAGAGGCCCACGACCTGACCTGCAGAGGGTAGCAGGTGGGGAAAGGGAGAGAAAGACAGGGAAGAGGCTCCGATCAGAACCGGGGTGCCGTGTAGAGGGCCTAGGGATAACTGACATCAGGGTGCCACTACCAGAACCCAAGGATCAAACTTAGCATCCCAGTGTGAGACACCCTGGCATTGAGCATCCTGAGGAAATGCAGTATGAGTAACACAGCATCACCTACAAAACAGTCTAGCCTCCAATGCATCACTCCAATCTCTTCAAGTCGTTAGATATAATTTCAGTTTACAGGAAACACAGGAATAGAGAATAAAGTAAAGGCCAGCTCTAGAAAGCAAACAGACAAATTTAGATGTGGAGTATCCTACTGGACAACTGAGCCAGGCTGTTCAACTCATCCATGTCATAAAAATTAATGGGGAATGGAGTTGTTCTAGATTTAAAGAGATTAAGGGACAAAAGACAAATGCAAGCCATGGACTTCAACTGGATCCTGTTTTGGACAAATGAAGTATAAAAAATACATTCCTTTGGGAGGCCAAGGTGGGCAGATCATGAGGTCAGGAGTTCAAGACCAGCCTGGCCAAAATAGTGAAACTCCATCTCTACTAAAGATACAAAGAATTAGCTAGGCATGGTGGCAGGAAGCTGTAATCCCAGCTACTTGGGAGGCTGAGGCAGGAGAATCGCTTGAACCCGGGAGGCAGAGGTTGCACTTGAGCCTAGGCGACAGTGCAAGACTCCATCTCAAAACAAAACAAAACAAAAAAACCCATTGTTGGCCAGTTGTGGTGGCTGACGCCTGTCATCTCAACATTTTGGGAGCCCCAGACGGGTAAATCACTTGAGGTCAGGAGTTCGAAACCAGCCTGGCCTATATGGCGAAACCCTAGCTCTACTAAAAATATCCCCCCAGAAATTAGCTGGGTATGGTGGTAGGTGCCTGTAATCCCAGTTACTCAGGAGGCCGAGCCATGAGAATCGATTGAACCTGGGAGGTGGAGGTTAGAGTGAGCCAAGATAGAGCCACTGCACTTTAGCCTGAGTGACAGAGCGACAGTCCATCTCAAAAACAAAACAAAACAAAAAACATTCTTGAGGAAATGGAGAAGTGAGAATAAGGATTGGATATTGGACAATAATATAAATTATTAATAGTTTTGTTTGGTGGTATGAAAATACACTTGTTTTAAGGGTGCAGACTGAAGTGTTTAGGGGTGAAATGACATGATATCTATAATTTACTTTGAATTACTTTAGAGAAAAAGATGAGCTGGTTATGGCAATAGAGTAGCAGTAATTAATCTAGGTGGTGGATATAGGGGCTTCATTATGCAGTTTCTTTCTACCATTTTCATACATTTGAAGTTTTTCATCATCAATAATAAATTTAAAACACTTCTTGATATCTATCTTAATTATGGTGATTTTACCTTTGAAATATTTTATAGCCATCATTCAACCAAAGAAATAACCTTTAGCTCTTTTTCAGCGTAGGAAACTGAGTTCTTGCTGGGGGCCCAAGGGTCTCATAGCACATTTTAGTTTTTTTAATTTTATTATTTCATTATTATTATTTTAGAGACAGAGTCTTGCTGTGTTGCCCAGGCTGGAGTGTCACGGTATGTAACCTCAAACTCCTGGCCTCAAGTGACCTTCTCGTGCGTGACCATTACACCTGTGCGCCACTATGCTTGGCTCTATTTTACGATGAACTAAAACTAAAAACCTGGTCTCCTACTGCTTCCTCTTGCTATGCCCATTTGAGTGCACAAAACCTTTTAAATCCTCCTGTAAAGTCAGAAAGATGAGTGTTGTGAAGATTCCCATGTCACAAATAAGGAAACTGAGGCACAGAGTGGCTAAGCAACCAGACTAAGTCTCAGAGCAGACAGAGACTTCAAATCCCCACTCCATCCTGTACTCCCCCCAGGGATGGCACAGGAACCCCTGCACTCCCCCCAGAGATGGCACAGGAACCCCTGCACTCCCACATTCTCCCCACCAGGTTCTCCCAGGCCCCAGCCCAGCCCGAGCCTCTCATCCTGGGGGTGGGTACCATATTCGTTGACCACAGGCAGTGCAGACACACGCCGGTCCACAAAGATGTCCAGTGCAGTCAGAATGGGTGCTGTCTCCAGCACCACAGCCAAGTCTCGGAATGTGCCGATGCCCAAATCTTGGATAGTGCGGTAGAGGAAGGAGGGCCGGGGCAGCAGGGTACCCTGGTTGGGATAAGGACCCGGTGGAGATCAGGGATCCAGCAGCTTCAAGAGGGCTTCCAGCTCCTCCCTCCCACTCCTAAGGTTGAAGACTTCTCAGGCCCTCTGATCACCTCCCCAGGTCTCCCCCTTCCTCCCACCTGGGCCCAGGCTCACAAAGATGTGCAGGAACTTGAGCAGGCGTTTGTGTGTGAGGATGTGGAGGACGGTGCCTGACACCGGGTCCAGAACAGGCAGGCGATGGATCCGGTTCTTGATGAGGGTGTAGACAGCTTCAAACAGGCTGTGGAGATGGGAGCAGTGAGCCTGGGGGCAGCCTGGGGGAGACACCCTGCATCTCAGCCCCCTAAAAGGGAGGGCAGGGCACCAAGGCTGCCTTGTCTGTGTGCTGCCTAGGATGAAGAGGTGAGTTCGGAGCTGAGTGGGACTGGGCAAGGGGACTGTGGGAGAAAGAGGCTCAGGTGAATGAGTGGGGACACCCACCTGTCATTAGGCGAGATGGAAACCAGAGGCTTGAAGCAGCCTTGCAGGTAGATCTCTGCAGAAAGAGCCGAAGTCAGGCCAAGGGAGCTGCTCACCTGCCTCACCTTGCAGTCCCAGGCTGCTTCCCTTCCACCAGGCACCCGAGGCTCCTATTGTCCTTCCCCAGCTTCTCCAGGACATCCCCCCTTCCCATCCTCCACCTTAGGCCCTGGCCCACCCTCACCTGACAGCCCCTTTCCGGGTCCCCTCTCCCAACTCACCCCTCCAGGTCTCAATCTTATGTTCTTCAATCTCATAGATCTGGACCTAGAGACATCGACAGGACTCCAGAAGTCAGGCAGACACGGGCTTCTAGGTCACCAGGCTCCAGGAAGACTCCCCTCTGCCCCTGCCCCACTGGGTGCCCACAAGATTCCCAGCCCACTCCTCACCAGCGGGGACCTGTAGTAGCGATGCAGCACCAGGATGAAGTCAGTGATGGTCAGCATCCCTGCAGGAGAGGAGCAGGGAGGAGTTCAGCCCGGAGCCTTTGGGTGGGAGGCAGGTTGAGGGTCAGACCCCCTCCCCACCCTGCCAGTGTTCTTGCATTGCGAAGAGGACATGAGGCAGCCCCCCAGGCCTGAGAAGTGGGGCTTTCCCTCTCTGCCTTCTCCCATTTGTTCCCTAGCACCTCTGGCACAGGGCCATGTGGTAGCAGAGCGGGAAGGTGTCAGCTGGTCACAGCGGCTCCACAGATGTGGAAATTGATCCCCAAGTTCTCCCAGCTGGCCACCCAGACTTGGGGTGGACTTTCCCCCACCCGGGCTCCTGGCTGTGCTTACTTGGCCTGACACCAAGCTTGTCGTATGCTAGAGTTCAGGCCCAGGATGACTGTACGAGGTCCCCCCTCCCCCGTCTCCATCTCCCATCACCTCCCCAGCCTCTCCTTACCCACAAAGCTCTGCTTCTTGCTGTCCCACAGAGGGGCTGCCCGCACACCGTTGGCCACCAGGGCAAAGAAGGCCTTCTTGATCTGAGGGTCCAGGGAGAACAGTCAAGGGTGGGTCCCGAGAGACCCTCACCCTCCTCTCTCTGCCCCTCAGTGGGCACCTCCCATCTGCCTGCTGTCCCCTCCCTGTCCCACCCAGGGTTCTTCCATGAGGCCTTCTTCTGGACCCTCTTCTACACCAGCTTGCCTGTCTTTCTTATGTCACAGCACATGCTAGACATGATCGTTGCTGGGGACACGTGGTACACAGGCTGTGGCCTGAGACACAGAGCTGCTCACCTGGCACACCAGGGAATGAGAAATTCTAACTTCATGTTTCCATTTGGAGGGCATGTGTGTGCACAGTCTAGTTTCTGATAGGATAAGTGCCGGAGGCATAGCTATTTATGTAACATTTGCATATTTACATACTTTTTTGTAGATAAATTTTATATTGACTCATTTGAGGTCCATCCTTTTTTTTTTTTTTTTTTTTTGAGACAGAGTCTTGCTCTGTCACCCAGGTTGGAGTGCGGTGGCAAGATCTTGGCTCACTGTAACCTCTGCCTCCCAGGTTCAAGCAATTCTCCTGCCTCGGTCTCCCAAGTAGCTGGAATTACAGGCACCCACTACCATGCCCAGCTAATTTTTTTTTTTTTTTGAGAGACAGGGTTTCACCGTGTTGGCCAGGCTGGTCTTGAACTCCTGACCTTGTAATTTGCCCGTCTTGGCCTCCCAAAGTGCTGAGATTACAGGCGTGAACCACTGTGCCTGGCCTCTGCAATGTCTTACACATACTTTGCTCATGCTTTATACTGGGTAGTCCAAGAATCTTCTGAACTATGCAGGGTGCAGAGGCATTTCAATTCTCATTTTAGAGAGGAGAGAGGTAAAGTAACTCCAAGTCCTGCAGATACTAAGTGGCAGAGCTGCAATGACAATTAGGGGTGCTCACAGAGAGTAGAAGCTCTCCCTCCCCCAGCTGGCCTCCATAGTGCTAAGAAGGAGTCCTTTCAGGGAACTTGCGGGGGCACCTGGCTTGGCAGAGCATTTTGTGGGGCGGGGGTGGTGGCTGCAGCACCATGTGGTGGAGAGCGGGTGCAGGTTGGGCAGAGCCGTGGCCTCACCTCCAGCGTGGTGTCAAAGATGACCAGCTTGGAGCTGGTTGCCATGGCGTCGTAGCAGGTGTGCTCCTGCATGAAGCGCATGTAGACCTGGGCACCGGGTTTCTGCAGCTCGTCATCCCAGCCCAGCTTGGGAAATGGGGCCTCCGGGGACAGGCTCGGGGCAGGCCTCTCTTCCACCAGGTCTTCTGGCTCATGCTCCCAGGCCTCTGTGGCTGGAAACTCCGAGGCCACATCATCTGGGCTAGAGCCTGCAGCTGAGGCTGTGCAGTCACGGGGGAGGCTGTCCCACCCTGCTGGTGGAGTGCCCACCGCGGCAGGATCAGCCTGAGCCAAGGGTATGGCCTTGGGGAATGTGGCCTCCAGCCCAGTGGACTCAGCAGCTGGCCTGGACCGGGGACCTGTTTGGGGGAGGAGGGAAGAGGACAGTAACTCCATCTTCCAAAACACTTTCTCATCTGCTGTCGTAGTTCATCTCACGGCAGCCTTGGGAAGCCTGGATGCTGTGGCCCCATTTTGCAGGTGAGAGGCTGATCTGAGAGTCACCCCAGATAGTGGCTCTGTCTCATCTCTCTGAGTTGGCCATACTGGCCCCCACCACTACAGAGCAGTTGTTCTCCCCCAGGTAGGGAGACTGAGGCCACAGATGAGGGTTGGGTCCAACTCCGTGTTACGGAGGGACCTGGGACTTTCCACCACCCTGGCTGTGATCTCCCCAGAACTGGCCTTGGCCTCACCTTCCGCCAGACCTGGTGGCTCCCCTTCCTCCACCGCCTCCTGCCTTGTCCATCTCGAGGCCTTGGCCCTCCGTTTCCCACAGGTTCTTTCTGAGCTGCTGGTCACGGCTGGTGATGGCCATGAGGTGCTGGCTTCTTGCTCTAGGAAGCTCATCTCTGGAAGGGGAACGGGGCCTGTTTGATTAATAGGGAGTCATACAGCAAACTCCATTCAAACATTATTAATAATAACCTTCAGGATGTGCGACTTCCCAATGGGCTTTTCTTCAACATATTTCTCATTTGAAACTCACAGCAGCCCTAAAAGGTAGGCATTATTATCATCCCTGTTTTGCTAGTGAGGGACCAGAAATTCAGAGAGGTTAAGCAATTTGCTGCAAATCACACAGCTAGTAAGTGGGAAAGTCGCTTCTGAAAAGAGGATAGAGGAGGTGAGGGAAACACACCTGGGGAAAGGAGGAACAATGAGGAAGAAAGAACAAAAGGAGGAAGATAAAAGCCAGGCTGGGAGGGAATGGGGTCCCAGAAAAGTGGGGGGACAAGGAAGTGGGGGAAGAGGTTAGGCCCCAGGGAGGGGGCAATCTCCCTACCTTGATGCTCAGAACCCCCAAGGCTGCTCCAGGAAGGGGTCTGTGTGGAGAAGACTTTCTGAAGACGTGGGGAAAGAGCCTTACATTCCCAAACCACAGGTCCTCCCCTTCTCCTTCACACATGCTTACACACCCATGCACACCAATACACAAGCTCAGACACATGGCCATAACACACACACACACACACAAAAACACAAACACACACCGAAACACACACATCCAACCATTCCCAGGCCCACAGAGCTGCACACACTCACAATACATATGCCCAGACACCCACATGCCCATATTCACGAGAAAATCCAGACCAAACCCACACCAACAGATGCACACGTGCAAACACACATTCACAGCATGTGCTCTCAATCTTCTGGCCTCAGCTGCCCCGGCTCCGGCTCCCCTGGGCCCTCATACCCTGCGCAGAGCGTGCTCCAGCTCGGGCTCCATGTGGCCAGCCCCGGACCAACAGAGAGCAAGTGTGCGACACTGTGGCTGAGCCGCACTATTCTGGGCCCGGCGTTGGGCACCCTGCCCTACCAGGATCGGTTTCTCTCTGATTGGGTGTCAGGCAGTGGGAGGGAGGGGCACCCACTTGCTCAGCTGCTCCAGCTCTGAAGGCTGGGGGCTGCTGGGAGGAAAGGGGCGCACCTGATAATCTGCGTACCTGGTCCTTAGCTGCCTCCTGGGTCACTGGGGACAAGTTAGAGGGACCCATTATCCGGGGAGGTGGCTTGGAGCATTGTGGGAACGTGGGCACTGGGCACAGTTGGGCTCTCAGAGTCCTGGGCCCCTATTCCAAAGGCCTCTCTCATCTTTATCAGGCATCAAAGCAAGGAACATGGAGAGAGGTCAGAATAACTTTCTTCCTTATTCACTTTCAGTAGAGGTGGTGCTGGAGTCAGAAAGGGCAAGTTGCAGCCAGCTTAGAGGCTGGAGAGGAGGCAAGGGGTTTGTGGGTAGTTCCAGGAGAGCAGTCAATGTATGTCCAGATATCCAGATTTGAGTCTCTGGAGCCTGTCCCTCTCTCAGGTGGAGGAGGTGGAGTGGGTGTTTCAGGCAGGTGAAGAGCTCTGAGAATCACCTCGAAAGCGTGGGGAGCACTCAGAGCTCCCCGCAGGAGAAGAGACACCTGTTTCCACCTGTGGATGGGAGAGATGCCTGGGTGTGCAGCTGCCCAGCCCCCATCCCTCTGTCAGTGCTGTGCCGACATCCCCGGTGCCAATGGGATCCCAGCCTAGCTCTGGTGGCTGCCCGCCCCCTTCCTTGGCATTCCCGGAGCCTGAGTCAATGTCCAGATCGGAAATGCTGACCCAGCTGCTCTGGCTTTCCTCTTTCTGCCCCTCCCTTTCTCTCCTGCTTCCAGCCTCTTCCATCCCAGCCCTGGCCCTGGAGTGGACACTTAACAACGCACTGATGGATTTCTTGCTAAATTTATTGCATGTGTTTGCCATCAACACTCAATATGCCTTCACTGCCTACAGGGAGGGTAGAGGAGAACGGAGTGGGGAGGACGGCCTTGGCCAGGACTGTCCCTGTGGCCCCCAGCCTTTCCCCAAGCACATCCTGCTCACCGGATAGTGGGAACTGGCTCAGTGGACAGAGATCAGAATAAGAGAGTTTCTATCACAACAAGCATGTTTTTTTCAAATGGACTCAAGATAACCACCACCCATTTGAGAGAGAGGAGAGTAGGAAGAACACCAAGTCCAGAATATTCAAGCATAAAAATAAAGTCTACATGAGGCCATTGGCTGTGGTTACTCAAACATGGAGCCAATCAGAAGGCTTCTAAGATTGTGAGGGCATTGTATTGGCAAATAAACCTGATCAACAAAGCCTGGTTTGACACCCTCCCCTTGCTCTATTCCCAGCCCTCCAAATCCGCCCAGCAGGAAGAGGACTGCGAAGGCTGGAAGGGCTGCAAAAGGCACAAGCCTGCCAGTGCCGGACAGAGGATATTGGATAAGGAATAGCCTCCCAGCAGGCAAAGCCCGAGGTGACATAGGAGAGTGGAAAGGGGAGATCTTCCCAGAGAGTAGAACCAGGGGTGGTCAAATGTGCTGACCAAGAACTTACTCCACTGCCAAGAAGGGGCTTAGCCATTCCTGCCCAACCAGATTTGATAATTAAGATCCAGCAGCTGTTGGGTGTTTGCCATTCTTTCAGCAAGTGGATTTTTTTTTGAGACAGGCTCTCACTATGTCGTACAGGATAGTCTCAAACTTCTGGCCTCCATGATCCTCCTACCTCAGTAGCTGGGACTACAGGACCACATGATTAGCAGTGCCCAGCATGATTAGATGTTTTAATTGAGCTTACCCTCTTCTTCCTCCACTGTTGTCTGTGGGAAGTAAGAGGAGCAAATCACCTGCCTGTTAGTTTATAGGTCACCAGACCATGGGGAGTCCATCTACCTGCAAGAGAGGACTGCCTGCCTCGGATAGCGGGGCTCGCAGCTGGGTGCTGTACTGAGATGGAACTCTGACTTGTCTCCTTTTGAAGGGCGGTAACTCTGTTTTGTGTGTGGGATGGCCAGATGGGTGGGCTCTGGCAGAACAATATCTATTTTCCCCTTCTGCTGCTGCTAGTAAATTGTCACAATTTTAACTGAATGCAAGATTATATTTCCCAGCTTTTGCAGTTAGTATGCCCATGTAACTAAGGTTGATCAATGAGATTTGAGCAGCAATGTTATATGCATATATGTTATATGTTATAAGGGTGTCCTTAGGAGGAAAGGGAACCCTTTCCTACTGACTAGAATTACAATATGATGGTGGGAGCTGAAGCAGCAAACTGAACCCAACAGTGGAAAATGCAGTTTGAAATTGATAGAACAAGCCAGGCGCGGTGGCTCACACCTGTAATCTCAAGACTTTGGGAGACCAATGTGGGTGGATCATGAGGTCAGGAGATAGAGACCATCCTGGCCAACAAGGTGAAACCCCGTCTCTACCAAAAATGCAAAAATTAGCCAGGTGTGGTGGTGCACACCTGTAATCCCAGCTACTCAGGAGGCTGAAGCAGAATTGCTTGAACCTGGGAGGCAGATGTTGCATAGAACCAAGATCGCACCACTGAACTGCAGCCTGGCAATGGAGCTAGATTCTGTCTCAAAAAAAAAAAAAAAAAAAAGAAAGAAAGAAAAAGAAAGAAAGAAAATGGTAGAACATCCCTCATCTCTGTCCTGTCTGCCTACCTCTGGATTATTATGTTAGAGAGAAATAAATTTCTGTCTTGTTTAAACAACTGACAAATTGAACCTTTGTTATAGCAGGCAAGCCTCTCTCTAACGAATACATCTACATTGCAGGATTGAGGTAGGATTAGGAATTACTTATGTAGATAATGACCCTGCATGTTCATGCAATACTTAGTGTCTAGTACACACTGTGCAAAACACATTATATGCCATGTCCCGCGTAATCCCTTGTAACCCTATGAGGGAAATAGTTTTACTATTACAGTTTTATAGATGATAAAACTGAGGCATAAATAGATTAAGTAACTTGATCAAAATCTCAAAGCGAGTGGGATGGAGCCGAGAATCAAACCCAGACTCAGGCACCACATTCGTAACCACTAAGCTTTATGGAAGGAACAGACCTGCTTCCTCTAGCCCTCCGACTACGAGACTCTAAAGGCAGGCAGGCACGGGAGGACTCTGACCCTTTAGGGGCCATCTCCTGCTGCCGTCAAGGTTGAGGTGTAGGAGGACTCCAGCTGGGGGTAGACACCAGAGCTGCTCAACACTAAAAGCATAGTGACTTCCCGGTTTTCAAGAAGAGCTCTGCCCTGCCCCTCCCCTGACCCTGCACCTGCCCTTTGCCTCTCAGATCTCCCACCCTGCTCTGACCACAAGCCTGTCCCCATCTATCCTGCTGGCAGGGCGAATTAGCAGAAGGTACTGGCTTCAGTTGGGTAATATGTACTCCTTGGGTGATTGATTTTAGCCTCTGGCCATGGCATCGTATTTCTTGAAACCCTACTTCTTGGCTTACTTGCAGACTGGGTGTATAATAAGGACCCTGTACCCTAACCCTAGGGTGAATTTGGCTGCCATCTCTGGAAAGCTGATTTGTCTCGAACATGGGGTTGGGGATCCTGTTTAAGTGTTATTTTTATATCAGAAGGAGGGAAAAACAGCTTGAGGAGGCCAAGAAAGTAGCCTGGATGAGACCCATTACTGAATAAATCACAAATAGGGTCCCCTATGCCAGAGCAGTTGGGAGGCTGGGAGAGCAGCCTTCATGTCCATCAGTGGACACAACTGCTCTGTCCTGTGTGTGTGTGGCCGGACAGAGCAGCGTCTGTGCAAATGTCTCGAGGACCTGGGCAGAACCAGCAGCTTGTTAATGCAATCTAGTCTGTGCCACAGGTCCCATGACTGAGTTTTTTTTCTGTGAGCTGTTGGGAATTGTAATGGACAGTTGTTGCTTTTCTGTACCCACTACCCATTTATCCCTCTTTTGGCAAACTTCTAGGTTTTCCCTTGGAAACCTCAATTCTCTGAATTCACCTGCGGCACATGATTTTCAGAAGGGCTCTACTGTGGATTCCATGAAGTATACCTCTGCTTCAGATGTAGCCAATTAGCATGCCAAATTAGCATGCCAGAATTAGTCCGATGGGCTGAATCCTGGGACTTTTGCTGGAACTAGAAACTCTTTCCCACTGTCTTTAAAACTGTGAGGAGGTTTAAAAAAAAAAAATGCCAGGCATGGTGGCTCATGCCTGTAATCCAAGCACTTTGGAGGCCAAGGCAGGCGGATCACCTGAGGTCAGGAGTTCAAGACCAGCCTGACCAACATGGTGAAACCCCGTCTTTAAAAATAAAATAAAATAAAACTGTGAGGAGGTAAGTGTGGAGATTCTGCATGCTACCATGCAGAGTGGAGCTGCCTGAGGATGAAGCCAAAACAGAGGACAAAATGGACACTGTGACCAACAAGACCAGGTTCTCCTGACATTCATTGAACCCTGGATCAAACTGTAGCTGAAGACCTACCACTTGGTTTTTTAGTTACATGAACCAATAGAATGGCTTTTTTGCTTAATGGAGTTTGAATTGAGTCTTCGGTCGCCTGCAGCTGAAATAATTCTGATACAAGAGTTGACAAAGAAACAGAATACTTGGCCAGATGTAGTGGCTCACACCTGTAATCCCAGTGCTTTGGGAGGCGGAGGCAAGCGGGTCACCTGAGATCAAGAGTTTGAGACCAGTCTGGCCAACATGGTGAAACGCCATCTCTACTAAAAATATAAAAAATTAGCTGGGCGTGTTGATGCATGCCTGTAGTCCCAGCTACTCGGAAGGCTGAGGTGGGAGAATCACTTGAACATGGGAGGTGGAGGTTGCAGCGAGCTGAGATCGTGCCACTGCACTCCAGCCTGGGAAACAAGAGTGAAACTCCATCTCTTGAGAAAAAAAAAAAAAAAAAAAGAAAGAAACAGAAGACTTAGACACCCTCAAAGGCTTCTGGGGGATGTTGAGTCATTGCTTTTTCCTGAGAAATAGTGCATATTTGAAAAAACAGCTAGAGTAAACCAATAAGCTATCAAGAAGGTAAAAGAAACACTTCGATAGGCTGGCCGTGATGGCTCGGGCCTGTAATCCCAGCACTTGGGAGGCCAAGGCAGGAGGACAGCTTAAGCCCAGGAGTTCAAGACTAGCCTGGGCAACATAGTAGGACCTTGTCCTACAAAAAATAAACAAAATCAGCCAGGCATGGTGGCATGTGCCTGTAAATCTCAGCTATTTGGGAGGCTGACGTGGGAGAATCGCTTGAGCCCAGGGGTAGAGGTTGCAGGGAGTGGGGACAGCACCACTGCACTCCTGCCTGGGTGACAGAGTGAGACCCTGTCTCAAAATAAATAAATAAATACAACAACAACAAAAAACAGAGAAAATAGAGTAAAAGAAAGATTAGAATGGGACAAGATTATTAAAGGAAGGCTTCCTAAACAAGGTGAGTTTGGATATAGAAATAGTAATCGTAGTATTTACTGAGTAAATACTTCTGCGTTACACTCACTGTGAGGGTGTGGATTTTTATTATTGTAAATAGTATTTACTGAATCCTAACTATGTCCTGGAAAGCATGTTAGGCAGCTTACATACGTGGCAGAAAATCTTTCAAGATAGCATCCGCATTGAGGAGGGTACTTTCTGTTATCGGATAGGCTCTTTCTCACCTAATCTTAGAGATTTTTAGTTTATTGCCTCACAGAAGAAATGCAATGCGATGCAAATAGGCTTTGAGTTTCAAAAGTGAGGTCTTCTGGGAGGAATGGGAATAATACATTTTGCTTAAATAATATTTGAGTTTTGGCAGGCTAGATTATTCAGAAAATATCTTCCACTAAAAACAGCTTAAAATGCTGGATAAAATATAAAGAGCATCTTCTTTCTTTTCTTTTCTTTTTTTTTGAGACGGAGTCTCGCTCTGTCACACAGAGTGCGGTGGTGCAATCTCAGCTCACTGCAATCTCTGCCTCCCCGGTTCAAGCAATTCTCCTGCCTCAGCCTCCTGAATAGCTGGGATCATAGGTGTGCACCACCACGCCTGCCTAATTTTTGTATATATGTTTTTTGAGACAGAGTCTTGCTCTGTTGCCAGGCGCCAGGGTGGAGTGCAGTGGCGCCATCTTGGCTCACTGCAACCTCCGCCTCCTGGGTTCAAGCAATTCTCCTGCCTCAGCCTCCCAAGTAGCTAGGATTACAGGCACACGCCACCATGCCCAGCTAATTTTTGTGTTTTAGTAGAGACAGAGTTTCACTATGTTGGCCAAGATGGTCTCGATCTCTTGACCTCGTGATCTGCCCACCTCGGCCTCCCAAAGTGCTGAGATTACAGGCATGAGCCACCGTGCCCGGCCATTTGTGTATTTTTAGTAGAGATGGGGTTTCAGCAAGTTGGCCAGAATGGTCTTGATTTCTTGACCTCGTGATCCACCTGCCTTGGTCTCCCAAAGTGTTGGGATTACAGGTGTGAGCCACCACACCCCGCCAAGAGCATCTTCTTAAAAGCACTGAAAAGACAAGATTGCAAGGACTTACTAGTCCCAACTGAAAGGAAAGTGGGCATACAGTGAAGCTCATGAGAAAAGAAGTGGCTTTGGTTCAAGGGCATCTGCAAGTTCTAGCAAGAACCACATGGGGTGATAAGGACCCCAGGACCCACATAAATTGAGAGTATGATAAGAGACACCATATATAGAAAGCTGGGATCTCAAAAAACGACACCCTCAGAGTGAGTGTAATCCAGAAGCAAATTTACACAGATTTATAGTCAAAGTGTTCCTTATCTGAATGTCCAGAGTATCAAACCTTGAACTTGGTTTAAGAATCAGTAATGGGGCCGGGCGCGGTGGCTCAAGCCTGTAATCCCAGCACTTTGGGAGGCCGAGGCGGGTGGATCACGAGGTCAAGAGATCGAGACGATCCTGGTCAATATGGTGAAACCCCGTCTCTACTAAAACTACAAAAAATTAGCTGGGCATGGTGGCGTGTGCCTGTAGTCCCAGCTACTCAGGAGGCTGAGGCAGGAGAATTGCTTGAACCCAGGAGGCGGAGGTTGCGGTGAGCCGAGATTGCGCCATTGCACTCCAGCCTGGGTAACAAGAGCGAAACTCCGTCTCCAAAAAAAAAAAAAAAAAAAAAAAAAAAAGAATCAGTAATGTTCTCAGGTGGCTGGCAGAAGCAATATAAATGTCTCTGAAGAAAGTTATCATCTTCCAAGGTCACAAATTATTCCAACAGTACCCAACACATAGAAGATAATTAAGTACACAAGGAAACTAGGAACTATGAGCAAGAGCCGGCAGAAAAGACAGCTAGCAGGAAAAACCCATGAAAACCTCAGAAACTGGCACTTCATATGTAACAATTATCAGACACTTTATATGTAACAATATATTTACTCTGTTTAAAGGAATAAGAAGTTTGAAAAAGTAAGGAGCAAGTAGGAAACTATAAAGAGCAGCATGGCAGATTTGAAAAAAAAAAGTGAATAGAACTAGAAATGAAAAATACAGAAATGAAAGTGAAAACTTAAAAGATGAATTTAATGACAGACTAGACACAGCTGAAGAGAAAACTAACATTAGGTCAGAAGAATTTCCCTGGAGTGTAATACAGGGAGAATAAAAAAATAAAAGACCATGAAAGAGAATAAGAGACATAGAGGTCAGAGGAGGAAAGTCTAAAAACGTATTTAAATAGAATCCCAAAAGAATAGTAGAGAGAGGATGGGGCAGAACACTATTTGAAGAGATTAGTGAGGTTTCCTGGAACTGATGAAAAATAACAATGTCTATATTTGAGAAGCCTATGAATCCATAGGGGGATAAATGAGAAGAAACCCGTACATAGAAACATTTCAATGAAAAATGCAGAAAACCAAAGACAGAGAAAAAAAATTAAAAGCAGCTGAAGAAAGACAGGCTACTTCCAAAGAAATGGCAGTCTAATAGCTGAGTTCTCAATAGAAAATGGAAACCAGAAAATGGTAGAATATTTTCAGTGTGCTGAAAGTAACAACCAACTTATAATTTTAATACCAAGAGGATACTTACAAATAAGATAAAAAAATTTGTTTTATTATCAAAACAAGTTTATCACCTCAATGAAGAAAAACTCAGAAAGAAGAAAGTAAGTAATCATCTTACATGTTGGATCTGAAGACCTAAGAAGAATTAAAGAACAAGAAAAGTAGTAAAAATGTAGATAAATCTAAATGAATACTAACTGCAAATACACACACACACACACACACACACGCACACACACACACACACAAATATATTTTGTTTATATATAAAATTATGTTCTGTGTGGTTAAATAATTAAAATATTGCTAACTATAATATATAAATTAGGGGTAGGGGAAAATGGAGTTAAAGTATTTGAAAATCCTAGTGTTATCCAGGAAGAGGATACGATTTTGATCAACTTTAGATTTTGATATATTAATCATGCAAACCTTTGTGGCTTGTCTCACTTTTATGCCAACAGAAACTTTCCATGTACTTCTTCAGATCAGCTACTTGAAAAAGAATTCCCACAGCTAACCTGCTGGTCCGTAGTAATACTCATTTCCTTATATCACAGCTCTCTCCTTCCCAGAGTCCCAGGGTGTGTGTGTGAGGGGGAGAGCTGGGTTACAGTGATGGTCAAGTGCAGCCTCATTTCCCACCTGCATCCTCTAACATCCCAGCTCTGCTGCCCAGTAAAGCCTTCTCTACCAGGTGTCTTTTATGCACAGTGACTTTGCCTGAAAGGCCCATCCTCCTTCCTCCCACTCTGTCTCCTCCCTCCTCCTTTTCCTCTTCCTTCTTCTTCATTTTCTTCTCCTCCTCCTCCTCTTCCTCCTCTTCCTCCTCCTTCTCCTTTTTCTCCCTCTATCCTCCCACCTCTAACCCAGTTTGACCTTTGGGAAATTACACTCCACCAGCTGCACATGTTTAAATGCCAATAATAGGCCAAGCTCAAGTTCTCTACCACAGAGCTCCTGGGTAGCTTGCAAACCAGAGTGGACACATGTCCTTAGCAGTCTTACTTATTTATTTATTTAAAAAAATATTAATACAATCATCTTATTTATCTATTTATCGTAGATTATTGTGCTGTCAATGAATACAAGCATCTGAGAACAATGGCAATCAGAACCTGATAATGAATTTTTTTTATTATAGACTTTAAGTTCTGGGATACATATGCAGAACGTGCAGGTTTGTTACATAGGTATACACGTGCCGTGGTGATTTGCTGCACCCATCAACCTGTCATCTACATTAGGTATTTCTCCTAATGCTATCCCTTCCCTTGCCCCCACCCCCCTAACAGGCTCCAGTGTGCGATGTTCCCTTCCCTGTGTCCACATGCTCTCATTGTTCAACTCCCACTTATGTGTGAGAACATGCAGTGTTTGGTTTTCTGTTCCTGTGTTAGTTTGCTAAGAATGATGGTTTCCAGGTTCATCCATGTCCCTGCAAAGGACGTGAACCATCCTTTTTTATGGCTGCATAGTCTCCCATGGTGTTTATGTGTCACATTTTCTTTATCCAGTCTATCATTGATGGGCATTTTGGGTTGATTCTGAGTCTTTGCTATTGTGAACAGTGTTGCAATAAACATACATGTATATGTGCCTTTATAGTAGAATGATGTATAATACTGTGGGTATATACCCAGTAATGGGAGTGTTGGGTCAAATGGGATTTCTGGTTCTAGATCCTTGAGGAATCACCATACTGTCTTCCACAATGGTTGAACTAATTTACACTCCTATCAACAGTGTAAAAGCATTCCTATTTCTCCACATCCTCTCCAGCATCTGTTGTTACCTGACTTTTTAATGATTACCATTCTAACTGGCATGAGATGGTATCTCATCGTGGTTTTGATTTGCATTTCTCTAATGACCAGTGATAATGAACTTTTTTTCATATGTTTGTCGGCCGCATAAATGTCTTCTTTTGAGAAGTGTGTGTTAATATCTTTGCCCACTTTTTGATGAGGTTGTTTTTTTCTTGGAAATTTATTTAAATTCTTTGTAGATTCCGGATATTAGCCCTTTGTCAGATGGGTAGATTGCAAAAATTTTCTCCCATTCTGTAGGTTGCCTGTTCACTCCGATGACAGTTTCTTTCGCTGTGCAGAAGCTCTTTAGTGTAATTAGATCCCATTTGTTAATTCTGGCTTTTGTTGCCATTTAGCAGTCTTATTTTACCCAGAACCTCAGAGGATCTTTCTTTGAGAAGAGTGTTGCCTCATTCTATCATGGAGGGTTTCAACAGATCTCCTGCTCTGCCTAGCCAAGAAACATTGCCACACTAGGTGTGTGACTTTCAGCAAATCATCTACATTCTTTGAGCCTTCATAATGTTTACCTGACAGAGTCGTTTCAAGGATTAGAAAGAACAAATATGAAAAGAGTCTGTACAGGCGGTGTGGAACATGGAAACTTGTACACTGTTGGTGAGCATACAAATAGGTACAACCACTTTAGAAAACTGGTGTTATCTACTAAAGTTGAACAGATGCCAACCCTATGACCCAAGAATTATCTTCCTGGATATGTATCCAACAGAAATGCATTCATCTGTGCACCAAAAGATATATACAAGAATGTTTAGAGCAACACTATTCATGACTGTCTTATTGTTTCAAGAATTTTTTTTTTTTTTGAGACAGTCTTGGTTCAGATAGCATATATTCCCAAACTGGAAACAGTTTACATGTCCCAGTAGTAGAATGGACAAATACATGTTGGTATTCATCAACTCATATAGAATAGTAGGCAGTCATGAGAATGAGTGAACTACATAGAAGTATGTGCAGTAATACAAATGAATTGTACAATGTTGGGTGAAAGATGTCAGACACAAATAACATAGTTGTCTGACTGCATCAAATCCAAACAAAATTAGTCTATAATATTAGAAGCTATGATGGGGCTGGGTGTGGTGGCTCATGCCTGTAATCTAGCACTTTGGGAGGCCAAGGCAGGAAGATCATTTGAGGTCAAGAGTTCAAGACTAGGCCAGGAGTGGTGACTCATGCCTGTAATCCCAGCACTTTGGGAGGCCGAGGCGGGCAGATCACCTGGGGTTGAGAGGTCAAGACCAGCCTGACCACCATGGAGAAATCTCTTCTCTGCTAAAAAAAAAAAAAAATCAGCCAGGTGTGGTGGTGCATGCCTGGAATCCCAGTTACTCGGGAGGCTGAGGCAGGAGAATCACTTGAACTCGGGAGGTGGAGGTTGCAGTGAGCTGAGATTGTTCCATTGCACTCCAGATTGGGCAACAAGAGGGAAATTCCGTCTCAAAAAAAATAAATAAAAAATAAGAGTTCGAGACCATCCTGACCAACATGGTGAAAGCCTGTCTCTTCAAAAAAAACCCCAAAAATTAGCTGGGCCTGGTAGTGCATGCCTGTAATCATGTCTACTCAGGAGGCTGAGGCAGAGAATTACTTGAACCCAGGAGGTAGAGGCTGCAGTGAGCTGAGATCGCACCACTGTACTCCAGCCTGGGCAACAGAGCGAGGCTGTTTCAAAAAAAAAAAAAAGTTAAGACGGGAGGAGAAAAGGGTGGTGTCTGGATGGGTCACTAGGAATGAAACGTATGCTGAAGACACAACTACAGCTACAGTCCTCCCTTTAGTTGCCCAAATTTGGCAAAAGACATAAACTTACAGATTCAAGACACTGGGAAAACTCCAGACAGAATAAACCCAGTGAAACATGTGCGAAGGCACATTATAGTCAAACTTCTGAAAACTGAAGACAAAGAAAAAATATTGTTGTTTTAAACCTTTCTCTTACCTTAAGATTTTTCTCTTTTTGTTGTTGTTGTTGTTGTTGTTTTTCCCATTTATTTATTTTATTGCATTTTAGGTTTGGGGGTACATGTGAAGAACATGCAAAATTGTTGCATAGGTACACACGTGGCAGTGTGATTTGCTGCCTTCCTCCCCATCACCTACATCTGGCATTTCTCCCCTTGCTATCTCTCCCCAGCTCCCCACTTGGCCAGGCATGGTGGCTCACACCTGTAATCCCAGCACTTTGGGAGGCTGATGTGGGCGGATCACGAGGTCAGGAGATTGAGGCACCTGGCCAACATGGTGAAACCCCATCTCTACTAAAATACAAAAAATTAGCTGGGCATGGTGGCAGGTGCCTGTAACCGAGGGCTGAGGCAGGAGAACTGCTTGAACCTGGGAGGTGGAAATTACAGAAGTGAGCTGAGATTGTGCCACTGCACTCCAGCCTGGCAGCAGAGCAAGACTCCATCTCAAAAAAAAATCTTGAAAACAATAAGACAGGAAGAACTACTTGCCTATAGGAGAAAAACAGTTTGAATGACAACAGATTTCTCCCCAGATATGAAAACCAGAAGGAAGTGGCACAACTTTTTTTTTTAAAGACAGAGTCTCGCTCTTTTGCCAGACCCCAGGCTGGAGTGCAGTGGCACGATCTCAGCTCACTGCAACCTCCGCCTCCCGGGTTCAAGCAATTCTCCCACCTCAGCCTTCCAAGTAGCGGGGACTACAGGTGCATGCCACCACGCCCAGCTAATTTTGGTGTTTTACTAGAGACAGGGTTTTACTACGTTGGCCAGGATGGTCTCAACCTCTTGACCCCGTGATCTGCCTGCCTTGGCCTCCCAAAGTGCTGGGATTAAAGGTGTGAGTCACCTCACCTGGCTGGCACAACATTTTTTTAGTGTAGAAAGAAAAGTACTGCCAACTCAGAATTCCACATCCAGTGAAGATTTTTTTTTTCAGGAATGAATGAAAAACCAAGATTTTCAGATAAAGTAAAACTAAGAGAATTTGTCACCAGCAGATCTACCCTAAAACAACAGATAAAGGAAGTTCTCTAAACAGAAAGGTAAAGACATGTAGAGGAAGGTAATGTTTCTACATCTCATTTGTAGTGGTACAATGCTAACCAGTAGACAGTGATAATTTATGTCTGTAAAATGTAACACCTAAAGCAATTACTAAAAACAGCATAAAGATATATACTCCAAAACACTACAGATAAACCAAAATGCATTTCCAAATAAATGTTCCAGTAACTCCTTTTCACAAGACGGCACCGAAAGTGAAGAAAGCCCCTGCCCCTCCTAAAGCCAAAGCCAGAGTAAAAGCTTTGAAGGCCAAGATGGCGGTGTTGAAAGGTGTCCACAGTCACACACACACAAAAGATCTGCATGTCACTCCCTTTTCAGTGGCCCAAGACACTGAGACTCAGGAGGCGACCCAAATATCCTCAGAAGAGCGTCTCCAGAAGAAACAAGCTTGACCACTATGCTATCCTCGTTCCCACTGACCACTGAGTCTGCCATGAAGAAGACAGAAGACAACTGCATACTGTGTTCACTGTGGATGTTAAAGCCAACAAGCACCAGCTCAAACAGGCTGTGAAGAAGCTCTAGGACACCGATGTGGAGAAGAAGGCATATGTTCGCCTGGCTCCTGATTACGATGATTTGGATGTTGCCAACAAAATTGGGATAATCTAAACTGAGTCCTTCTGGCTAATTCTAAACATAGGTGTATCTTATCTTTTCACCATAAAAATAAAATGTTCCAGTAACCAACAAGGAAAAGAAAACAGAAAGATAAACCACAGGAAACAAACAAAAACCAAAAAATAAAATGGCCGACTTAAGCTATTAGACATAAATGGTTTAAATGTATCAGTTAAAAGACAGAGATTGGTAGAGTAGAATAAAAAACATGACCAACTCTATGTTGTCCACAAGAAACTCACTTCAAATATAAAAATACAGGCAGATTGAAAGTAAGTGAGCTGGGCGTGGTGGCTCAAGCCTGTAATCCCAGCACTTTGGGAGGCCGAGGCGGGTGGATCATGAGGTCAAGAGATCAAGACCATCCTGGTCAACATGGTGA
Source organism: Sapajus apella (assembly GCF_009761245.1). Lineage (NCBI taxonomy): Eukaryota > Metazoa > Chordata > Mammalia > Primates > Cebidae > Sapajus > Sapajus apella. The sequence goes on along the minus strand of NW_022436950.1, from coordinate 20,811,028 downwards.
AACCCCGTCTCTACTAAAAGTACAAAACATTAGCCGGGCATGGTGGCGCGTGCCTGTAATCCCAGCTACTCAGGAGGCTGAGGCAGGAGAATTGCCTGAGCCCAGGAGGCGGAGGTTGCGGTGAGCCGAGATCGTGCCATTGCACTCCAGCCTGGGTAACATGAGTGAAACTCCGTCTCAAATAAAAAAAAAAAAGAAAGTAAGTGGATGGAAAAAATACATCATGCAAATTCATCAAAAGAAAGAAGGTAGCACTTGGTTGAGTTTATGGGGAAAGAGTAAGGAAGAGTGGCTATATTAATATCATATAAAGTAGACTTGAGAAAAAAAATTCCAGGGACAGAGAGGGATATTGCATAGTAATAAAAGGGTCAATCTTTTATTTACCAAGAAGACATAGTAATTCTAAATGTGCATATACAAAACAGCAGAGCTGCTTCTTTTTTTGTAATATTGATGACATCAATGTAATATTTGAGATATTTCTGAATTACTGTTGTAATGGCTAAAATCACATAAACATTTGTGTTGAAAAAAAAAGAAAAAAAAAAGAAAATGGGGTACATATACACCATGGAATACTATGCAGCCATCAAAAAGAAGGATAACATGTCCTTTTCAGGAACATGGATGGAGCTGGAGGCTATTATCTTTAGCAAACTAATGCAGGAACAGGAAGCCAAATACTGCATGTTCTTGCTTATAAGTGGGAGATAAATGATGAGACCACATGGACACATAGAGGGGACAACACACAGTGGGGCCTATCAAAGGGTGGAGGGTGGGAGGAGGGAGAGGATTGGGTACTAGACTTAGTATCTGGGTGATGAAATAATCTATACAACAAACCCCCACGATACAAGTTTATCTATGTAACAAACCTGCACTTTACCCTGAACTTAACATAAAAGTTTAAAAAAAAAAAAAAGCCAGTGTGGTGGCACACACCTGTAATCTCAGCACTTCGGGAGGCCAAGGTGGGCAAACTGTTTGAGCTCAGGAGTTCACTACCAACATGGGAAACATGTCGAAAACCCATCTCTACAAATAATACAAAAATTAGCTGGGCATGGTGGTGCGCGTCTGTACTCCCATTTACTCCAGAGGCTGAGGTGGGAGGATCGCTTGAGCCTGGGAGGCAGAGGTTTCAGTGAGCCGAGATTGTGCCACTGCACTCTAGCCTGGGTGACAGAGCAAGACCTGAAAGAAAGAAAGAAAGAAAGAAAGAAAGAAAGAAAGAAAGAAGGAAGGAAGGAAGG
>NW_022436950.1:20799677-20809669 GCF_009761245.1 Sapajus apella | reverse complement strand
TGAAAGAAAGAAAGAAAGAAAGAAAGAAAGAAAGAAAGAAAGAAGGAAAGAAAGAAAGAAAGAAGGAAGGAAGGAAGGAAGGAAGGAAGGAAGGAAGGAAGGAAGGAAGGAAGGAAGGAAGGAAAGAAAGAAAGAAAGAAAGAAAGAAAGAAAGAAAGAAAGAGAAAAGAAAAGAAAAGAAAGAAAACAAACAAAATAAACAAAGAGGGGGACCAGAAAAGACATTTGTACTTGCTTGATTCTGCTTAAAGAAACACTGAAAGGGCAGGGTGAGGTGGCTCACACCTGTAATCCCAGCACTTAGGGAGGCTGAGGCGGATGGATCACGAGATTAAGAGATCGAGACCATCCTGGCCAGCATGGTGAAACCCCATCCTTACTAAAAATATAAAAATTAGCTGGGTGTGGTGGTGCACGCCTGTACTCCCAGACACTTGGGAGGCTAAGGCAGGAGAATCGCTTGAACCAGGGAGGTGGAGGTTGCAGTGAGTCGAGATCGCCCCACTGCACTCCAGACTGATGACATGTCCAGCAAGACTCTGTCTCAAAAAAGAAAGAAAGAAAGAAAGAAACGCTGAAAGGATACATGAACAATAAACAATAAAAGCGCTTACCCATAGGATGTAGTGGGGGGCGGGTGGGGAGAGGGCTGGAAAGAGCAGAGTGGATAGGGATGACAGTGGGAGCAAAACTTCTCCATCTATTTGGTTATATTGTCATGATTTGTTGAGCTTTATAATCGATTACCCATTTAAAACAACAAAATATTCTCATTAAAAAAATTTTTTTAAGCATAAGGAAAATATGGTCCACAATTTCCCACCAGATAATTATTTTCCACCTTTCAAAAGTTATAGTACATTGTTAGAAAGTTCCAAATCCATGTAGAGAGAGGTGTAAAATTGAAGAGAAAATCTCCACTTTCTCAGAGTCTCAAGGTTCTCATATTTTCTTCCGGAAAAGCACCCGTTTATAGGATTTGTCCTGGATGCGCTGTTCTTGTTTCCTTATGAACACTATGTCTTGACTGTGTCATTATACGTACCAGTTTTTGCTATAATTCGTGTAATTATTTATCTATGATGGGCATTCAGGTTGCCTCTAGTTTTCTGAAAACATTTTGTTTGTTTTGCTGTTACCAATAATGCCCTAACAGGCCGTGTTGTTTAAACATTGTGAAATTACAAATTCATTTTGAACTTATAAGTAAAAGTGATGCATTTGAGTCTTCTGTAAAATTCAAATGATGCCAGATGTCTTTCCCACAGGAGGCATTTTAAAACACTTTTGTAAGCAAAAGAGAAAGCGGGAAAGGCAAAGTCTCATATTAAGCTCTCCCCTGACTCCCCTATCCCCGCCAGCCCCTTCTCCCGCACCCTGGAGTCCCCCAGGGAAGGTGGTGCTGGAATGGAATGCTACTCTTTGAATACCAAGGGTTTGGGCTCTAATTGCCACTAGCCCAGAGAGATAAAATGCCTTGCCCTAAATGAGGCCGGGGACCCGGCTCCTTGCCCTGTCCCCAAGCCGAGCTCTTCTGAGCAGCGCTGTCCCTAGGGGATCTTAGTCCGATGCTCAGTCAGTTTCCCTGTTTCATCGCGGCTCTTTTCCGCCCTCCGCTGGAAGGTCTGAAGAATGACTCAAATCTGCTCCTTAGGGTCTGGCGCCCTCTGCTGACTGTAATGATTCACTACAATCCTTGGAAGACCGTCGGACCGGCACTGAACCAATCCCATTCCTCACTGCCACATGGGGAAACTGAGACAGCAAGGGAAGAAGTGATTCGCTCAAGAACTCAAAGCAGGCCGGGCGCGGTGGCTCGCGCCTGTAATCCCAGCACTTTGGGAGGCCGAGGCAGGCGGATCCCTTGAGCTCAGGAGTTCGTGACCAGCCTGGACAACATCGTGAAACTCCATCTCTACAAACAAACAAACAAACAAACAAATAAATAGAATACAACCATCAGCGCGTCTGTAGTCCCAGCTACTCGGGAGGCTGAGGTGGGAGGATGGCTTGGGCCCGGGAGGTGGATGTTGCAGTGAGCCAGGATTGCACCGCTGCACTCCAGCCTGAGCGACAGAGCCAGACTCTGTCTCAAGCAACGACAACAACCACTCCAAGCAAATTATCTCCTAGGATCAGAATTTGGACCTTCTGACCCTTTTTCCAGCACTGTTTCCAGCACACCATTGTAGGAATGAATGGAGAAGGCACAGAGATGCCATCCGTTGGGGTGGTATGCCTTTCTCCCTTTTCTAGGAGCTCTGAGAACTCCCAGGAAGCTCCTGGCCTGGAGAAGCAAATGGCTGGGATGCCCATTCCTCCCCTCTGCACATGGATAGGTTTAATAATGCCCTCCGAATAGGCCGTGCGTCCCAAAATGCCGTTATTTCCGAGTCTCACTCTATCGCCCAGGCTGAAGTGCAGTGGTGCAATCTCAGCTCACTGCAACCTCCGCCTCCCAGATTCAACCTTTTCTCCCATCTCAGCCTCCCGAATAGTTGGGACTACAAGTGCCCACCACCACACCCAGCTAATTTTTTTCTTTCTTTTTTTTTCCGAGGTGGAATTTTCCTCTTGTTTCGCAGGCCGGAGTGCAATGGCATGATCTCAGCTCACTGCAACCTCTGCCTCCCAGGTTCAGGTGATTCTCCTGCCTCAACCTTCCGAGTAGCTGGGATTACAGGTGTGTGCCACCACATTGGTTAATTTTTGCATTTTTAGTAGAGATAGGGTTTCACCATGTTGGCCAGACTGGTCTTGAACTCCTGACCTCAGGTGATCCACCTGCCTTCGCCTCCCAAAGTGCTGGGATTACAGGCATGAGCCACTGTGCCTGGCCCTATTTTATTTTTTGAGACAGTGCTTCACTCTGTCACCCAGGCTGTAATGCAGTGGTCTGACAGCTCATTGCAGCCTTGACCTTCTGGGCCCAAGCAATCCTCTCACCTCAGCCTCCCAAGTAGCTGGTACAGAAGCATGCACCACCATACCCAGGGAAATTTTAAATTTTGTTAGAGATGGGGGTCTCGCTGTTTCCCAGGCTGGTCTCAAACTTCTGGGCTTGAGCCATTTTCCTGCCTCACCCTCCCAAAGTGCTGGGATTACAGGTGGGAGCTACTGTGCCCAGCCAGACTATGATTTTTTTAGTGTTCTTTAAATGGTCTCATTTTAAACCTGAAGTTCTAAGTAAATGCATCATCCTTACCCTGGGTAATGATGTACAGGTGCACCTGGTTTCCTGAGAATTGTCTTTGAGTGCTCATTATCCTCACCTAGTGTGAGAAGACTTGATCTTCACCCTGAATTCTTCACTTAAAAAAATAACCACTGGGCGCAGTGGCTCACACCTGTAATCCCAGCAGTTTGGGAGGCCAAGGCGGGCAGATCAATTGAGGTCAGGAGTTCAAGACCAGCCTGGCCAACATGGTGAAACCCCCGTCTCTACTAAAAATGCAAAAATTAGCTGGGTGTGGTGGCGCATTCCTGTAATTCCAGATACTCAGGAGGCTGAAGCAGGAGAATTGCTTGAACCTGGGAGGCAGAGGTTGCAGTGAGCCAGGATTGTGCCACTACACTCCAGCCTGGGTGACAGAGCGAGACTCTGACTCAAAACGAACAAACAAAAACCCAAACCAAAAACCCCACCATTATTAACGAAGGAGAACCTGGAGTTTTCGGTACTGACCTTGCTCGGTGCCTTCATATCACTGTTACATTCTCATACAGCTCTGCGGGGAAGGTATTCTTATCCTTGTGGAAAATTGAGGCACGGGCAGGCTAGTTACTTGCCCAAGGCCCCATAGTTTGTAAGTGGTTGGGCTGAAATCGATCACATTCTGTTTCCAAAACAAACTGATACGATTTTGCTTGTCTTTTTTTTATTTTTATTTTTGAGATGGGGTTTCACCATCTTGGCCAGGATGGTCTCGGTTCCTTGACCTTGTGATCCGCCCGCCTCGGCCTCCCAAAGTGCTGAGATGACAGGCGTGAGCCACCGTGCCCAGCCTGATCTTGCTTGTCTTCTAAAATTAAAAGTAAAATGGTGCAAAACTATAGTTAAGAAATCATGGGCCAGGTGTGGTGGCTCACACCTGTAATCCAAGCACTTTGGGACATGGTGAAAACTCATCTCTAGGAAAAATACAAAAATTAGTCGGGCTTGGTGGTGACCTGTAATCCCAGCTACTTGGGAGGCTGAGGTACGAGAATCGCTTGAGCCTGGGAGGCAGAAGTTGCAGTGAGCTGAGATCACGCCACTGTACTCCAGCTGGGTGACAGTGAGACTTGTCTCAAAAAAAGGAAAAAAAATCATGATGGGTCAGAGTATGTGCCATGGGTTGGGGGGGGACTCACTGTGCAGGAGGGACAGACGGAGATGGTGGGAGGTGGGCATGTGAGTCCAGTGGGTGGACCGTGCTGTGATAGAGGCATGAGCAAGGTGTCATAGCTGGATATACAGGAGGTTCCAGGAATGTGTGGGCTGAAGTCCTGGAGATCGCAGGGTGGGGCGTGGAGGGTGGTAGAAGGAGGAGTGGACAAGAAGGAGCATTAAAGTGTCCTGCCTTTGATGTCATTGCCCCTGCTGGGTCATCTAGTAACATTCTCTTCCTGCTGGGGTGGCTCTGTCTGGTGCCTTGGGTGGGGGCGGGGTTTGTGCTAGACCGCTGTGGGATAGGCAAGGAGGCTGTGCTGAGGTGGGGGCGGGGGAGCTACTAGCAGAAGCACAAGCTGGAATGATAAAACATTCAGTGGTAATGATCTTGACCTCAGTTTCCTTACCTGCCAAACATACCAGAGTAAACACAGAGTACTGCCCAGGTTCCCCTGCAAGGAAGGACGTGCTGACCATCTGCAGGAATGTGGTCAACAGATGGTCTCCAGCTGTCAGCTTTCAGGGTTGGCCTCAGCTGCAGAGCCCCTTCTCTGCAGGGGCTGCTCACATAGCTGGTGACAGAGAGAGGTGAGGTGCAAAGGCCTGGCCATTTCAATCCAGTAAGTGACACTCTAATGGTCAAACTCCCTCCAGAGCTCAAGACTCCTGGGTTGGCAGAGGTTTGGCTGCCCAATCCTGCTTCCTCCCCTTTCTGCCAACAGCTATATTCCAAATAAATCTCTTGCACCCCAATCTCCATCTGAGTATCTACTTTTGAAGAACCCAGCCTATGATCTACCCCTATTATTATTTTTATTTTTAAAATTTAATTTTATTTATTTTTTTGAGACAGAGTCTATCTCTGTCACCTAGGCTGGAGTGCAGGGGTGCAGTGGCACAATCTCGGCTCACTGCAACCTCCGCCTCCTACGTTCAAGCGATTCTCCTGCCTCAGGCTTCCAAGTAGCTGGGATTACAGATGCCCACCACCACACCTGGCTAATTTTTGCATTTTTAGTAGAGATGGAGTTTTGCCATGTTGTCCAGGCTGGTCTCAAACTCCTGACCTCAGGTGGTCTGCCCTCCTCGGCCTCCCAAAGTGCTGGGATTACAGGCATGAGCCACCACACCCGGCCTGATCTACCCCTCTTATATGCCAGGACATAAGAGGCATACAATCAGTTTTGTTTAAACAGTTCTGGTTATGAATCCAAAATGGAGAGTGATCTTGTTTGTTGAGACCTACCTTCTGTACTAAAAAACCAAAATTAGCCAGGCGTGGCGGTACACATCTGTAATCCCCCCTACTCTGGAGCCTGAGGCAGGATAATTGCATGAACTCAGGAGGTGGAGGTTGGAGTGAGCAGTGAGCTGAGATCGTGCCATTGCACTCCAGCATGGGCGACAAGAAGGGAAGCCCTCTGACTCTGACTGTCCCCAACAGACTGTCCCCAGCCCCATGAGCTTTGGACATTTTCTTGATCAGCTCCCCTTTTATTTACATTCTTTCCACAGAACAGCTGCTGTTTCTAACTAAAAAACAAGGATTAATGAAATAAACAAAAACTCAAAGTTCTTCTTTACCATTTAATGATGTCAACTATTTAGGAGGTTTTAAATTCTCTCCTGATTGTTACTGTTGTACATGGTGTCTACTTCAGAGTCTTTGTTGTGAAAATAACATTTGGGGTGCTCTTTTTGCCACTTGGCATTATTTTATACAGGCCATTCCTTGTTTCAGTACCATGAATATATTTGTCATTTTGATGCCTGCGAAAGATTTTGTCACGTGGTCGTCATATTATTTTTAATTTTCTAGCTCTTGGGATCTTGGTAAAAACAAACAAAAAAACCCCAAACTTGGCTTAGCCATACCTTCTGCCAATAGGCATTGCATCTGCTTCTAGCACTTATTTATTTATTTTTCTTTCTTTCTTTTTTGAAATGGAGTCTTGCTCTGTCATTCAGGCTGGAGTGTAGTGGTGCAATCTTGGCTCACTGCAACCTCTGCCTCCTGGGCTCAAGCGATTCTTCTGCCTCAGCCTCCCGAGTAGCTGGGACTACAGGTGTGCGCCACCACACCTGGCTAATTTTTGTATTTTTTAGTAGAGAGAGGTCACCATGTTGGCCAGGCTGGTCTGGAACTCCTGACCTGAAGTGATCCAACCACCTCAGCCTCCCAAAGTGCCGGGATTACAGGTGTAGCCCCTGTGCCCGGCTTTCTAGCTCTTTTTATTTTTTATTTTTATCTTTTATTTTTTTTTGAGACAGAGTCTCACTCTGGTGCCCAGGCTGGAGTGCAGTGGTGCCATCTCAGCTCATTGCAGCCTCTGCCTTCTGGGTTCAAGCGATTCTCCTGCCCCAGTCTCCCAAGTATCTGAGACTACAGGCACGCACCACGCCCGGGTATTTTTTTTTTTTTTTTTGTAGTTTTAGTAGAGACAGGGTTTTGGCATGTTGGCTAGGCTGGTCTTGAAGTCCTTACCTCAGGTGATCTGCCCACCTTGGCCTCTGGCTCTTCTTTGATATAGAAAATATATTTATCATTGTGGTTTCATGTATGGATTAGAATAACTTCCTTTAATATCCATCCGGAAGTGAGATCCTGCAAAGCATTCGATCAGTTTTGCTGGCACTCCTCTCCAGAAAGCATGGTCAAATTTATAGCTCCATGTGCATTTTTCCACACCTCTGCCAGTTTAGAGTTTTACACCTTCTAATAGGTTTTTAGTTTAACAGGTTGATGTTCTTTCTGATTCTAGTTATTTATTTATTTATTTTTTTGAGACAAGGTCTTGCTCTGCCACCCACACTGGAAGGCAGTGGTGCGACCTCTGCCTTCCAGGTTCACGCGATTCTCGTGCATCAGCCTCCTGAGAAGCTGAGACTGCAAGGGACTACAAGACGTGTGCCACCACACCTGGCTAATTGTTGTATTTTTAGTAAAGATGGAGTTTCTCCATGTTGGTCAGGCTGGTCTTGAACTCCTGACCTCACATGATCCAGCTGCCTTGGCGTCCCTCCCAGCGTGCTAGGATTACAGGTGTGAGCCACCATGCCAGGCCTTTAAATTCCCAGTTCTCTGGGAAATAGACTTTCAGAAAGTGTTTTCTCTTGAGGTATGATATCCCAGGAGGTGCCAGGAGATGGCGCTGTGACTCTGTACTTAGGCTCCCTAAGAAGACATGGATTTATTTAGTGGTGGGGTGCATGTGTGTGCATCAGGAGAGGGGATATCAAGAAATCCAAAGGGCTTCCCTGTAGCCCCAGTTTCCCACCTGAGTTTAGAAGACCTGGTTTGGGGGATGTGGAGTCTTCACCTCCCTGCGCTGCCCTGCAGCGACTCACTCTATCCAAGTTCAACAGAACCTAAGTCTATGAAGTGTTCACCAAAGAGGCCAGACATACATAGTTCATGCCCTCCAAAACACTCATTCATAAGCAAGTGGAGTGAAATGCTGCATTTCCTACAAAACAGGTTCAAAGTGCTCTGAGTTACTGGGAATTGGAGAGGTTGCCTCCAGCAACAGTGATGAGGTCTTGCTCTGAGTGGGGGTTAGGCTGGGCTGGCTGAGGGAGTTGGAATGTGAACAGAGCATGGCGGGGAGGGAGTGGTTTTCCTTCTGTGTTCTAGAGACGCATCGTCCTCATCTGATTGACCTCTCAGGAGCGGCTGATAGGGTCACCCACTTTCCTCTTCCTGAAGCCGTCTCTTTCCCTAGCTTCTGTGAAGCCCCTCCTCTGTCTCCTTTGTAGCCTCTTCCTTTCATCCGGCCATAACACCGCACCTTACAAAGGCTCTGCTCAGCCTGTTCTCTGCCCTGGGCCATCTCAGGTTAATTACACCCTGCACTGAGATGACTCAGCCTAGGCCTCCCTCTGAGCTCCAGACCCATTTATTCAACTGCCAACTTGACAGTTCCTCTTGACTGTCTCAGAAGCATCTTTAACTCAAGTCTGACTTCCCCACCTAACCTTGCCTAATGTTGGCCGTCTTTCAGTGTTCCCCACTGCGGGGACAACCAACACCAGCATCCATCCAGTTAATCAGGTTAAAATTCTCCGAGGCATCCTTCACGTCTCCCCCTTCCTCACCCCGTTTCTCAAGCCATCCCCAAGTCCACTGGACCCAACTTCCTTGACCCAGGTCAGAACTGTCGTCTCTTCCCGTACTCCTCTGCCATTCACTCAGGTCAAAGCCACGCCTTTTTTCACCTGGACTGCCAGAGCCTCCTAACTGGCCTTCTGCTTGGCTCCTCTCCAATCCCCTCTTAACACTGTGGCCAGAGCCATCTTTTTTTTTTTTTTTTTTTGAGACAGTCTTTCCAGGCTGGAGTGCAGTGGCGCAATCTTGGCTCATTACAACCTCCACCTCCCAGGTTCAAGCGATTCTCCTGCTTCAGCCTCCCAAGTAGCTGGGACTACAGGTGCATGCCACCATACCCAGCTAATTTTTGTATTTTTAGTAGAGACAGGGTTTCACCCTGTTGACCAGGATGATCTCGATCTCCTGACCTCATGATCCACCCACCTCGGCCTCCCAAAGTACTGGGATTACAGGCGTGAGCCACTGAGCCTGACCAGAGTCATCTTTTCAAAGTATAGAACTGACCATGTTGCCAACTACCTTAGTGAAATCTCGACATTGGCTTCACATTGCTTTTGTTGTTGTTGTTGAGACAGAGTCTCGCTCTGTCTGTACCAGGCTGGAGTACAGTGGCGTGATCTTGGCTCACTGCAACCTCCGCCACCCAGGTTCAAACGATTCTCCTGCCTCAGCCTCCCGGGTAGCTGGGATTACAGGCACCTGCCACCATGCCCAGCTAATTTTTGTATATTTAGTAAAGACGGGGTTTCACATGTTGGCCTGGCTGGTCTTGAACTCCTGACCTCGTGATCCACCCGCCTCGGCCTCCCAAAGTGTTGGGATTACAGGCGTGAGCCACTGCACCCAACCTGCTTTTTTTTTAAACCCTCATATTGTTGAAATAATAAATACAGAAAAATAGCATAAAACAAATGTACAACTGAGCACTCTTGAAACAAACTACCATGAAAAGAGGCAACTTTGACACCATCCCTCTCCACATGTTCCTCAAAATAGAACTGCCTCCTTCCCCCACCTCCAGGGCAGTTCCTTTCATTTTCATGGTAAGTATCTATTTTTTTTTTTTTTTTTTTGGTCACTACAACATGCATCCCCTAATACTATAGTTTCACTTTGCCTGCTTTTTAAAAAAACTTATATACCTGTCAGGTCTTCGTTAATATAGAGAGCCTCCTCCATCTCTTTTTTCTTCCCTCTTGCAGTGAATTTATCCTGTAATGTTTCCATTGCTTTTAAAATAAGAAAAAAAATCTTTTCCATGCCTGTAAGGCCTTTCTTGGCCTGATTCCCCCAAATCCCTCCAGCCTAATCTGCCACCACACTCTGCCGTTTACTCTCTTTCCAACCTCTTTTTACCCCCCACTCTCCTCCATCACTGCCCCCAATCTCCTCCATCACTCCCCCCACTCTCCTCCATCACCCTCACTCTCCTCCATCACTGCCCCCTACTCTCCTCCATCACTCCCTCCACCACCCCCCACCCTCCATCCATCACCCCCACTCTCCTCCATC